>NC_046657.1:3349390-3372711 GCF_010883055.1 Belonocnema kinseyi
AACTTTTCAAAAAGTTTTTATATAGAAAAAAACTATAGTATTTTAAGATTTATATATCACACAAATTAATTTAAAATTATTAAAAGTTTGATCAATTTATTAAATAACTTAAATATTTAAATGTTTTGATACTATTATTTTGCAGTTAAGTATTTAATACATAAATTGAAAAAATTTTAAAGTATCGAATATTTTAATTTTTTTTATATTTTAATAGCCAGGAGAATTGTTTGTTATCCGAGAAAAAATAATTATAAAAGTTTGTAAACACTTTTTCCATCGATTTTGAAGTGTAATTTAATTTGTTATAACTTAAAAAAAACGCGTGAACAAAAAAAGAAAAGAAAAAGAAACATTATCAATAGTAAATTATGAGTTTACTATTTAGAATATAATTTACTTTTTATAATATAATTAACTATTCATAATACAAGTTACTGGTCATAATAAAATTCATTAATCATGATCCTATACAGTGTGGAGGATTATGAATAGTAAATTGTGGATAAACTACACACAATAGTAAATTACGGGTTAACTATTCATAATGATCAATTAAGGGTTTATCATTCATAATAGAATTTACTATTCATAATAGAATTAAATTTTCATAATACCATTTACTAATCATAATAATGGCAATTACTAAGAATAATATATTTTACTATTCATAATAAAATGTACTATTGGTAATAGAATTTACTAATCATAATGGCATTTACTAATCATAATAAAATTTACTTTTCCTAATGGAATTTACTAATCAAAGAGCATTTACTTTTCCTAGTGGAATTTACTAATCATAATGGAATTTACTATTCATAATGGAATTTACTAATCATAATAGAATTGACTAATCATGGTGTGATTTACTGATAATAATGTCATTTACTATTCACAATAGAATTTAGTAATCATAATACAATGAACTATTCATAATGGCATTTACTAATCATAATACAATTTACTATTCATAATGGTATTTACGAATCAAAATAGAATTTACTATTTATAATAGAATTTACTATTCATAATAAAATGTACTATTCCTAATAGAATTTACTAATCATAATGGCAATTACCAATCATAATAAAATTTACTTTTCCTAATGGAATTTACTAATCAAAGAGCATTTACTTTTCCTAGTGGAATTTACTAATCATAATGGAATTTACTATTCATAATCGAATGTACTAATCATGATGTGATTTACTGATAATAATGTCATTTACAATTCACAATAGAATTTACTAATCATAATACAATTTACTTTTCACAATGGAATTTACTTTTCCTAATATAATTTACTAATCATAAAAGAATTTACTTTTCATAGTGGAATTTACTAATCATAATGAAATTTACTATTCATAATAGAATTTACTAATGCTAATACAATTTCCTATTCATAATAGAATTTATTTTTCATAATGACATTTACTAGTAATAATAAAATTTACTAATCATAATGGAATTTACTAATAATAATAAAATTTACTATTCATACTGGTATTCACGACTCAAAATCGAATTCACTATTCATAATAAAATTTACTTTTCATAATTGCATTTATTAATCATAATAGAATTTACTGATCATAATGTCATTTACTATTCACAATAGAATTAACTAATCATAATACAATTTACTTTTCATAATGGAATTTACTAATCATAATAGAATTTACTTTTCATGTTGGAACTTACTAATCAGTATGTGATTTACTAATCTTAATAGAATTTACTATACATAATAACATTTACTAACCATAATACAATTTACTATTTATAATAGAATTTACTAATCATAATATAATTCACTGATCATAATGTAATTTACTATTCATAATAGTATTTACTTTTTTTAATGGAATTTACTAATCATAATACCATTTACTATTCATAATAGAATTTACTAATCATAATGAAATTTACTATTCATGATAAGAATTGACTAATCCTAATACAATTTTCAATTCATAATAGAATTTCTTTTTCACAATGTCATTCACTAGTCATAATGAAATTTACTAATCATAATGGAATTTACTAATAAAATAGCATTTACTTTTTCCTAGTTGAATTTACGAATCATAATGACATTTAGTAATCATAATAGAATTTACTAATCATATTAGATTTTACTGATCATAATGTCATTTACTATTCACAATAGAATTTACTAATCTTAATACAATTTACTTTTCATAATGGAATTTACTAATCATAATAGAACTTACTTTTCATAGTGGAATTTATTATTCATAATAGAATTTACTGCACATAATGAGATTTACTAACCATAACACAATTTACTATTCATAATAGAATTTACTAATCATAATGGAATTTACTAATCATAATAGAATTCACTGATCATAATGTCATTTACTATTCATAATGGGATTTACTAATCATAATAAGATTTACAAAATACAATAGATTTGAATAAACATATTAGAATTTACTAATCATAATAAAATTTACTAATCCTAATAGAATTCACTAAGCATAATAGAATTTAATATTTATCATGGAATTTACTAATCATAATAGAACTTAATATTCATAATAGAATTTACTATTCATAATGGAATTTACTAATCATAATAGAATTTAGCAACCATAATAGAATTGACTATTCATAATAGTATTTACTAATCATAATACAATGTTCTATTCATGATGGCATTCACGAATCAAAATAGAATTTACTATCCATAATAGAATTTACTTTTCATAATGGTATTTACTTATTATAATAGAATTTACGGATTATCATAGCATTTACTATTCATAATACAATTTATTATTCTTAACAGAGTCTGCTAATCATAATGGCATTTACTAATCATAATGAAATTTACGAATCATAATGACCATCAATAATCATAATGGAATTTACTTTTCCTAATGGAATTTACAAATCATAATAGAACTTACTATTCATAATATAATGTATTAATCATCATAGAATTTAATATTCACAATAGCATTTATTTTTCATAATAGAATTTACTATTCATAATGGAATTTACTAATCATAATACGATTTAGTATTCATAGTAGAATTTACTAATCATGATAGATTTTACTTTTCCTAATGGTATTTACCAATAATAATGGCATTTACTAATCATAATGACCTTTACTATTCATAATAGAATTTATTTTTCATAATAGCATTTACTAATCATAATAGAATCTGCTATTCATTATAGAATTTACTATTCGTAATATAATTTACTAATCATAATACAATTTACTATTCATAGTAGTAAATTCCGTATTTCAACCACTGCATTCCCAGAAGTTCAAAAATGTGAAATAACCTTTTCTCCAACTAGACTAGAATATTCCCCAAAAAACCGAAATGATAACTTTCCAAAATAAAAACTTACTTGTTGCACAGGTGGCTGCATTCCACTCAAAGGTTTCTGGTGCGCCCCCGCTTGAAAATTGGTCATCGGCGGCTTCTGCTGATTCGTCAAAGGCGGTCCCGCGAGATTAGTATACGTTAATTGAGCAGCTCCGTGAGGATTCGGTGGATACTTGTTCGCCTGACTAGCTAAATTTTGTTGTGCACTGTACAAATTTTGTCCCTGTGGTGGCGCCGATCCAGCCAAAAAATTAGTACTCTCTCCACCCAAAACACTCGGCCGAGGATTGTTTACATTCTGCAGATTCGGAACATTCTGTCCGCCTGCTGGCAGATTTTGCACCTTTGGAATATTCGGAACATTTGGAATATTTGGAATATTCTGAATTGGAGGTGGAATTCCATACTGATTTCCGATTGGAGGAGCAAACCTCGGACTAGAACCCGGACCCATTTTCTGTATTGGCTGAGCATTCGCAAACATTTGCGCAGAACTCAAATTCTGCATCGGAGGTGGATTCTGATTACTGAAGAAATTCTGCGATCCCATTTTATTGTGAAAGGATTGACCGCCCGGATTTGGTGGATTCGTTCCGAAATCCGCTGGAGGTCGCGGAATCGATTGCGGATTTTGGAAATTCTGATTGCTACTTTGGTTCGGCTGATAATTCGGATTCGACTGCTGGTAATTCTGATTTTGGAAATTCTGACTTTGGAGAGCAACAGGATTGGAAATTGGTTTCGGATCTGATGGAGTCGGAATATTTGGTTGGCTCTGATTCGAAGGACTCAGAGTCGGCAGATGATTAGTTTGACCTTGAATCTTTTGACTGGAACTATCGCTATCAGGGAATCTTGAGGAAAAGAAGGGTTCCGTTTTCGGTTTGCTTTCCAAAGTTACCGGATTTGAAACTGACATCGCGCCTTTTTGGAATGCCGATTGTGAATTAATCGGAACTTGAGCTCCTGCAATTGTCATTCCTCCAGTCGCGGCTGGAATGCCGCCGGGAAGTGAGGAAGGATTTTGGAACTGAAGAGGAGGAACTGGACTTGGTTGGTTTTGAGGAACTCGAGAATGTGAAATTGGACTTGGATTTTGCGGGGAGGGCTGTTTCCCATTGATTGGCGGCATTTGGGGTCTCCATTGAGATTGTAGACCTGGATTTCGCAGATATTGGGTTGGAGATCCATCCCGAGATGCATCTCTCGAAGGGTCTCGTGATGATTGTGAAGAGGGAGTAGTACCTGTTTTAAAAACGAAGTATTTTAAATATGTAGTTTATTTTTCAAGGAATCTGTATTCTGATACCTATCCATTAAGCCACTAAAGATATCGGAAGAAGAATCCTTTTTCGAAAATATTTTCGCTTACGCTACTGCAGAGTCCAATAGAGGAATCCTGTTTTTTAATTCTTTCCCTTAGGCTACTAGAAAGATGAAAAAAAGCATTCTTTTTCATAGACATTTCCCTTTTTCAAAAATATTTTCCCTTACGCTACTAGGAAGATAGAAAAAAGAATCCTTTTTCAAAAACACTTTCTTTTATCAAAAATACTTTCCCTTTAGCTACTAGAAAAGGAGAATTGTTCAAAAATTCTTTCCGTTGAGCTACTGCAGAGATCAATAGAAGAATCCATTTTTTTAACACTTTCCCTTAAGCTACTAGGAAGATAGAAAGAAGAATCTTTTTCAAAAATACTTTCCCTTGAGTTACTAAAGAGATCAATAGAAGAATCCTTTTTTTAAATACTTTCCCTTATGCTACTAGAAAGATGAAAAAAGAATTATTTTTCATAAATACTTTCCCTTTTTCAAAAATACTTTCCCCCAAGTTACTAGGGAGATCGAAAGAAGAATGCTTTTTTAAAAACACTTTCTTTTTTCGATAGTTACTATCCCTTAAGCTACTAGATTAATCGAAAATAGAAACATTTTTCAGAAATACGTTCTTTTTTCAAATTTACTTTCCCTTAAGCTACTAAAAAACCGAAAAAAATAATCCCTTTTCAAAAATAATTTATTTTTTTTTTAAATAATACTTTTCATTAAGCTAATATAAAGATCGAAAGAAGAATCCTTTTTCAAAAATACATTCTTTTTTTCAATAATTACTATCCCCTAAGCTACTAGATGCATCGAAAAAAGAATTATTTTTCAGGAATGCTTTCTTTTTTTCAAATACACTAACCCTTAAGCTACTAGATAAATCGAAGAAAGAATGCTTTTTTAGAAATACTTTCTTTTTTTCAAAAATAATTTCCATTAGGCTACTAAATAAATCGAAAAGAAGAATCCTTTTTTAAAAATACTTTATTTATTGCAATAATTACTATCCCTGAAGCTACTAGATAAATCGAAACAAGAATCATTTTTCAGAAATACTTTTCATCGCAAAAATTACTATCCCTTAAGCTACTAGAGAGATCGGAAAAAGAAGCCTTCTTAAAAAATACTTTCCCTTAAGCTACAACAGACATCGAAAGAATCATTCTTTTTTAAAAATACTTTCCGTTAAGCTCCTAGAAAGATGAAAAAGAATCCTTTTTCATAATTAATATCCCTTAAGCTACTGGATAAATAGAAAAAGAAACCGTTTCCGGAAATACTTTCTTTTTTTCAAATATACTATCCCTTAAGCTACTAGATATATCAAAAAAAAAATAATTTTTTATAAGTACTTTCTTATGTTGAAATATGCTCTCCCTTAAGCTACTAGAGACACCGAAAAGAAGAGTCCCTTTTCAAAAATACTTTATTTTTTTCAATAATTACTATCCCTTAAGCTACTAAATAAATCGAAAAAAAAGAATCATTTTTCATAAATACTTTCTTTTTTTCAAATATACTATCCCTTAAGCTACTAAAAACACCGAAAAAATTCTTTTTTCAGAAATACTTTCTTTTGTTCAATGATACTTTCCCTTGAGCTACTAGATAAATCGAAAAAAGAATACTTTTTCAGATATACGTTCTTTTTTTCAAATACACATTCCCTTAAGCTACTAAAGAAACTAAAAGAATCCTTTTTTCAAAAATACTTTCTTTTTTTCAATAATACTTTCCATGAAACTACTATAGAGAACGAAAGAAGAATCCTTTTTCGAAAATACTTTCTTTTTTTTAAATATACTATCCATTAAGCTACTAGAGAGATCGAAAAAAGAATCACTTTTTAAGAAATACTTTCTTTTTTTATACACTATTCCTTAAGCTACTACAGACATCGAAAGAATAATTCTTTTTCAACAATACTTTCCCTTCAGCTACTAGAAAGATAAAAATGAATCCTTTTTAATAATTAACATCCATTAAGATATTTGATAAATCGAAGAAAAAACTTTTTCAGAAATACTTTCTTTTTTTCAAAAATTAAAATCCCTTAAGCTACTGGAGAGATCGAAAAAAGTATAAATTTTCAAGAAATACTCTCTTTTTTCAATAATTAATATCCCTTAAGTTACTAGATAAATCGAAAAAAGAATGCTTTTTTATAAATACTTTCTTTTTTCAAAAATAATTTCCATTAGGCTACTAGGGAGATCGGGAAAAGGATACTTTTTCAAAAATAATTTCCCTTAAGCTACAACAGACAACGAAAGAATCATTCTTTTTCAAAAATACTTTCCGTTAAGCTCCTAGAAAGATGAAAAAGAATCCTTTTTCATAATTAATATCCCTTAAGCTACTGGATAAATAGAAAAAGAATCCGTTTCCGGAAATACTTTCCTTTTTTCAAATATACTATCCCTTAAGCTACTAGATATATAAAAAAAATTTTTTATAAGTACTTTCTTTTGTTCAAATATTCTCTCCCTTAAGCTACTAGAGACACCGAAAAGAAGAGTTCCTTTTCAAAAATACTTTATTTTTTTCAATAATTACTATTCCTTAAGCTACTAGATAAATAAAAAAAAAGAACCATTTTTCATAAATACTCTCTTTTTTTCAAATATACTACCCATTAAGCTAATAGAGAGATAAAAAAGAATCATTTTTTAAGAAATACTTTCTTTTTTTTATACACTATCCCTTAAGCTACTACAAACATCGAAAGAATAATTCTTTTTCAACAATACTTTCCCTTCAGCTACTTGATAAATCGAAAAAGAACCCTTTTTCAGAAATACTTCCTTTTTTTTCAAATATACTTTCCCTGAAGCTACTAGAGATATCAAAAGAAAAATCCTTTTTCAGAAATACAGAAATTCTTAATGCATTTTCAGACTAGATGGAGCTATGAATGAAAAATACTTTCAATTAAATTTGGCCCTGAAAAAATATCTTTAAAAAGCCTAAAATAGCTTCTTAAAAAGTAGCTTAAGGGAAAATCACCGCACCCAACTGACAGTCGCAAGTTATGTGGTTCAATATCCAGCCGAAAGAAAGATATTTTTTTAGAACTAATTTTATTTTTGTTGTTGCTCTATTACTTACCAGAATAAAATTGACCGCCGTTTTGTGGAGGCTGAATGGCACTGGGCTGACCATTTAGGACAGGTGGTGGTCCACTTTTTAGTGTAGAATCCGCATCCGGGTTTGTTTGATAATAGTTGCCTAGTTGAGACATTATGCTCGGTATAAAATCTCTGAAACTGGAAAAAGATTGCGGAATAAGTTAGAAATCCTGTTTGAAATTATGTAGTTTCGTGGAAAATTTGCATAAACGATGAATTTAAAGTTTTTTTTTACTAGGTGTAAATCAATATTAGGTATAAAATATTTTTTAATAGTTTGGATAAGTTTAAGAAAACAAATACTAGTCAAAAATATTTAAAAACTAAAAAACAATTAAGTTTTAAAATTATTTTTCTCTCTTAAATTATAATTAACACCCAATTTTTTTTATTCTGGATTGAAAACATTTTTCTGGTTGCAAATTCAACAACTTTATTGAAAATGACTCTTTTTTGTTTGAAAAATCATCTCTTTCGGTAGAAATATATATTTTTTTAAATTAAAATTGCAAATATTTGGTTTGAAATTAAAATCCTTTTCATCTGATTTGTCTTTTTTGATGAATGACTCTTTTTGATTTTAAAATTAAATATTTTTAAAAATTAATTTTTTTGTAGAAAATCCGTTTCATTTGGAAAATATTTCATGCTTTTTTAGTTAAAAATAGAACTGGTAGAAAAGTAAACAATTTATTCGAAAATTTAACTATTTAGTTTAAAATTGATGTATCCTGTTGAAAATTCGTCTTTTTTTATTTAATCCAACTGTTTTATTTTATTTTAAACTAAAATATATATTTTTTTAATATCAAAGATCACATTTTTGTTAAAAATTCATGAGGTCAGAAATTCAAGTTCTTGGTTGAAAATGAAACTACATTTTTAAAAGATCTTTTTTTTTTTTTGAAAATTCTTAATTTTGGTTTACAAAATCGTTTTTTTTTTTTTAGTTAAAAGTTAATTTTTTTTAACTGAAAAATGATCGAATTTGTTGAAAATTAAACTGGATGGTTGTAAATTAACATTTTTTCAAAATTCACATTTTCGGTCAGAAAATTCATGCATTTTGTTTAAAAAAATCCCTTTTGGTTAAATAGTTAAATACAACCTTTTTTGTATAGTAACTTTATTGTTAAATAACGGAAAAAATGGTATTTTAGAAAAAATAAAACATAAACATTGTTTTATATTCATATTGCATTATTCACATTTTAAAAATAATTTAAACAACAATTTAAACAAAACTATTAGGTTGAATATTCCTTTAAACTTTCAAAATTTAATTGACAATTCACTTCTATTGTAAAAATTGATGTTTTTTGGAAGAAAATTAATTTTGTTTGTTGAAAATTCATTTTTTTACTGGAGAATTAGTTTGTTCTTATTCAAAATTAATTTTTTTAACTTTAAATTTAACTAATCAATCTTTCGTCGAAAATTTATATTTTTTGATAGACATTTAGTCTTCTTGTTTAATAATTTATCTATTCCACTAAAAAATCATCTCTTTTGTCAAAAATGCATTTTTTGGATTGTAAATTCAAATTTTTTGTCAAAAATTCTGTTTTTGGTTTGAAAATTCAGCATTTTGGACGATATGTTTATCTTTTTTATTATTAATTGAAACATCGTTCTTGGTTACAAATTTCTGTATTGAAACATTTTTTTTATTCAACATTAATTTTTTTGACTCAAAATTGAACTATTTCGTTAACAAATCAATTTTTTGGTTGAAAATCAATTTATGTTGATAAAAAATGACCTTTTTTGTTGAAAATTCGTTTTTTTTATTGCAAATTAATTTGTTCAACTGCAAATTAATGTGCCTCAATTTTGATTAAAAATCTGTATTTTTTAGTGAAAATTTAAAAAGTAATTGGGCGAAAATGCGTCTTTCTTGAATTTAAGGTTGAAAATGCAACTATTTCAATAGAAAATTCAATTATTTCGGTACTCTCTTTCTGGTTAAAGTTATTTTTTTAAACTAAAAATTGAATTGTTTCATTTTTGTTAAAAATTCGTCTTTTTTAGTTCAAAATTCATGTGCTTTTTTGAAATTATTTTGTTAAAAAACTTGTCTTTTTTGGTAGAAAATTTCACATATTGGATTGAAAATTAATTTTGTTGTTGTTAAAGATTCATTATTTTAGTTAAGAATATTAATCTTTTCGCGGTCTAATTTACCTTTTTAGTTGAAAATTTATATATTTGGCCGAGAATTTAACCATAGTTTGAAAATTCCTTTAAAAATTAAAAATTTAGTTGAAAATTATTTTTTTTTTTTTGGTTGAAAATTAATTTTTTCATTGAAAATTAGTTTTTTTATTCACGATTAATTTTTTTAACGTAAAATTTAACTATTCAATGTTTTGTCAAAACTTGATCCTTTTTATACACATTCTATCCTCTTGGTTCAAAATTCATCTGTTTGATTGAAAATTTAACTATTTTATTAAAATTTCATCCATTTTTGTTTGAAACTTTGTCTCTTTTATGTCAAAAATTCATATTTTAGGTATATATTTTATATTTTATTTTATATTTTTAGCTGAAAATTTGTGTATTCTATTTTTGTCTAAAATGTATCTTTTAAGATAGACATAAAATCTTCTTAACTGAAAATTTAACTCTTTCGTTGAAAATTCATCTGTTTGAGTAAAAGCTTGTCTTTTTTGGTAGAAAATTTACATTTTGGATTGAAATTTTTCTTTTTTGCAGGTTCATTATTTTAGTTAAAAATTAATGCCTGTTTAAAAATTTAATTACTATATTGAAAATTCGTTTTTTTGTTTATTGTAAAAATGAATGTTTTAAATGAAAACTTAACTGTAATAGATTAAGAACTCCTTTAAAAATTCAAAATTTGGTTGAAAAAGCATGTCTTTTTGGTTAAAAATTAACTTTTATGGTTGAAAATTAATTTCTTTCATTAAAAATTATTTTTTTTTATTCAAAGTTAATTTTTTTCAAAGAAAAATTTAAATATTCTATTTTTTGTCGAAAATTTATCTTTTTAGGTAGACTTCTTGGTGGAAAAGTAATTTGTTTGCTTAAAAATTTAACTACTTTGTTGAAAATTCCTTCTTTTTTCTAAAAAAATGAATTTTTTTACTGAAAATTTAACTTTTCCAAGTTTGCTTTACAATTTATCTTTTTCACTTAAAAATTCAGCTATTCTTGAAAACTACTGCATTTTGTTGAATTTTTTTTTTTTTGTAGAATATTAATATTATTGTTAACTAATTCACCTTTTTGGTTAGAAATTTAACTACTAGGTTAATATTCCTTTAAAAATTCAAAATTTGGGTAAAAATTTGCATTTTTTGATAAAAATTGATGCTTTTTAGAAAAAAATTAATTATTTTGATTGAAAATTATTTTTTTTTAGTGAAAATTCGTTTCTTTATATTCAATATTGATTTTTAACAGAAAATTCATCTGTTGGTTTGCAATTTTTTCCTTTTTTCGAAGAAAATTCATCGCTTAAGTTGGAAATTTAACTATTCGCTCAAAAATTCATTTTTTGACTGAATATTCATTATTTTCGTTAAAAACTCATTTCTTTGCTTACAAATTTAACTAATTTTTTGTGAAAATTAATTTTATTGACTGAAAATGTAATTATTACGTTTTAAAAAACCTTTATAAATTCAAAACTTGGTTTAAAATTAGTTTATTTACTTGAAAAATACATTTTTTAAATTAAAAATTCATATTTTTCACTGAAAATTAATTCCTTTGCATAAAAATTTAACTACTTTGTTGAAAATTAATTTCTTCTTAGTGAAAATTCATTTTTTTTACTAAAAATTATTCTTTTTGGTTGAAAAATTATTTCTTTGATTAAAAATTAGTTTTTTTTCCTTATTAAACATTATTTCTTTAACTAAAAATTCAACTATTCAATATTTTTTTTAAAATGTATCTTTTATGATAAACATTTAATTTTCTTGGTTGATAATTTGTCTTCTTTTTGTAAAAAAAATTCACATTTTGGGTTAAAAAATTAACTACGGGTTAAAATTTAACTATTTTGTTGAAAATTCGTTTTTTTTTATTTGTTAAAAATGTTTTTTTTTTAATGTGGCTATTCCATTTTTGTTAAGAAATTTATCTTTTTAAGTTAAAAATTCATTTCTCGTCTTTTTTTTGACGTTGAAAATTCAATTATTTTGGTAGAAAATGAATATTTTTGGGTTGAAAATTTAACTATTTTGATAAAAATTTCGTTTCTCTTCATTGGAAATTAATTATTTTTACTGTGAATGTAAGCCTTGCAGTTTTTCGTTCAAAATTAATTTTTTAAAGCAAGTTTTCGTTTTCAAAACTAATTATTTCAATTTTAAATAATTCTATGAAAATATTTAAAAAATGGGAATTTTTCAGACGCTGAAAAAATTCAACTTTTGATTGATATTTGACAATAAAATTACTTTTTTTCGTTTAAAAATTCAAATTTAAATTCTGCAAAATATGTCTGGAATTGGTTAAATAATAAAATTGTACATTAGTAAGTCTTACATTTTTTTCATTTTTGGGTTTATCAAATTACGCAATCGGCATTATGGAAAAGCAACTATTACAGTTTTTGTTAAAAACAATCCAATTTTTAAATCAGAAATTCAACTAATTGATTAAAAGTTGAACTACTTTCTTAAAAGTTAATTTTGTTGATTGAAAACTCATAATTTTAGTTGCCAATTCGATTTTTCTGTTTGTTAAAAATTAATGTTTTTAACTGCAAATATAACTATTTTGTTAAAAATTGTAATGATTGGTAATCAATTTTTAAAAACAAAATAAAACATCTAATTTTCAACTAAAATGATGAATCTTTAATAAAGAAAATTTATTTTTATGAAATTTGTTCAACTTTCAACCAAGGAGATGAATTTTTGATCTAAAAAGATTAGTTTTCAACAAAAAATGTAATAGTTTATATTTAAACACAATAATTTTAATTCGAATAAAAAACAATTGGATTTAATCAGAAAATAATAATTTTCAAGAAAATACTTAAATCCTCAAGTGAAACAAATTAATTTTCAATCAAACTGTTGAATTTTTATTAAAAAAAAAAATATTTTCTCATAAAAAAGACGAATTTTGGAACCAAAAATACGAATTTTCTAAAAAACTGTTGAGTTTTCAAAATAAAAAAGTTTATTTTTATACCAAAAAATTGGACTTTAAACAAAAAGCGAATTGCCAATCGATTAGTGGAATTTTCAACAAACTATAGATTTTCAGTTGAAAACACGAATTATTAATAAACAAAAAAACAAATTTCAAACTAAAAATTATAAATCTTCAACTAAGAATATAAACTTTTCAGAAAGTAGTTCAACTTGTAATAAATGTTTTGAGTTTTTGAAACCTAAAAAGATGAATTTTTAACGAAAAATGTAATAATAGTTGATATTTTAGCAACAAAATATTTTATTTAAAAAAAAATCAATGGGATTTAACAATTTTTCAACAAAATGCATACATTTTTAACCAAATCTTTTATAGTTTTTCTAGAAAAAAATTTAATTTGCAACAAGAAAATATGAATTGTCAACAAAACAGTTAATTTACAACCGATCAATTATTTTTTGATAAAAAAGTTGAATTTTCAGTTAAAAAAAACTTTTTAACAGAAAAAAAACAATTGAATTTTTAACTAAAATTATAAATCTTTATTTAAAAAAAAAAAAAACTGTTATGAAAAATGTTAAAATTTCAAACAAGAAAATGAATTTTTGACCTAAAAAATAAAAGAATTTAGAAAAAAAATTTATTAATTTATATTTAAACAAAATAATTTTAATTCAAATAAAAAACAATTGGATTTATTAAAATAAAAAACAGTTGGATTTAACCAAAAATACGCATTTTCAACATACTTACATTTTTAAACAAATAATTGATTTTTAAACTATAATAATGAATCTTCTACCCAAAAAAAACTTAATTTTTAACCCAAAAGTTGAATTTCCAATCCAAAAGAAGAATTTTATACCAAAAAATAAAAATTTTCAACAAAATAGATGAATTTTCAACATTTAATTGAAAATAAATTTTGTTTAATCAGTAAATTGTAACAAAAATATTTTTAAAACCCTAAGACAAAAATTGGAATGAATATTTAAATTATTATTTATCTCTTAAAAAAATAATTTTCGACAAAAAATTTAATAGTTAAATTTTTAGTTGAAGCATTTTTTTTTTAAACCAAAAATATAAACTTTTGAAAAAGTACTTCAAACTGCAATAAATTAGTTGAGTTTTTAAAACCTAAAAAAATTGAATTTTGACATTAAATGTAATAGTTGATATTTCAACCAACCAATATTTTAATTTAAAATTAAATACAATTGGATTTACCAAAAAAATAAGATTTTTCAATAAAATAGTCAAATTTTTAAGCAAAGAAATTAATTTTTAAACTAAATTAATTAATCGCCTAAGAATAATTAAATTTTCAGCCAAGAAGAAAATTTGTTGGTTGATTTGTTTAATATAAAATAAATAAATTTAAGAACTAGATTGTAAAGAAAGTATTTTTTTAAACCCTGAGGACGAAAATTATAATTAATATTTAAATTATAATTAAATATGTGTCAAAAACGATAAATATACGACAAAAAGAGAATAGTTTTAAATTTTTAGTTGAAAAAATTAATTATCAATCAAAAAATCTAATTTTGACAACCGATCAGTTGAATTTTGAAGAAAAAAAAAATAGTTAGATTTTCAGTTCAAAAAATTAATTCTTAACAAAAAAATAGAATTTTTAATATTAAATATAAATATTCAAATGAATTTTGTACCAAAAAAAGACAAGTTAAGAAATTTAATTTTTCGGTTTTAAAATACATTTTTTTGTTTTGAAAGCTCAAATGGTTTTTTTAGAAAATTCGTATTTTTTGTTCAAAAATTCGTCTTTTTTAGTATAAAATAAATCTCTTGATAACAATTGAACTGTTTGCTTGAAAATTCTTCTTTTTTGATTAAATACAATTGTTTTTTATTAAAAATTAATGTTTTTAACGGAAAACTTAACTATTTTGTTGAAAATTCACTTTTTCGGGTTAAAAATTCAACTGTTTTGCAAAAAAAAAAATTCTCATTTTCCACTTTAGAATTAAACATTTTAGTAGTTAAACTAATTATTTGGTTGAAAATGTATGTATTTTCATAAAAACTCGTCATTTTTTGGTTAAAACCAAATATTTTTTATTTTAAACAAAAATATTTTCAGGTTGAAAGATCAAATATTACATTTTTCGTTGAGAAATTCATCTTTTTAGATAAAAAAATCAACAAATTGGTTCAAAGTTACACTACTTTCTTAAAAGTTCATTTTCTTAAATAAATATTCATAAATCTAGTTGCAAATTTAATTGCTTTTTTTCGTTTAACATTCATATTTTTAATTGAAAATTAAACTATTTTATTCAAAATTCAACTGATTGATTTACATGAAATTTATTGTTAAAAATTCATATTTTAGGGTTTTAAATTCAACTTTTCTGTGAAAAATTCATATTTTCAGGTGAAAAAAAGAAAACTTTTTTATAGGAAACTCTACTCATTCGAAGAATATTTCATGTTTTTTTTTTTGTTTAACAATACAGCTGTTCGCAAATTTAACTGGTTTGAAAAAAATTCGTATCTGTAGCTGGAAAATTAAACAATTAAATTGAAATTATAATTATTCAGTTGAAAATTTATGTTCTTTCTTGAAAATTCGATTTTTTTTTTAAATAGAAAATCCGTTTTTCGAATCAAAATTAAAATTTTGGCTTCAGACTTAATTTTTTTTTCGACCCGAATTTGTCTTTTTAGGTTGAAAATGCAACTGTTTGCTTGGAAATTGGTCTAACTTCTTAAAAATTAATTTTTTTGTTGAAAATTCACATTTTTTAGTTGCAAATTTATCATTTCTGTGGAAAATGCATATTTTGGGACGACAAAATTTAATTTAAATTAAATTTCCATCGAAAATTTATGCATTTTCTTGAAAATTTGTTAATTTTTTTAAAAGAAAATCTATTTTTGTACAAAATTTCAAAATTTTGGTAGAAACTTAATTTATTTTCGATTAAAATTCTTCTTTTTAAATAAAAAATTCAACTGCTTCGTTGAACTACTTTCTTAAAATTTCATTTTTTTATTAAATCCATAATTTTTGTTGAAAATTAATTATTCTTTTTGCTAAATCATGCATCTTTTTAAATGAAAATTTAAGTATTTTATTGAAAATTCGAGATTCTTGTAATAAATGTGCATTGCTGACTCCAAAATTAAACATTTTTAAGTTGAAAGTTGAACATTTTCTTTGAAAATTCATTATTTTCGGATGAATAAATTAAATTTTTTACATAACAATTTAGTAGAAAATTTAACTATACCATTGAAAATATATGTATTTTCTTGAAAATTCGTTAATTTTTTCATAAATAATCCATTTGTTTAAATAACAATTTTTAGTTGAATGCTTTGTAGAAAATCAATTTTTTGTAGAAAATTCGATTTGTAGCTCGAAAATTAAACAATTTAATATAAATTATAACGATTTGATTAAAAATTTATGTATTTTCTTGAAAATTCTTTTTTTTAGTAAAGATTCATAATTTAAGTTGAAAGTTGATCATTCTTTTTGCTAAAAAATACATTTTTTAAATGAAAATTTGCAATACTTTGCTGAAAATTTAATTGTTTTGTAAAAAACTCGTCTATGTAGCTTAAAAATTAAACAATTTAGTAGAAATTATAATTATTCGGTTGAAAATTTATGTTTTTTATTGAATATTCGTTTATTTTTATAGAAATTATTATTTTTTAAATTTAATTTTTGTTTTAAACTTAATGTTTTTCTATGAGAATTCATCTTTTTGGGTTGAAAATTCAACTTCTTGCTTAAACGTTGAACTATTTTCTTAAAAGTTATTTTTTTTGGATTAAGATTCAAAATTTTATTTGAAAATTCATTATTCTTTTTGCTAAAAAATAAATTTTTTAACTGAAAATGTAACTATTTTGTTAAAAATTCAAATGTTTGCTAAAATTTCATGTTTTAAAAAAAAAATCAATTTTTTTATAAAAATTCAAATTTTTTTGTTAAAATCTAATTTTTCGATGAGAATTCACTTTTGATTGAAAATTCCACTCCTTTTTTGAAAGTTAAATTTTTTGGATGGAAATTTAACTTTTTTGTTAAAAATTCCACTTTTTTTATTTATTTCTTATTTGCGGCTCAAAAATTTAAAAAATTAGTAGAAAAATTAAACTTTTACGTTGAAACTTGATGATTTTTGTCTTAAAAATTCAATTTTTTGTTCAAAGTTGAACTACTTTCTTAGAAGATAATTTTTATAGTTGAAATTCATTATCCTTTTTCTAAAAAAATAATTTTTTTCACCGAAAATTTAAATGCTTTGTTGAAAATTAAACTGTTTTGTAGAAAATTCGTATTTGTACCTCGAAAATTTAACAATTTAGTTGAAATTATAATTATTCTGTTGAAATTTTATGTTTTTTCTTGAAAATTCGCTTTTTTCTATAGAAAATCTTAGAAATAGAAATTATCTTTTCAGGTTGAAAATGCAACTGCTTGCTTAAAAATTGAACTAATTTCTTAAAAGTTAATTTTTATAGTTGAAAATTCATTATTATTTTAGCTGAAAAATGTATTTTTTAACTGAAAATTAAATTATTTTGTTCAAAACCCAACAGAATGATAGAAAAGTAATTTTGTTGATAAAATATCACATTTTTAGTTGTAAATTTATCATTTTTATGGAAAATGCATATTTTCGGATGAAATAATTAAATTTTTTATAACAACTTATTTGAAAATTGATCTATTCCATTGAAAATTTATGCATTTTCTTGAAAATTCGTTAATTTTTTTTTTTATAGAAAATCTATTTTTTTAATAAAAATTCAAATTTTTGGTAGAAACTTAATTTTTTATAAGAATTCGTCTTTATGTGTTGAAAATTCAACTTCTTACTTAGAAATTAAACTACTTTCTTAAAAGTTAATTTTTATGGTTGAAGATTCATGATTTGAGTTGTAAATTGATTATCCATTTTGTTAAAAAACACATTGTTTTAACTGAAAATTTAAATATTTTGTTGAAAATTTAACTTTTTGTGGAAAATTTGTTCAATTATTCGTTTGAAAATTTATATATGTTTTTGAAAATTAATTTTTTTACAGAAAATCAATTTTTTTATGAAAATGCATTACCCTTTTTGCTAAAAAATAATTTTTTTCACTAAGAAATTTAATTAAGTTATTGAAAATTCAACTGTTTTGTAGAAAATTCTCATTTTCAGCTCGAAAATTAAACAATTTACAGAAATATTTAACTTTTCGATTGAAAATTGATGTGTTTCGTTAAAAAACAATTTTTTTTAAAACAAAAACCGATTTTTTAAAGAAAAATTCAAATTCTTTGTTAATATTCGGTTGAAATTTTTAATATTTTCATGAAAATCCATTTTTTTATGAATAAAAAATCAATTTTTTGATAAAAATTCAAATTTTGGTTGGAAGTTGAACTCCTTTTTTTAGAGTTAATTTTTATTATTGAAAATTCATTACGCATTCGCCAAAAAAAAGGTTTTTAACTGAAAATTGATCTAAATGGTTAAAATTTAACGGTTTTCTAGAAAATCCGTATACGTTATTCGAAAATTAAAAAAATGTAGCAGAAATTTTAACTATGTAGTTGAAAATTTATGTACTTGCTTGAAAATTCCTATTTTTTAAAAATAAAAATCAAATTTTTCGTTAAAACTTACTATTTTTTCGATGAGAAAATTTATTTTTTTAGGATGAAAATTCAACTCCGTGGTTGAAAGTTGAACTTTGGCTAAAAAAAGAATTTTTTTTAACGGAAAATTCAACTATTTTATTGAAAATTGAAATGATTGATTGTGAGTTAAATTTTTTGATGAAAATTCACCTTACTGGTTGAAAATTTAACGTTTTTGCGGAATATTCGTATTTTCGGATGTGAATTCAAATGTTTTGAAAAAAAAATCGCATTTTTTTGATAAAAAATTGAAGAATGAAGTAGAAAATTTAACAATTTGATTGAAACTGTACGTATTTTCTTTTAAAATTAATTCTTTTTTTTATAGAAAATATAATGTTTTTATAAAAAATAAGATATTTCGTTGAAAATTCATTATTCTCTTTGGTAAAAAGTAAAATTTTGAACTAAAAATTTCACGATTTTGTTGAAAATTCAACTGTTTTGTAAAAAATTCGCATTTGCGGCTAGAAAATTAACAAATTTAGTAAAAAATATACGTATTTGTTTTCAAAAGTCGTTTTGAATTTTCCAATTCTAACTATAAAAAATAAACTCCACAATAATTATTTTTCTGACACATTTTTCTGCATCGTTCATTGACGTCTTAACCTCTCCGTGACACCAACTTTCGTCAGATTTAGAAAATTCTAATAATTCCAAACATATTACTTGAACGCAAACAAAAGTTAAAAATGCACCAAAATAACAGGTAATTCTGCACAAAAATGAACCAGATCAATCGCGACGAGTGTAATTTCTTTTTAACAAACGGGGAAAAACCTAGGAAAATTTTGACAACTCGTAAGAGGCCAAAAGTCAACCTCAAAATTTCCACTCGCCCAAAGTCCACTTTTTACCCGATTTTGAAAATCACAAATCTCGGTGACTTAATTTTCAGCACTAAAAAGTGAATTTCCAAACTTGGAAACACCAGTCGTAAACATCGAGACACTTAAAAAGTTTATTATTACCGATTTCGAATAGGCGTGAAGGTTAAAACGTCATCGCAAAGCGACACTGATGACGGGGAACCTCACAAAAAAAGTCTTTTTATTTCACTATTTTTTTCCTTTCCTACCTTTTTCTTTTTGTCTCGAGTCAAGGAATTATCCAGTGTTATATTTCGGGTCTGACAAATTCACTCATTGCACTCGAAAAGGGTGAAAAATCGTCAAATTATCGGGCAAAGGAAACTCCAAACGACACACAACATTACGTGGCAGGCCCAGGCGATTGCCGCGCCTTTACACACGAGCGGATGAGAGGTACACTAAGGGACTCAATTTTGGGAACTTATTGAACTGCGCTTGCGTCGCGCCGACAATCCGATTAGCCTCTGTTAGTGCGCTGATTTTGAATTATATAAATATTCAGATTTAATATTTATAATAAATAATGATTGAGAAATGCCCAAATAGAATTTTTCTAATCCTAAAAGTAAGAGTTAGGAGTGGCAGATACAAAAAAGTTGATTTTATTGAAAAGGAGGTTATCAATTCTGAGTTCAGAGAAGTAAATCGTTTTTGTTTCTCCCAATGATTAATCTCCTCGCTGTCAAGTTTGAAAATTAAATTTTGGTTTATTTCAAAACAGGTGGCTTAAAATAAATTCACTGAAATAACCAGAAATCAATTAAGAATAATTAATTACTGCAGTGATAAATCTTATATCATACATTTATTAATAACTTGAAGAAGACCTGAATTGCAAAAAAGTGATTTTGAATTTAAAGTAATTTAAGTCCATGATTAGCATCAGTAATAATCTTATTGATTATTGAAGAATAATTAAATGTGATTCTAGAGCGCATCTAAATTTCAAATAGAACCTTAGAACAGTATAACCGAATTTCATAACTGTTCTTAATTAAGAAAATTCAAATCTTTCCAGATTTTATTGAATACAACAGAGAAAAGGTACATACTCCTGAAAAATTCTTATTTAAAGTATTCATTTAATTTAAAAAGGAATAAATGGGGTTCAACTAAAAATATAACTTTATTTATAACATAAGATCCTTGAAAGGTGTCGTTGTATAAATATTATAAAAGATATAATATTGTATACGAATAATCAAATCATATGTGTACTATTAAAACAAATATTTTTTGCTCAAAAACTTAAAATTCTTGTTGCCTTTTTATTAACATTTTGAAACATTAAATATGCTAATTAAAAGAATAAGTCTGTTTTTTCTTAAGTGAGAATTATTACCGTTTTTTGCATCAAAATCGCATTATTTCCCATCTGTTAGTTCATAATTCTAATTTAGGATTAAAAAAATACTTTGGATGCATTTTCCCATCATTATTTATTATAAACACGGAATTTTAATATTTATATAATTCAAACTCAGCACGCAGTGGTCGGCGCGACGCAAGCGCAGTTCAAAAAGTTCCAACGATTGGGAACACTGCGAGGCAGAGATGGGCCAGTAAAATACCCTAGGTAATTCACGTAGTTTATCACCTTTAAATTACTAGGTACTTTACGTCCCTAGTTTCTTACACGATGTAAATTACGTGTATATGGGGCTTTACGTTCCTGTGAATCTTCTTCTTTTAAAGTATCTCAAAATTGACTAAAATTAATTTTAATCACCTAAAATCTTTAAAAAATTCTTAAATTCCTTTAAATCTCTTGACAATCCTTGCAATCTTCGAATTTTTGCAAATAAATTTTTATATTAATTGCTTAAGATTCTTTAAAGTCACTAAAACTTTTAGAAATATTTTTAAAACCTTTAAAAATAAACTTTAAAATCCCTTCAAATCCCTAGTTATTCCTTTAAACCTCTTTAAAATCTTTAAAATCTTTGAATGTTTTCAAATTCATTAAAATCTTTTTTAATAACTTTTCAATTACTCGCTTGAAATTCTTAAAAATAACTAAAACTGTCTTTAAATCTTACAAAATAACTTGTTAATCCTTGAACCTTTTTGAATTATGTTTGAATTATTTTAAATCCTTTAAAAAGAAACATAATTAATTCAAATCTTTTAAATCCAAATTCGTTTAAATTTTCTTAGGGTCCTTAAAGTCTCTTGAAAATCCTTAAATCAATCAGTTTCTTTAAATACCTTAAAATCTCTTTAAAATTATTACATCTGTTTTAATAAAGTTTCAATAACTCGCTTGTCTTTCTTTAAAATCACTCAAACTGTCGTAAAATCTTGTGAAATCTCTTGTAAATCCTTAAACTTTTTGAATTAATTTTGGAATATTTTTAAATCTTCTAAAAAGAAACTTATGATTCCGCCAAGTTCGTAGTAATTCTTTAAAATCACTTGAGTTCTTAGAAATCCTGAAAGTCGTCCGAATTCTTTGGACTCCCTTCAACTTCTTTAAAATCATTTACAAAATGTCAAAATTGACTAAAATTAATAAAAATCTCTCAAGATCCATACATTTTTGTAGACTCCTGAAAATCTCTTGACAATCGTTAAATCATTGAATTTTTTTAAATCCCGTAAAATCTTTTAAAATCTATTTAAATCTTTTTAAATGACTTTTTAAATTGCTTTAAAATCACTAAAACTGTCTTAAAATCTTTAAAAATATCTTGTAAATCTTAAAACGTGTTTGAATTATTTCGAAATCCTTTAAAAGAAAATCTTTAAATCCCGTCAAGTCCCTATAGTAATTCCTTGAAATCACTTGAATTTTCCAAAATTCTGTAAGTTTTTAAAAAAAAATCCTTTAACTCCTCCGAATTTTTTTGAAATTCCTTCAACATCTCTAAAATCATTCAAAATTTTCGAAATTAAGTACCGGTAATTAAAAACCTTTAAATTTTCTGAAAATTCTTAAAATATTAAAAAAAATTACATCCCTTGAAATCTCTTCAAATTCATTAAAATCTTTTTGTATAACTTTTTAGTAACTCGCTTAACATTCTTTAAAATCACCTAAACTGCCTTAAAATTTTATCAAATCTCTTGCAAATTCTTAAACATTCTTGGATTCTTTAATAAATGTTTAATATTCCTTTAAAATCGTTCAATTTTTCTGCATTCTTTTAAAATCCTTTCCAATTTTTGAAATTGTTAAGAATCTCTTGAGAAATCCTAAGATCGCTTAAAGTCTTTTAAAATACTTTAAAGTCTCTTTAATATAACTTTATTTGATATAAAACTACTTAATATCACTTATGATCGAAAAGTATTATGACATAAGTCGCTGGCAATTGAGGTTATAACCTCAATTATGGCAGAATATAATTTTTCGTGATGGATTGCCTAATCGCAAATTTTCCAAATTTCCAAAAATAATCAAATAAATGGCTTTTCTTTCTTAAAAGCAAAGGTGTATCACGATTTTTTACTTAATTTCACCAAAATGAATTAATTTTAGCCAAACTAAAATCTAAACAATGTTTTGCAGTCAACCAAGTGGTAAAGCCTTATAGATTTTGACATTGTCGACAGGGTGTGACGTAATATTAGAATACTCAATTATTATGAATAATTTATTAATTTCTTATATTAATTGCCCCTGAGCGTGCAGACATCTTGTCAGCTGACGTCACTATTTGAAATAACCAAAGTAAGGTCAAAGATATTATGTAAGGTACTGTGACGTAGGGCTAAAGCCTACTTAGTAAATGCATACGCCATCTAACGGCTTTAAGCATACATGCTCAAGTCAAATAGGGACTTACGTTACCGGTAA
>NC_046657.1:3372811-3382876 GCF_010883055.1 Belonocnema kinseyi
ACAACATTTTAAATTACCGCGACATAGATAACGTTAAATTCTTCCTTATCGACTATCAAAACTAAATTATAAATTGTCGACATCCGAGTTGGACGTCACAGTACTATATTAGATGGGAATATGCAAGCTGTCATTCTGGTTCCCCGCCAAATTCAAAATCACTAAATTGATATCGAATTATATAAATACACTTACATTATATAGATTTTTTAATTTTGAATTATACTTAGGCATTGTTTTTAAAACATAAATTATAAATAAAATTATATGATATAATATATGAAATATTTAAATTCGACTATATGATTTTTTAATCCACATATTTGCCAAAAAGTAACTCTTGCAAAAATTATGATTGCAAACGAAATTTTACTCAGTTTATAAATTGGCGTGTGCTAAAATTATAATCATATGATGTTTTAAAATAAATATTATTAATAATAAAATAATAATAGACTATAGGTCAAACATTAATACAATACTTTTTCAAGAATTTATTATGATAGCTATTTATATTTCACATCATACGTCATTTTTATATGCGTGGGTTAATTTGCGTCGTTCTGTAGAAAAACGGGTTCCTAACCTTACTTTCTTCTGGATCTCATTTCGCTTTAATATATCAAAAAAATGCTCATAGACAATTTAATTACATGTAAACATAATTTTAAGACCCCCTATATTTGAATTGTATTGTGATAGTGATAAATATTAGTAATAAATTGGCAGAATGTTGAATTTAAATACTGTTTCCATTTGTCACGTCTACAATTTATGATCCACATTGACGGTATTTCCCTTTGCCCTAGTAGAAAACGGTAAAGTTTAAATTCATTCTCGCTTCTATTTTTACAAAACGGAGCATTGTAGCAGACCAGTTTTTTTATATTCTAAACTTAATTTTAATTCATCAATACGACATGCTTCTCCTACTGTTTCCCGCGAACTGTCCAGAAACCACCAAAGATCTTTGTCTCCACCCAGTGAGCACACAATTTGGCTACAGTTGGGTCGCGGTAATATTCTCCGTAATTTCAGCAGGAAAATCACCGTCATTACCGGTAATGTTTCTTTCGCTTTTTTCATTACCACTCACATTGTGACGCCATCTGTATGTTAAAATGTGAATGAATGTGAATTTCAAAATACGTCGTAGTTGTTGATCAGTTTCATGGAGAATAAACGTGATTTCTAAATAAGTAACATGTGCTTTCAAAGACAAAGGAAATGTTCCTTTAAAAATAATATAGGATTAAAATAGACTGAATTTGAATAGACTGAATTCGGAAATTAATCTTTTATTTAACGAGAAAATTGGTGTATTTGTTTATTGTCTTCCATATCCTTACGCGTCTTTTATTGTTAGTACTTTAATAAAAAAATTAAATAAAACGATTTTTTTGGCGAACAATAGTATTGAATTTGTATTTATATTATATACCTACTTGGAATGTTTTCCTGAAACCACCCTCTTATCTTACCCTTATCTATTATTACAGAAAACTAAATATTTGCCAATATCTTTCCAAAATATTTGAAAACATATAATGTGCCACTTCTTATTAATACTAAGCATAGTAATAATACTTGTATTCTTCATGATAGTGTGAAACTGCAAAATGCCTACAACGTTTCAGTAGATTAGGTTAGATACCCTTCGAAACATTACGTTCAAGAAACGTTTTTCACAGACTTTTTTATGTAACAAATACATACGTAATTGCCGTCTACTCAATCTGCAGAGTGTGAACAATTAAAAGGAACAATATTTTCGCAAAACATAATGTGCGCATACATTTTTAAGCAAAACCAAATCCCACCGTAGAGGTTAAGGAACACTTTTAAACGTGAAAATTTCGCCACAAGTTATTTAATGTGACGAATATTGAAGAATATTATATCAAATAAACGCAAAAACAATAAGCAATTCAAATCTAGTCTTAAAATTCAAAAAAATATCGTTACCATTCGTTACCGTAGAATTTCCTCTACTTTACCGGAAATTTCTACCGTTACCGGTAATTTCAGGTAACGACCCAACACTAGGATTGGATAATGTTCTCAGATAAGCTGGCGATCAACAGCCATTGAGATCTCAAGTGCGACGAATGCGCAGTGTTGTCGGATCGAAAATTGACTCGCGGAAGAAAAAAGTGAAAAAATGGGAAAATGGCCTCCAAAACGAACATTTTTATTCCACTTGGTCCAGATTTACAAACGACAGATAAAGTGACAGTTGCTGATAAAGATGCAGCAAAAAGGAAGGAGAGATTTAAAGGTAAATTTACATGCATTTTAGACAGATTATTATTAGAGCTGTTTATACGTTTTTTATGAATCCTAACCTCTAAAAAAACGTTTTTTGTTATTTTAATACATTTTTCTAGTTTTATTTCAAATAATTGTGCGATTTTGTATAGTTTGTTGAAAGTTTTGTTGGATTTATTCGTCAAAAAAGAAAAATTTGTTATATTCAAGTGCTAGAAGAAGATTTTTACTCGCGTGTAACTTGGAGGTTAGGATTACAATTTTCGATAGATGGTAAATAATTTATCGCGATTTTATCATTTTGGCAATAATGCTAATGTTATTTTTATGTACAGAATCGCGTATTTGATAAATGTGTGTGCATATATTTTTTATGTTTTTTTCTCGTACAGACATGAGTTTTAAAAGGCTTTTGAAGTAAAAAAAAAATATTTTTCTAGTTAAGAAATTTTATAGAAAGAAAATTTTATATAAGTTTCTGAATTGCGAACTTTTCTATACATTAAATTAATTATTTAGAAGAAACTTCCACCAGGAATTGGGAAAATAAGTGAGTTTGATTTTTTTCTTTTAAATTAATTTTTGTGTAATAATTTCAAGAAAATTAATTAACAAATTTGTTTTTCATTCTGTGGTGAAAAATATTTTACAAATAAGTACGAAAAGCTAGAAACAATTTTACAGGGATATACAAGCAAATACAATAAATAACAATAAATTGTAAAAACTTCAGTTGAAAAAATAAATTTTCAATAAAATAATTAAATTTTTAACTAAGGAGGTAAATTTTTCTTCAAGAATATTCATTTTCTACCAAAAAAAGACCGATTTAAAAAGAATTACATGAATTTTCGACTGAAGAAAATTAATTTGTAACCAAAGAAAACGAATTTTCAAAAGTAATTAAATTTTTTACTAAATAGTTTAATTTTTAACTTAAAAATATAATAGTTAATTTTCAAGTAAGGAAATTTAATATAACAAAAACAAAAATGAAATACAAGAAATTATAAATTTTTTTATAAATATTTGAATCTAGTTTTCAACAAAATTGTTTAATTTTCAAAGAAAAAAAAGAAATTTCCAACTAAACTGGGGAATCTTCAACCAGAAAAATATTTTTTTAACATATTAGCTGAAATTTTAACCACTTAGTAGAATTTTAAAATTAAAAACAGGAAATTTCAACTAAAAATGGAAAAGTTAAATTTTCATTTGAAAATATGAATTAAAAAAAAAAAATAGTTTTTCAAAAATGTAGTTAAATTTCAAAAAAATCAATTTTCGACCAGAATAGTGGAATTTTTTACATATAAAGACAAGTTTATAAGAAAAAAATTAAATTTACAATCAAGAAGATTCATTTTCTACCAAAAAAAGGAACTTTTAAATAAAGCAGCTGAATTTTGAAACAAAATTTTTTTAAACGAATTTTGAACTAAAAGAGATTCATCTTCAACAAAAAATATAATAATTAAATTTTAAAGTAAATAAATTAGATTTAAATATAAAAAAACGAATTACAAACAAAATTACAGGAAATTATCATTTTTGCCTACCAAAAAATTTTTTTGTTGAAAAAAGTGCGTGAATTTTCAAATAAAAAAAATCCAACCAAAGAAAACATATTTCCAAAAAGTAATTAAATTTTTAAACTAAAAGAGATATATTTTTAACAATAAATATAATAGTTACATTTTCAAGAAATGAAAATTAAATATAACAAAAAAAATAGAACAATAAATACAGAAAATTAGAATTTTTTTCTGAATTATTGAAACTTGTTTTTAAAAAAATAGTTTAGTTCTCAAAGAAAAAAAAAGGATTTTATACTAATATCAAGCATCTTCACCCAGAAAAATAATTTTTTAGCAAAGTAGTTGAACTTTTAACCATTTAGTAGAATTTCAAACAAAACAAAAACGGCGAAATTTCATTTAAAAATGAAAAAGTTAAATTTTCATTTGAAAATATGAACTTTTAACTATAAAAAAATTTGCAACTAAAGAAAATACAAATTTTCTAAAAAAAAATTAAATTTTTGTCCAAATCGTTGAATCTTTAACTAAAAAGGATGTATTTTCAAAAAAAATATAAAATAGTTGAATTTTCAGTTGAAAAAAATATATATTTTCAAAAATATAGTTAAACTTCAAACAAAAGAAGTGAATTTTCTACTAAAATATGGGAATTTTTGACTTGTAAGGACGAATTTTGAGGAAAACAGTTAAATTTTTAATTAAGAAGATTCATTTTCTGCCAAATAAAGGAACTTTTTAAAAAAAAGTACATGAATTTTAAACAGAAAAAAAAATGTTGTACCATAGAAAACGAATTTTCAACCAAATGAAATTTACACTAAAAATCGAAGAGTAAATTTTTCATTTGAAAATGTTAATTTAAAAAATAAAATAATTTATGAATAATGTAGTTTAACTTCAAACAAAAGAAATAAATTTTCTACCAAAATATTTGAATTTTTTACTCATAAGGACGAATTTTTAAGAAAACAGTTAAATTTTCAATAAGGCAAAACAAAAGAAATGAAGTTTATACCAAAATAGTTGAATTTTTTACTTACCAAGACTTTCTACCACAAAAGACGAATTTAAAAAAAAAGTATATGAATTTTTAACAAAAAAAAAAAAAATGCAACCAAAGAAAATACACTTTAAAAAAAAATTTAATATTTGTCCAAATATTTGATCTTAAAAAGGTACACGAATTTTTAACTAAAAAAATTAATTTGGGACAAAAAAAAACGAATTTTCAACAAAATACATTTCAACTAAAATTTTCATTTGAAAATATTAATTTAAAAAATAAAATAATTTTTCAAAAATGTGGTTAAACTTCAAATAAAAGAAATTAAATTTTTTTTAAAAAGTACATGAACTTTCAACTAAAAAAAAAATAATTTTGAACCAAAGGAAACCGTTTTTCTAAATAATTAAATTTTCAGTTGACTAGTTGAATTTTTAACTAAAAGAGATTCACTTTCAACCAAAAATATGTTAGTTAATTTTTTAAATAAAGAAATTAAATTTAAATCTAATAAAACAAGTTGCAAACGAATTTTAAAAAAGGAATTAAATTTTTAGCTACATAGATGAATTTTTTAATAAAAAAGATACATTAAAAAAATTGTAATACGAAATTAAATGAAAATGAATCGTTTGCAAAAGTAGCTTTATATTGCTGTTTTTAACTATTTAGTCGAAAATTCCTATTTTTTTATAATTTAACTGAAAATTTGACTATACTTTTTATTATTTTTTTTTATTAATCGTTTTAAGTTGAAAATTGAAATATCAGGTTCAAAATTCATGTATTTTGTTGAGAGGTTGGAAGTGTTTTTTTGTTGTGGAAAATTAATTTTTTTACCAAAAATTTAACTATTCCAGTTGACACTTTATTTATTCTTTTGACAAAATTTATAAATTTTTAAGGCAAACGATTATTTGGTTATTTTTTTCAGTTTGTTATTTAAAAGTCTTTACAAAAATTTTCATTTAAATTCACATAAATTACACGATAACCCTTTTTTTTAAATTATAAGTCTTCATTTTTTCTTTTTTTTAGGTTTTAAGGCAAACTTATTATTTTAAATTATTCTTTCAATTAGTTATTTTGGAATTTTTTAAAATTAATTTGAAATTAAACACATTTATTTAAAACAAAATTTAAAACTTTCCGTATTATTGTTGACAATATTTTAAAGTATTAAAAAAATTATTTGTGAATTTAAAAGAAAATATTTGTTTATTTATTTACCTGTAAATAACACGAAAAACCGAGATTTTTTCGAAACTTTAATTTTTAGTCATTTTTTTTCGTTCAATTTTTGTAGTTTTTAAAGCAGAGGATTTTTGTTTTTTCAGTTATTCTTTTATTCATTTATTTTGGTAAATTTTCAACAACAAAATTTGTATTTTATATATTTTTTGGTTGATGTTGGAATTTCTTTCATTAATTCTACCTCGGAAATGGTATCGCAAAAATTTGAAACTTTTTCCGCATTATTATTTACGTGGTTTTTAAATGTTATTTCTTTGTTTTTAAATTTAATTATTTAAGAGACTTAAAAAAATTCATTTATATACCTGTAAATAACATGAAAAACCGGGATTTTTTCGAAATTTAAATTTTTAATTCTTCTGTTATGTATTTCTTTTTTTTCAGCTTTTTTAGCTTTTAAAGCAAAGGATTTTTATTTTTTAAATTATTCTTTCATTTCATTATTTTTGTAAATTAAAAAAAATTTAAACAAATTTTAAAAATATTTTTTGATTAGTGTTTAAATTTTCTTCATCAATTCCACCTCACAAATATATTGCCAAATTTTAAGAATTCTTGCGCATTATTATTTACAAGATTTTTAAGTATTAAATATTTTATAGTTATTTTTTCAGTTTTTTATTTAAAAATCTCTAAAAAAATATGTTTTCATTTATATGCCTGTGAACAACACGAAAAGCAATTTTTTTTTTAGATTTTTAATCCCTTATTTTTTATTTTTTTTTTTTGAAAGGAAACTATTTTCTTTAATTATTCCTTTATTTAGTCATTTTGGTAAATTTTCAAAAATTTGTATTAAATCTTAAATTAAAAACATTTATTAAATATTTTTTATTGTTTAAATTTTCTTCATTAATTCAACCTCGGAAATGATATTGCCAAAATTTAAGGGCTTTTCCGCAATATTATTCAGAAGGTTTTCAAATATTAAAAAGAAATGTCCAGATAAAAATTTTTTTAATGAATTAAAAATCGAAAACATTTTTTTAATCCTTTTTTATTAGCGTTTGAAGTTTTTTCATTTCACTTTGAACATTTTATCGCCAAAATGGAAAACTTTTTTCACTTTATTATTTGTTATGTTTTCATTAATATAAATATAAATAACACGAAAACCCGTTATTTTTGCCCAATTTTTAATTCTTTATTCACTTTTTCAATTTTTTCAGTTTTGAAAACAAAGGATTCTTTTTTAGTATTCCATTTACTTATTTTGACAGATTTGAACATTTGTATTCAATTTCAAATCAAAAAAAATTTTTAATCTCTTTTATTAGTGCTTAAAGTTTTTTTCCTGAATTCCACTTCGGAAATTTTATGGCCAAAATTTAAAACTTTTTTTGGCTATTAAAAGACTTTAAAAATGAGTTTTTTTGTTTATTTAAGTATAAATAACACAACAGACTGATTTTTTAAATCAAAAGTTCCGTTAGTTACTGCTTTATTTAGTTATTTAAACAAATTTGAGTTTTTTTATTTTAAATGAAGCATGTTTTTTGTTGTTAACAAAAACACTTTTCAAACATATTTTTATTTATATAATGATAGAAAATATAAAAGCTAGACGTTTTTTTAAACCTCGTATTTCTTAGTTAAATATTAAACAAATTACTTATCTATAACCAGGTGTAAAATTTTAATGACGCATTGAAAATGTTAAAAATGGTTCATGACTATGCTTTAGTTAGTTTTAAAATAAAATTCTAGTTCTTCATTTCAAATTAAAATTCTTTTTGCTCATGTCGCATAAAAGTTAAAAGTCTGTTAAATTTTTTCCGCACCTTCCTTGAAAACGCCCCATTGTACCATGTTAGTGAGAATCTAGAAAAAATTATATTTATCTTTAAAAAAATTGCGTCACGGAAGGCCTCTTCTGCGGTATTGACTTTGTGATCAGACTATCATCAACCGATAGTACTTCAAAAATAATTAAACACGTGTCTGGGCTTCTTTGTAGGTGAAAATCTCGGTCGCCCTGGCTGCCGAAGGTTTACCGAATTACGCGCGGCTGCTTTCATTTGTTAAAATCTATTTGTGGATATTTTTTTGCTTTTTAAATGTGGCGAATAATAATTTTTAATGACCCCCGGCGATTAACTTATTTTTTTCAATAATTTAACCTGTGGTTACCAAATTTTCTTAAAGTTTGAGGCTCTTAAGTTTGAATCATTGGAAACAATTGAGCGATCAAAACGGGACAGGCTCGAAATTCCTTGGTTTCAGTTGGCCTTTTATTTATTCTCGTTCTTGATTTTTTTCAAGTTGGATTTTCAGTTTTTTTTAAGCATATCTTAATTCAAAGAAATTGAAAATCCGACTTGACAAAATAAAGAACGAGAATAACCAAGAGGCCAACTGAAACCAAGGCATTTCGAGCGTGTCCCGTTTTGATCGCGGGAGGTTCAATTATAAATAAAGATAGTACATAAAATCAGTAGGAACTAGTTTTCATTAATTTTTTTTTTCTTTAAAAATGGCTGGCGCATCAACTTTTGATTATAATTTGCGCAGCAGTCGAGCGGTTGCGCGAACACTAGACGCTTCTTTCGATGAAGATAAACATGATGGGAGGGACTCGGAAGAAGATGAGAACAAATTTGTTGTCACTGACATTGAAAATATTGAGCGGGAAGCGGATGATCAGTTAAATTCATTGCAGTATGCGTTGGATACACTACTGTTGTGGAATAAGGTGTAGAATAACTTACTTTTAGCGCTGTATTAATATTTTATAACAATATTTTACAATTATTAATGTCTAAACAACAAAACAATATTACTATTGTGGTATTTGAGAGTCCCGCTTATTGGGCCTGTCCAGTGTATGGCGCAATTCGGCGGAGAATCTAGGAACTATATTACTGCTAGGCAAGGGGGGGGGGGGTGAACGTGCGCGGAGAGAGCAGTTGGAAGCCGGTCCGCACACTAGGTACAGTCTTAAGGCTAAAATGTAAACGATTTTTAATGATATCTGTCTCGCCTAGGTGGCGTCTGTGTTGATGCTTGTGTGGTAGAAGGGGGTGATCAGGAATATAGGAACATGGCGGACATGTAAATAAAGAGTGAGTGATTATATTAATCACGTCTCCAAATTATTTACATTTTCTGTTTGAAACAAATTTATATTATTTTTATTTTTAAACTGAAAAAGAGACCGATCTGTTCGGAGTAGTACTCAAGTGTTGGGCTTAATGTCTCTGTTTAAATATTTTTTTCATTTAGAATTATCGGAAGAATAATTTGCACAAGCAGACCATTTCATGTAATATCAAAAAACTCAATGCATTTTTGATCATGCGCTATTTTATGTTTTTCTATATTGCATAAAATGGTTTGTTTATGTAAATTATTCTTCCTGTAAATATAAATTTAAAAAAATATAATTTGCATGGTAGAGGGAGAGGAGCGTGGTGGAGAGGTTGCCGGAATAGAGCTGTAGTTTGTTCTATCTCCACTAGATGGCGCTACTTCGTTTCTTTACTAAATTCATATTCTTTAAGGGCATGTGACACAGCTAAATTCCTATATTACCGACCACAGTTTTTCATTACACTGAATTTTTTTTTGAACCTAAGAACTTTTTTTGTAAATAAAATATCGAGCTGAAACTTTGGGAAATGTATTAGAGTACAATAAAGTACGTTTAGGTACTGCATTTTGGTAGGAACTTCACTGAAAATTATTTCATCTTTTTTCTGAGCCTCAACATTTTTTGAACGTTCGAACTTTTTTTATACATAAATTATCGGTCTCAAACTTTGAGAAATGCCAGAGCCGAAAGAAAGCTACGTTTAAGTACAAAGCTTAATAATAAAAGATATAAAAAAATAAATTTCAACAATCAATTCCAACGGCATCAACCGGTAACGTTGTACACGAAAATACGAAACCTGGCGCCCACTAGGCGAGGCTCTAGAGGGTTCGTATTTTCGTGGACAACGTTACCGGCTGATGCCGTTGGAATTGATTGTTGAAATTTATTTTTTTACATCTTTTATT
>NC_046657.1:3382976-3410345 GCF_010883055.1 Belonocnema kinseyi
AGCTATCTAAGGATGGTACTATAGAACGCCACCTCAAGGTAGGCCTAGTGGCGCCATCTCTTGGTCAGGCCGGAAACTTATCAATCCACCCTCGTATAATTTCTTTTAATGAACATTATTAGTGTTTCATTTTAAATCCGGTTGACTTATTTTTATCCCTACACTATTAATTAATTATTTGATTTTTTATGTGCTTTCCCTTCTAGATTTAGCATTGTCTGATTGTTCTATGCTTTAAAAACGTCTTATTTTAATACAGCCATAAAAATATTTATATTTTATTTAATATGCAGTTGGTAATTTTTTGTTTGAAAATATTTACTTTTATCTTCAATTGAAAAAAAAAACAAAACAAAAGTACAATTTCGATAATTAAAAAAAAAATGGCCATTTTTTCAAGAAAAAAAAATTCATTTCAGAAAAGTTCTTTTAATTTTTTTCTTTTTTTTACTATTTACAAATTATTTCTTTGAATTATTTTTATCGCCATTGCATTTCTCAGTAATGTTTACCACAAAAAATATGTATTGTAAGTTGCATTTAGTTTATTTATGCAAGAGTTATTAAAATTTAAAAATGCGAAATCCCAAATCGCACAAGTGTGGCAAACACGTATGCGCAGATTGAGTGTGGCATCCACGGGTTAAAATGATTGTTCTTAAAATATTTTTGGGTGATAAAAAACATTTGAAAAATCGTAAAAACATTTGAAACCTAACGTATTTGACCACGATCACATTTTTTAACGCAACCCATGATATTTATTTACCAATAGGTAGCCACGGCTACCGTGATTTTCAAACGCTCATAATTCTTACGCGATGTTCTACCTGCACGAAAGCCGCGAAACGTGTCTAATTATTTTCGATGTACTATCGATTGATGATAGTCTGATCAAAAAGTCAATGTCCCAGAGACGGTAAGTAAATAACATGAAATAAGTAAGTAACCTTGTAAGTACGCTATTCCAGCCTATCACTCACAATTTAAAATTGTCGAGAACACCAAATATCCTTTATATGCTTCACATGCTTGTTTTCAAGGAGAGTAGGAAAAAAAGTTTAGTGTGCAGTGTGCATCAAGTTAAAATAGCCTTCTTTACGACCTCGATACATAATGCACCATTTTATTTTAGGCCGCAAATGACCCAAAACGTTTGTTTTTTGTTTCAAAAAGCTGTTGCATTTTTGGGCGCAATCACCGGATTCTCCGTCCTGATTGGTTTCGGAAGTACCTTAGCGATGGTTCGAAAACAAGATCCGAAATCATTTCAGGAAGGAGTCGTGACGGCAAAAGGTCTTCACGAAAGTGGAGCTTCTCTGGCAGTGAGGGCCCTAGGATGGGGGACACTTTACGCGTTTTCCGGATGCGGTATTTTATTCTACGGAATCTGGAAACTATCCGGAGCGAAAACAGCTGAAGAGTTTCGTTACAAAATGGGTTCGTGGTTGCCCAAAATCCCAAAAAATGATCCTCCACAAAGTAGAACGGAATTCGAGGGACTAACGGATTTTCTGAAATACGTCTCTGAAGACTGGGGAACAGAGAAGGATCCTGCGAGGAGAAAATCTCCGGATTAACGACTAATTCACATTTTCTTATTTAAAATGATAGTCAATTTTTTTCCTGTGATAAGAACGAGACTCGTTTCTGCTTCGAAACCAAGATATGCGGTTTTAATTCTTAATTTGTGTTGAAAAAAAATATAGGTATATATAGAGTATATAGGGTTCAATTTCGTCGATTATGGACAGTTTCCAGTTTTATTCTCGTGTGTGGTTTAAGTTTTATTATCAGATCTTTGGACTTGAATGGAAAAGATCAAGAGAGATGTATATATAATAAAACGTTTAATATAACAATTTGCAATAATTGTGGAGATGAGTTACAGTTTACTTATTGAAATGGGGAATATAGGGACTCAAACTTTTTTTTTAACGTCTAAAATCACCGATTTTTCATATTTTTGTTACTTTAGCTTTTATTGAAAGCGAAAAAGATATAGAGGAGCACATTTTTCTGAAAATGCCGAAAATTGCCGATTTTTCATGTTTCAGTTAAAATTTTCTAAATTCCGAGATAAAACCGATTGAATAGTGATTTTTTTTGTGTTTGGCGAAGGATTCTGAAGAATATTTTGAAAAAAACTGAGCTTTTACTGATACTCAACAAGATATAGAGGGGCAACATTTTTTTGAAAATGTCTAAAAGTCCCAATTTTTTTTCATATTTTTGCTTTAATTTTCTAAATTTCAAGCTGGAGTCGATGAAATAGTGATTTTTCTGCTTTCGGCGACAAAACTTTTATAAAAACGTCGAAAAGCAACGATTTATCATATTTTTGTTACATTTAAAAAAAAAATCCAAGCTGCAGACGATTAAATAGTTTTTTTCAGCGAAGGAGTCTCAAACCGTGGTTAACACACTTGTGCAAATATGCACCAGTAAAATGTTCGATCAAGTGTCTCTTGTCACCGGTAGGTAGGAAGGTATCTTCCCCCCAACGCTAAATATGTCCACCAGGTACTAAGTCATGTCACCTAGGGCCCAGCTGCATTCGCCCCTTACTGTTCGTGAGGTTCACTTCGAAAGTTGGTCTGGGTGCAAATTTGCACAAGCGTGGTTTCCTAGATTGTAAAGTGGGTGCTTCGAAAAAAATTGAATTTCGCCTGATAATCGTCTTTGCGACTACATTTTCTCTAAAGCTAAGTAATTTTACGTAGTATTTTTAATTTTTAACATAAATTTACCAAAAATCATACCTATGTGTTAATTACGCTAATTTTCTAAATGCTGGATTTTTTAAAATGACATTTTCTTAAAGTTTAAGGCTCTTGAGATTGAATCATTGTACACTCTCAGAAATTTCTTCTAAACGAGAAAGGAATACTTTTACATAATTTTAAATCTTGATGAACCTGAAACAGAAAAATTCGATGAAAAATCCACCCCCAGCAGGAATTGAACTTGGGTCCATCGAGTGTAAAGTCCACAGCGTTGACCACGACGCTAACGTTACATGGAAATTTTAAGGCGGAAAACCGTATTTAAACCTCGACATAAATGCCAAAGAAATATTTCTTTGAATCAAAAACATGGATATTTAATTTAACAATATATTTCTTTAATCTAAAGAAGTATTCAATTAAAACAAATGACGCCAATTTGTTAAGTTTATGACTTAAAAAAATGATTACTTCGTTGAAATAAATGTTTACTTGTCATGAGCAATTTAATTCTAGTAATCAAATGAAATAATAGCTTCCACTGAAGAAATAAGAATTTACGTAAACAAAATACCTTGTTCATGTAAATAAATGCTCCATTGCTATAACCCGTGCAGAAATTCCAATTTGGATCTGATCGGGGCCAGATCGGGCAGAATTTGGCCCAAATCAGGCTATCTAGATGGGGCCAGACTCGAAATGAAACGCGATGCCCGATCGGGGCCCAAGCGCTGCGCCCAGAGATAACCATACCTGGCCCCGATCGGGACCATATTAATATATTTTTCTTATTCTTAATTAAAAGGGATTCTTGAATAAAATAATATTAAAATCGAACGTATTACCTCCTTAACTGAAATTTGAGAATATAAATATCAGGTTATCTAACAGATCGCGATATGAAAAAATTGGAGTATGTCAGACACTTTTTTTCGAACAAACGGAAAAAGTCAAACGACGCAACATAACAGCCAGCACTTGTGTATGATAAACGATTTAAGTATTTTTCAATATATTTTTGGTTTTAATTTCTAAACTGAAGTTGCTTTCAGTTTCTATATTGAACCTAATGTTGGAAAGTATGAAATCACCTAAAAGTACGTGAAAATAAATATGTTAATGACCTAATTGTTGATCTAACTCGTTTTCACATTCAACAAATGAAATATTACTTTTGCTACTTTTCTTATAAATAAATAACCTCATTTCGAGGTTAGGTTTCATCTTAACATTCTTAATAAATTTACTTATTATAGTCTTAAACACGTAATTCAGGAATATTTTTAAGTATACTATATCTACGCATTCGTCTTGTGCTCACTTTTGGCATTTTTTCCCACTTATTTTGTCACTTTTCCAAATAATAATGGAAATATTTTTGACGCTTGACACTTTGCGTTGAAACTTGGGCGATTTGGAGTCAACCCACTTTAGTCCCCGAAATTAACGGAGCGCCATCTACTGGCAAGCTTGGCTGTTAAGTCGGGCTCTAGACGGGGCCAAATTTAACAACCACAAAATTGTGTGCCCGATCTGGCCCAAATCGGAACGAAGGCAAACATTTGGTAATTTCTGGACGGGAAATGCAGGAACCCTTTGTGACAAAAAATATATACCGTAATTTAATGAATATTATTTTGAATTAAATTATTATTTCTTTAATTTAAATAAACAAAATTCTTGATTCAAGTATAGAAAAATTAATGATTCAAATGTGTCCCAAATCAGTTCAAAGAATCGAACTTTTTGAATCAAATATATATTTATTTTAACGACAAATCACATTTTAACGAATCTATACCTTTTGAATTAAGGAAATCATTTTCTTAGGTGTAAGAAATATGTATTTAAATCAAGAAAATATAGCCAAAGAATTTATTTTTTTAGATCAACGAAAATATATGCCTGGTTTTAAAGAATATTTTCTTGATGCTAAGAAATAGGATTCAAGTAAATGCATTTACTTGGTGCTAAGAATTTTTTTTTTCAGTGTATAGAACTTTTTTTGTTTTGGAATAATAATGTAAAGAAATTTCTTACATTCTCATCATTTGTGATTGAGGTAGTATTTAGAATTGTCCAAAATTTGACACCACAGGTTTTCAAGGGATCTCCGTGTTTTGAGACCCTCTGAATCCGAAAGTCAAGATTTGGCGATGTTTGTCTATCCCTCCGTTCGAGAACACGATAACTTTAGAAAAAATGAACGGATTAAATCGATCTTTGGCATACTTTGCTCAGGTCCTAAAAGAAAAGACGAGGTCGTTAACCAGTCATTTTGAATAAAATTTCCAAAAATTCTGATCCCAAAAACTATATATAAATTTGTTTAGAATAACTTCTTGACAAGACGCGTAGTTTTTGTTTTATTCGTGAAAAATTACATTGAAAATAAAAATGTTGCGAAAAACGAAACGTTTCAAAAAAAATTATTTGACAAAAATTGTGCACCTAAACCACATCTACAAATTTTGCATGAATCTCTTTTTGATAGTAGGCGTAATTTTGGTTTTAATCATAAAAATGAGATTAAAAATAAAACTGAAAAATTTGTAGAAAAACGACAAAAGGTACGAGAAAAAAAATTGATAAACAAAACTTGTTCACCCAAAAAAGAGATACAAATTTGTTATAATTTATTACATTCCCATCATTAATGATTGAGAATGTATTAGAATTCCGTGAAGTTTGACAACATTTTTTTAGACCATTCATCAATAGGAATCGTCATTTTTTTTTGAAGATTTTCAGCGTTTAAAAATTCCTACAATATTTCGTAAAAATTTTAAAAGAAGATTTACGGAATATTTTGTTCTATCCACAAAAAAAAATAATATGAAAACAAAAATCCTATTTTTAGAATAAAAAACGCAAGATTAGTCCCGCGAAAGCGGATGTTTAGAAATTAGCGCGACTTTCAAGTCAAATTTAATGTTTAGACATTGATTGAATAGTAATGAAATATAATATTGTAGGTGTAGCAATTAAAAATTTTCAAAAAGCGAAGAATCTTTTTTTTCAGCACACTTTTCTTTAAATCCTATTATTTAAGGCTGTTAGAAAAATGCTGTAAAAGAACAAAAAAAGTTAAAATAATTTATATTTGATGATCATGGAAAATTATTTCAAAGTAAAATTTTTTTTTAATGACATGAATTTTTAGAATATTAATAAATTTCCTCAATTCAATCTTATACAACAAAATTTCGAATTCCCGTGAGAAAAAGTTAAAATGCGACGACAGGGGAAAAATTTATAATTGTATTGTTTATGAAGTACAGCAAAGAAATTTAATTCTTTCGATTGTATACTACAAATGTTCAAATTCCTGTGAAAAAAAAATTAAAATGAGACAACACACAGAGGAAAATTTGATAATTGCATTTTTTATGATAAAGCAAAGAAATTTAATTTTGAGGATACAGACTTTTCTAAACACCTTTGATGAAAATATTCGAAATCAAAATTAATTTAATTCAATGCTAAAGAAGACCGAAATAATATTTTCCAAGCCAGAGTTGATATCAGCCTCATAATCATGAAATAAATTTTTACCATTCTTTTATTATTTACAATTTCCCAGATGTTACAGTCAAAATGTAACTGCAATCACAAAAAAATAAGATACATTTCTGACTTTTATTACATTATTTATCAAAACCTCATAAACCGCAGAAACAGCAGATTTCTAGTGAGATATCCAATAATCTTGATTAAAACTCTCTATCGATAATTGTTTAAACTGAGGATCTTCTGGGATTTTTCTTAAGTAAAAATCTTGGCTAGAACTATCACGGCAGTAAAGGATGTAACACGACGTCATTGTGTTTTTATTAAAAAATCTTATTTTCCTAACAAACACTGCGCGAAAATATATTGACATATAACCTCCTCTTGAGAATATTTCAAATGTTTCGCGCTTCGCTACGTATTTCCGATTCCGGTTTCGCCTGGGCTAGTGGAGTGGGTAACGCTGCACAACTCTCCTTAGAGGAACTTTAGTTCAGATGTGGACCAAGACTACATTAAAAATTCTTCTTTTACAAAAAGTTAAGCTTAAAAGAACTGCCCCAGACAGCAATGCGTGCTGCAGCACGCAGGCCGCACGGCGTGAGAGCGCGATATGTCTGCAGGAGTACGAACACAGTACCCGCACGACTTGCAGATCGTACGTAAATCACCACTGTGCCCGCAAACGGTGTGCGCGATGTGCTACATAGCATGTGACCGCCATCGCGACAAGTCGTTGGAGTAATGTGCGGATTTAAAAAAAAGCTATAACTTTCATTTATGTCCTTTGTTATGATTCTGCAAGAGGAAAGTAATACTTCAACGTTATTTATCACGTTAAAATATATTCTTCTACATAGAAATCAGCATGATTAATATATTTACATTTGTTTTAAAATATTCAAAAAAAAAAAAAAAAAAACTTTACAAATCCATACAAGAAATAGAAAACCCCCATTACAGAAGAGAATCCTTTTTATCAGAACGTGCTATATATGATTAAAATGTAAGAAACCCAAATGCTTAAAAGTTTTCTTTTAAAGATTATATAACTTATTCAATTTGTTTTTGTGCAGTATGAAAAAGTCGAAATTTTAAGCTATAATTATTTTTCATTCTTTTATATTATCTATAAAGAAATTTGCTTTAAAAATATCTTCTCTAGCTTACTCTAAAACTCTTCCGTTTAAAATGTCGCGCGCGCATGTCAGTTATGTGTGCAAATGGTTTCTCAGATGCGCGGATCACAGAAAGCATCTTTGCTGCACGTCCTGTGAGTACGTTGAGTGCTCATAGTTCGTGCAGCAGCCGATCGCGGTTATATTGCGGGATGTTGTTTACGCTTCCATTGAAGCAGTTTGAAATCAAACAGGAAAAGTGTGCCGGTAGTATGTAATTAGATGCAATATTTATATCTATATATTGCTAACGCGCCATGTGGCGCATATGCGACTCCATTGTTGACACATCTGTCTCTCACCTTGACCTCACGACGTGCGGATTGATCTACACGTCGCACCAGCACCATGTGGGCCTCATGCGGACATTTTGCTATTTAGGTGTATTGGGATCTGAAATCTTGAGGGCACCCCTAGCGGCAAAAGAAATATGGCCGGCGACATTAGGTAGACGTCTCATAAGATTCATGTAAAAACATTGAAAATTAGTATTAATCCTTTAAAATTAAAATAACAATAGCTCCAATTTGTGATTTCACAAAATCTACACCGGCATGTAGAAACTTCGTAGAAGGAGAAAGAATTTTACATGCAAGACACTTTCTATTTTGGGAAAAAGAGGTGGAAAATGAAACTTCAGTTTCTAATATTGCATTTTGTTTACAAACTTCGAATTTAAAAACTCTTGTTGTCTAAATAATAAATTCCATTTTTTCCCCTCAAACATTTTAAATGTAATATTAACTATCGACATTTCAATGCAAAATTTAATTTATATCAACTTGAAATTACAAATATTTGTCCTTTTATAGCAGTAACTTTCTTCAGATTTGAGGTTATGTTGATATATTTGTACCTAAAATAATATTTTTACTTAGAACCTGCTTTGATTATCTGCACTCGGAAAGCTGAAAAATTATTGAAGAATAAAAACAATAAATACTTAATGATGATTATAACTTTTTCTTCAATCTTTTTTATTGACAGTGGAACAAGCTTGAAAATCCCCGCTAGAATTTCGTGCATTTTTTACTTTACTATGTTTTATATCTCGATCCATACTATCAGTAAATGCTGTAAGTGCACTATAGGATTCTTCATTTTTTTAAAAATAGGAGTTTATTTACATTTCAGAAAAACCGAAGTTTCATGCTTTCGAGCAGTAGAAGAGAACCAAACACACAACAAAACACTTTGCCCTTGTATTTTCGTGGCGAAGACTCCATTGATAAAGTTTAATTTATATTATTTATAACTTTTTATTTTTTCCCGGTTTCACTGTAAAAACACTGTACAACCTTCAGAAAAATTATTTTCGTATATTCGCCTATACTTTGCGTCAAAATTCACCTACACTCAGGGCTTTCCGAATCTGTCACCAGGTGGCGTATTCAAGTATTTCAGATCCCAATATCATCTGTTTATGGAAAAATCAATTAATCAGAACAACTTTACAAAAAAGAAGTTCTATTTGCATTCCTTCTTAATATATTCGAAAATTCCTCAAGTTGAAAATCTTTATTAATAATTTTTATCAGGGTACAAACAGTCTATTCTAAATTACAACTCTAATAAGAACTCACATAATCTTCCGAGTCACTGCGATCGACTCCATCCCCCAGACATTTCTTCGCCTCGATTCTCTTTGACCTCAAACTCTTTCTCGTCAATCCCCAAAATGCTCTCGGCCTCAGATTATTATTCTCCGCGGTGAATCGCCAGCCCATGTGAATTCCGCATCCCTCGCAAGTGACGATCGTCCAGGCGTAACCCGGGAACCAAGAATACTCCGAAGAAGGTCCCTCCCTGCTCAAAATCATCCCCTGAGCCTTGTAGAGCGTCACAGTCTCATGAATAATCCCCCCCGAATTGCAGTAAGCGCTCTGCGGTCCTTCCTTGTTCATCGGAAACATGTCCGACTGCAGCCCGATAAATTTATTGCAGTGGCAGCAAACGAAAACCCGATCCTTGATGAGATACTTGATCTCCCTCTGGAGTCTTGGAATTGCACAGTCATAATTCAGAAGCGTGATCCTCTCGTTGTCGTCCAAGGGGAGATTCTGCGCGACCCAGAACGACAATTCCGTCGGGTCGTCAGGCACGTGGCTCCCTCTCTTCTCAATGAAATCAAGATGCGTCCTGATTTTCTGAGACAGTCTCTTGGGATCGTACTGTCTGCTGACCCAAGACGGCCAAGGACTCGAAATTGCATCGAGCCTCTCGACCTTCTCTCTGAGTTCTTTCGAAGACTGAGTCCGCAGACGATCCAAGGAAGCGACTCGCGATTCCCAGAGCGGAGCCCCAAGTGATATTTCGGGCACGATTTTCACATTGGCGGAAATCTTCCCGTAGCCTTGAATCACGCGGATGATTTTGAACCTCTGTCTGCCCTTGGCTTTGATTCGGAAGCCCTGCATGGGAGAACCTTCCATGTACTCATAGATTTCGGCGGTGGTTCCTATGGGAACCACCTTGTCGACCCCGAGACAGACGACGCCGAAGGTGCGGTCCTTGTGGATGCATTGCTGGAGCATTTCGATGGTCTGGGTGCCAAAGACTGTCAGTGGGAGGGTTTGGCCTGGGAAGAGGACAACGGATTGTTTCACGAGGAGGGGCAGGTTCATGTAGATGCCTTCGTCGAGGAGAGTTCGACCGCGGAGTTCCTCGAGATTGTCCCCCAGGTAGGAGTGAGTGGCGGAGAGGGAAAGGTCGAAGGTATTGTCGACGGGAGGCTGTGTATCTTCAGAGAAGCCATCTGGTTCTTCTAGAGTTGGTAGGTTTCGAGGGTCGAGGTTGTGGCGGTCGCCGGAATCCGTCGATTCGGCGTCACTGTTGCTAGTTTCTTGGTCCATTTTTGATAACTTGAGGGACAATCTGGGAAAGAAAAATTAGTTTTTGACTAATTACTAAGAGACAGAGCTGGTTACGTATAATACCCTGCGCATTTTACATGGTTTTCTCCGCATATATTACCTATCTAGTTTTCTACATGATTTGACGTATAGACCTCTCCAACTAAAATGGCCGTAACACTGGAGGCCACACAAGGCATGCAAACCGTGTAGTCAGTGCGGTATCATTGTTTTTAAATGTTTACGGGAGTTTTGTGGTAGCGTGTTCAAAACGTGCCGATAGAAATGTTAGAACGAGACTTTACCGTCTTTCGGCTTCGGTTTTTTATTTTTCAATCTTTCATTTATGTGTAATCAGTACTTATGTATATTTGTGTATTCAGAAATTCTAAACAATTACTGCTTCCACTAGTTTTTTTCAGAGTACACTTTATTTCATATCCTCGACTAATATTTTGGTTTCTTTCTTCAGGAAACCGGGTAGACTTGGCTGATAAAAATAATCAATTAATAATCACTTTGATAACAATTTTCTTTTTTATTGTCTCCTTGATTTACATACGCACCTTAATTTATAAATGCAAAAACATACACTTACCTCGCCCATCACTAGGAAGATCTGGTTTATTTCCTTGCATTTCAAACTGGAGACAAACCCAGCTTCGAAAAACTTATATGGGTAATTCTCTACTATTGGGAAAATCAGTGTCCCGGGCAAATTACACATATAATATAAAACGTTTTCTTGCACATTGATATTAAAAATAGAAAGTTATTAATGTTTCTTAATAAACCACTGCGTAAACCGTCAAAATTAAGAATACACATTGTGTAATCTACTTTTAAGTACATTTAAAATCAGTCCCCTGGCGTGTCACAAGCTAAGAATCACAATCAAAGCTAAAGATTCCACAATAAATTAAAAGAAAAATATCATTTAACTTGAAAATTATATTAATCATTCTATGTGCAACAAAAAGTCATCTTTTTGCGTTAAACGGAACGTTTCCAACGTGAAGTTTGTCCTGATGTACAACAGATAGCGTTCATATGCTATTCTGTTAGGTTATTTCTCGACGTTAACGCTGAAACAAGTGCTTCAGCTAGCTGTTGAGACAGTCCCTGGCGAGTTAATTTATACTTTATTTTTTGAAATCAAATTAACAGCTTTTGGTATTTTATATACTCAAGGTGGACAGATAATCATTCCTGCAAGTCAATCAATAATACTTTATTAGTATTTGTGATAGCCACGACGTTTGTGGAATTTCTCAGTTCCCTGGCGTCAATCCCCTGTCACAGAATGAGGCAGGGTACTGATGGAACTACCAGGGTACTGACAAAATAATAATTTCCGCAGAACCTGATGGTAAACAATGCATCCTACAAGCAAAAAACAATTAACAAGCAAGTCAATCTTACAAAGAAAGAGAGAATAGCCATCAATAGCTATCAGAAACTGCTGAATGAGATGTGCTGTGATCGTTACAGGGAACACTGCTTATCCAGATAGTGTCAAAAGTGTATCAATAAAACTCCTGCTAACAAAAAACTTGACAACAAACCCTTGCATTTCTAAAATTGGATGGTTCAAAAACAAGAGTTCATAGACCCCAAAGCTAAAAGACCACTTCAATTAAGAAAATATCTGATAAAGATGTTGATCATCCAGCCACGTCAACCCATAGAAAAACTGAAAAAGGATTTAGATACATTTTTGTTCCGCGAAAGAAACATTGTCCACCCGTTTAATGTAATAAATACTCTAAAAAAACATTCCTAATAATCATGCTTTAATACACATGGATTTTTCTCAAAATTATGTCGGCAAATACATCTCAAGAAATTCAACGCGTTTATTTTGGAGGTTATCTCGTATAAATTAGTCTTCACACTGTTATAGTCTACTTAGAAAATTTGACTAAGTCGTATAGCACAGCATTCTTAAACAAATCTCATTCCATAACTGCTATTTTGGCACATTTGCTATCCATTTTGAATAGTATCATGTGCCTTCACTTTTCAAGCACTGGACCCGTAGCCCAATGTCGCAACAAACCCGTGTTTCATATCTTGGCTACAAAGCTACCAAAACAACTTCCAAATATAAAAAAATGTTGCTACATTAGTTTACGTCGATCGATAACCTATGGAAAAATTCTTAGAGCGATTCAGAAAAAGTGTCCTGGAATTATTATAACACTATTGACTATGAAGCTATTAAGACAATGAGAAGTATTTAACGCAAAGACTTTGAATAGCACCCTTAAAGTTCATCATATGAGTGGAAAAATTTATTTAAAAATACTAACTATGAACAGTCTGAGCTGTTTCTGCGATTATGATACGTGCGAACATTTCAAAATAGGAGGCTTGACATATCATGAATCCACAAATAGTTATGTAACTTCTAAACAAATGATTAGGTTGGATCACAAGGATGTCTCCGACGTAGCTAAGGAAGAAATTGTATAGAAGTTACCTAGCCCCAACTTGTTCATGAAAGGGGATAGAGTATTTTATAAATTAAGGTTCCCCAAAAACATGATTGAAAAATAATTTAAGGTAAGGTTTATTGGGCAATTAATGTTCATCATTATTCTAAATAGTTTGTATTATTATGTGTCGAAAATGTACGTGGTTCGAACTGTTGGATCCTCAAAGTAGGAATGCTAATTTTCAAATGTTTCAAGTGCTTGAAATTCGGAACGTTCAAATGTGCGATTTTTTTACTGATGACTTTGTAAACTATTAATATGGCTAAAATGTTTGTTAATTTATATTGAAAATAATGCTTTTACTAAAACAAAATTATAATGCATTTTTTTTATTGCAGTTGGAACAATATTTATGGATAAAATAAAATTGGGAAAAAATATTTCGTTCATTTGAACCTTCAGAACTTCAGGTACATAAATGTTTCTTATCACAAGACATTTTTCTAACATAAGAAACAATGAAAATAGTTAATCAGTAATAACATGTAGTTTTTACTTAACAACGACAGTCCCCTGGTACATGCGCCAGCCCCTGTCGCGACTTTTCACAAAATCGTTAATAAATCCTGAACTACTGCAAAATTTATGAGTCCGTTTGCAGTTTACGTTGAAACAAACTATTATCTTTACCTTATACCAGCTTTGTTTTTTTATTTGAACAAAAAAATGCTCAGACAGTTATGTACAGGCCAGTTTCCCAATAGCGGGGAAGTACCCATATGCTTCTAATATTTTATATGCTTTTACTTGATCGTCAGTGCAAAATATTGAGATAACACAAAATAATTCCAAATGTCCCCTAACTTTATTGTAATGCTCAAAGTTTCGAAATATACACTTGACATTTTTGAAACATATAGTAACTAAAAAAAAAACGGATTCCTATGCAAAACCACTGAATTAACCGGCTTTATGTGGCACCCAGTATCGCCGACATTTTGTCTACCGTCAGAACTTGGGGAGGTCTATATTACGTCGAATAGAAACTTTCAGCGCGTATGCGTCAATATCAATAAATACCTCAAATAATGTATTTTTCTTGATTTGGTTGTCGTGTAGTTCTAAGTTCAGATTATATAACCGAGAATATGACGAAATTGAGGAGAATTTAAAAGAATTTATTATTTATTATTGACGCATGACATTTTCAAAATTCTCGGATTTTTCTTTGACTAATTTTTCATTTCAAACCATTATTATTAAAATACCAGCATTTTAATCTTCTGATATTTTTAAAATCGAATATTTTATAAGCGGAATAAAACAGTGTTTCATATACAAATTTAAAATTTTCAAATGCATTAATTTATTTTTAAAAAAAAGTTTTTTCTACTTTAAAATATAACTCTTTAACAAAATACTGGAATTTTCAAGATAATAGTTAATATTTAACCTAAAAAGACAAACTGAAAACGAAAAAATGTCATAGTTAATATTATTATCAAAAAAAAATGAAATTTATACAACAAAAGACAAGAATTTTAAAGCCAAAAAGACGAATTTCCAACAAATAAAGTATTTTCACTCAAAAAATAAATAGAAGTTTATCTAAATTATTGATTCTTCGCACCAGGAGACAAATTTTCTTTACAAAAATTCAATTTTGAAACAAAAAAGATGACTGTTCAAGAAAAAATTAATTTTTCACGAAACTGATGCATATTTATGCTAAAAAAACGCGCATTTTTAATTTAAAAATATCAAACTTAAAAAATGGAAAAGTTCCATTTTCTGTTAAAAAATGAATTCTAAACAAACAGCAAAAGGTATTTTTTAAAAAACAGTTAAATTTTCAACCAGACATAAGCCTTCAACCAAATCTTTTAAACAATTTCGTTGAATTATCAAGCAAAGAGAACGATTTTTAACCAAAAAGTTGCATTTTCATACAAAAAATGAAACTTTTTCTATAACCGATGAAGTTTTAAATCAAAAAGATAAATTTTCAAAAAAAAAAGTTGAATTTTCTGTTGAAAAAGAATTTAGTCGATTTTTCAAGATCAAACTATGATTTTTTTAACAAGAAATAATTTCCTACCAAAACAATTGAATTTTCAATCTGAAAAGACAAATTTTTAACCAAAAATGATGACTTTTTAACAAAATTGTTGAATTCTCTAGCAAATAGTTGCATTTTATCCAAAAATATGGAATTTATCTTAAAGCAAAAGAATTTTTTATTACAAAAAAAGTTGAGTTTTCATTGAAAAAAGATTCCAGTTAACTCAGTAACATACAAAATTGAATTTTTGTAACAAAAAAATAAGTTCCTACGAAAAAAATTTGAGTTTTTTATCCAAAAAGACGAATTTTTTCAACCAATAAGGATGAATTTTTAACAAAATAGTTCAATTCTCTACCAAATAGTCACATTTTTATCCAAAAAAGATCTATTTTATTCTAAAGCAGATGAATTTTTAATAAAAAAACACTTTTTTATAACTGGAACTTTCATCCAGAAAATATTTCAGTTCATTTTTCAACAGCAAAATATAAATTTTAAACAAAAAGTTTTCAAGAAAATAGTATAATAGCTTAATTTCTAACCATACAGTTGCATTTTTATCAAAGAAAGATATAATTTCTGATAAAGTAGGTAAATTTTAAAATAAAAAAGACAAAATTTCAAGAAAAAGGTTGAATTTTCAATCGAAAAGTTAAAAAAATGCAATTTTCTATTAATTGAAATAAATTCTGAGATTCTCATAAATTTTCAGAGTTTTATCTTTGTCGATTCGTGTAATATTATTTATTTGATTTTATTCGTATTGCAAAACTCGTGCCAAATGCCAATATCTAAAAATTGTTTAAATTTGAATAAATGTTTAAGCAGTTTCAGGTTATAATTAGGGAGACCCTGCATAATTACATATATAATAATTATGCAATATGATCTATAATAATTGTTATCGAAAGAATCGAAAGACACTTTGCGAAAGATTTCCGGCCTTTCTTCCGCTCAAAAAACAAATCCTTCCATGGGATTAAATTATGATTTTGGGTATTTCTTCTCAGTCCAGGATTAATTATTATTTTCAATTACTATAACGCATTCTATAGAAGTATTAATAATTATTATATTTCAAAAATGAGGTTATGTATCCTGGAAAACGACGGGTGGATGCAGAGCACTTGGCTCCCGAACATACCCCCCTCCCCACCCGCAACATCGACGCACAGCTCTTCCGTGGTTCATTCCAATCGTTCCAATTTCAGGATACTTAGGCCGTTCAAAATACATTCACGGAAATATACAAAAACCCGAAAAACGTATGAAAAAATTATTGATAAACCATTTTTATATATTTTCAGTCGTTTGAAAATGCATTTTTAAACGAAATCTCTTAAAATTCTTTGGATTTTTAAAAAATAACTTGAAACCTTTAGAATTGTTTAAGATCTATCGAATTCCGTTATAGTCTCTGACTCACTTCAGACACCAAAAATAGTATAAGGGGCATTCCACACAATATTTGCCACGAAGATAGTTTTTTTTCTTGTTTTACACTCGAAAATATTCGTTACGTTTTTTTTTCTTTCAATATGACACACAAAGTTTTCGTGAATTTTTTTTCAAAAGGTTATACTCATAAATATCTTTTTTTAATTGCTTATACTGGAATATTAAACAAAGATATCAAAATCCATACAGAAGATAAAGTGTCGGCCTTTTCACTTTAATTATTTATTTAATAATATAAATCAAATATTTATAAATAAATAGATTTTTTTGAATTTGGACTTGTTTTTTTATTTTACTATTTTTTTATTTTAAAGAGTTTTAAGAAAAGTGCCAACTTTTTCGTTTACAAATGCAACTGGTTTGGTCGGAAATTCAGCTAATATACTATTTTGAAAATTTACTTTTTGTTTAAAATTTATATTTTAGTGTTGAAAAATGAACTGAAATCTTTTCTGGAAGAAAGTTGCACCTAAAAAAAATTGTTCTATTACAAACTCATCTGTTTTAGTACAATTTTATTCTTTTTTGGATAAATATGCAACTATTTTGTAGAGAATCTAACAGTTTGGTTCAAAAGTAATTCATTTTACATTTTCATCAGAGAAGGTATTAGATTTTTGTAAAATTTGCCCCCCCCCCCTGTTTTTTGTCAAATGTCCACGTTTTGAGACCCACGAAATCCGAAATACAGGTTTTTACGAATATTTCTGTCTGTATGTCTGTACGTATGTATGGCAGGCTTTGGGCACGATAACTTTTGAAAAAATTAATCTATTCGATTGTCCTTGTGGCACACTCTCTGAGTTTCAGAAACTAAAGGTCAAGTTTCCTTGCCAGATATTTTGGATAACAATTTAAAAAATTAGAAAATTTTGAACATTTTTGAGGGCATTTTTTCAAGTTTCAAAAATTTTCTGTACAGATGTTTATAGTATTAAAAAATACGAACAACTTATCTCAATGACTTATTTTTTTTATAAAACCAAAATTTACGAGAGTTATAACATTTATAAAATTTCAAAAATAACACGAAAATCAACACTTTAAGCTAAATAACGCACGATATGAAAAAAAAGTCAAGAAAAGAAAAATGTTTCTTTTTGAATGTCCTACAAGACTGTTCTAACAACTTTTTCAATTTTTTTAAAAAATTGAAAATTCAAGTTTTGACAGCATAAAAAAAGAATGAAAAATGAAAAATTAAATTTTGCGGTTAAATTGTGCAAAATAGGTAAAAAGTCGTGAGCACAAAAATGGTGCACAAAAAATGGTAAACCAGCTATTTTAGATCAAAATTCAAAAAGTGAGCGCATTTTCAAAATTTTTGAAACCACAATTTTTTCAAAATTTCAGAATTCTATGTGCGTTTCTTCATAGTACTCAGAAACTGAAACAATTTATCCCAATGACTTTTTGCTATAAAAAGAAAATTATTAGAGTTAGAGCATTTTCAAAATCCAAAAAAAAAACTAAAATAAACATTTTAAGCCAAACAACGCATGATATGAAAAAAAGTCAGAAAACAAAAACGTTGATTTCTGAAAGCCCTACAAGACTATGATAACAACTTTTTTAATTTGGTCGAGAAGTTGAACATTCCAAATTTGATCGGACCAAAAATAATGAAAAATTAAAATATTCCATTTTCTGGTTAAACTAAGTAAGATACGAAAAAAATGAAAAAAGCTCAAATTGCGCGCCCTAGAAAGAACTACAAATTTTGAATGAATCACTTTTCGATAGGGTGCGTAGTTTTTGTTTTTAGTCGTAAAAAACAACATCCAAAATAAAAATATTACATTTTTTAAAAAAAACGACACAAGCTATGAACTAAAATTAACAGACAAAAGTTTTTCGCCTAAAAAGATCTATAGTGCGCCCTGGATGCGCTCAAACTTGCGAGCTGCGCGCGCAACGGGCGACGAGAATGTGCCCGCGAAGCGGGCAGATTTGTTATTAAGAATTCGTCTTTTTGGATTGAAAAGTCTATTTTTTTCATAGAAAACAATTTCTTGGTTAAAAAATTCATATTTTGATCTTGAAACCTCGATGAAATCGTTGAAAGTTTGATTATTTTGATGAAAATTAATATTTTTTAATTGAAAATTTAACTACTTGGGTAAAAATTAAACTACATTGTTAAACTTTTTTATTTTTGTATTGAAGGATTATGTCTTTGGCTATAAATTTACAGTGGAAAATACTTTTTTTCAAATTGATTTTTTAAGAGAAAATGTAACTTAAATTTTTTTAAGATTGATCTTTTTTGGTTGAAAATTCGCCTTTTTTGGTAAAAAATAATTTTTATTTTGAAATATCATTTTTGTTGGGTACAAATGCATCAGTGTCGTGAAAAATTAATTTTTTGCATTTTAAATCTTGTAATAATTTTAACGCAGAGTATTTTATGAACGAAATAAAATAACATTTCAGATAAAAAAATTTTAAATTTTCAAATTTATTAATTTATTTTAAACTAAAAAAATGTCTTTTCTGCTGTAAAAGACAACTTTTTAACAAAATACTTGATTTTTCAACAAAATAATTTAATTTTTAACATTGTAATTGAATATTCAACATAAAAAGACAAATTTCCAACGAAAAAGTTTCATACTTTATATTTCAATAAAAAAATAATGAAATTTATACAAAGAAAAAAGTATTTAAAAACCAAAAAGACAAATAAAGATTTTTCACAAAAAATATGAATTCAGCAAAAAATTATTTTTCCACGAAACTAATGCATTTTTACCGAACAAAAATGAAATTTCAAAATAATTTTTTTTTTTACAAAAAAGAAACCGTATTTTCAGCTAAAAAAGATCAATTTTCTGTCAAAAAATTAATTTTAAACAAAAAACAAAGTATTTTCTACTAAATAGTTAAATTTAAAATCAAAGACATAATCCGTCCATCAAAAAAAAACTTTAACAATGTAGTTTAACTTTTACCCAAGTAGTTGAATTTTTATACAAAAAAAATCAAATTTCTTCTAAAACAGATGAAGTTTTAAATCAAAAAGATAAAGTTTCAAAAAAAATTGTTGAATTTTTTGTTGAAAACGATTTCAGTCGAGTTTTCACAAACAAAATATGATTTTTTTAAACAAGAAATAATTTTCTATGAAAAAAAAAATTTTCAATACAAAAAAGACGAATTTTTAATAAAAAAAGGATGACTTTTTAACAAAATTGTTGAAGTCTACGAAATAGTTGCGTTTTTATAAAAAAAAAAGATGAAATTTCTCTTAAAGCAGAAGAATTTTTAATTAAAAAAAAAGTTCAGTTTTCATCCAAAAAAAGATTCTCCACGAAATAAATGTGATTTTGAATCCAAAAAGACGAATTTTTTCAACCAAAAAGGATAGAATTTTAACAGAATAGTTGAATTTTCTATAAAACAGTTGAATTTTTATCAAAAAAAGATTAAATTTTGTACCAAAACAGATGAATTTGTAATAAAAAAACGACAATTTTTTCCAAGTAGAACTTTCATCCAGAAAAGATTGCAGTTTATTTTTCAACACCAAAATATAAATTTTAAACAAAAAGTAAATTTTAATTAAATAAAAATAAAAACAAATTTCCGAAAAAAGTTCAATTTTCATGCATAAAATATTTTAGTTTTTTTTCCATGCCCAAATAGTAAATTTAAACAGTAGATTTTTTCAACCAAAAACTATGAATCTTTAAACAAAATTGTTCAATTTCCAACCAAACATTTGCATTTTTATCCAAGAAATATGTAATTTCTGCTAAAGCAGGTCAATTTTAGAATCAAAAGGACAAATTTTTGAAAAAAAGTCGATTTTTCCACCGAAAAGTTACACTTTTAATCATGAAAGATAAGATTTCTCCTAATACGAATGAATTAAACAAAAAAACCTTTTTAAAAATAGTAAGATTTATTGAAAGTTTTTGAAAAATTCAAATTATTTTAAAATATATTTAAAAATTTGCAATAATAATTTAAAACTAGAAAAGAATCTAAAAAATGTGAAGGAAAATGTCGATTCTTGACGATTTAAGAGATTAGAACTTTGGAAAAGATCAATCATTTAAAATTTGAAAATGTTTTTAAAAAGCTAAAAAATTATGATTTTGCAGATTTCGAAATAAAATTGTAAAAGCTCTATAACGATTTTGAACGGTTTCAATCGAATAAAAATTCAAGATTCTTGGGAAAATTTCAAAAGATTTTCAAAGATTTTTAAAGACTTTCAAAGATTTCCAAAATTGACAGAAAAGAATCCGGAAGATTTTAAGACAGTTTTTTTTTAAATTATGTAGAATTCTATACAAATTTGAGGAAAAAATTTAAATATAAGAAAAAAACAGTTTCAACTATGAATTGGTTAAAATGTTAAATTTCCCTGCTCCAAATCAGAATTAAAATTCTTTGGAAAAATTTCCTTGTCCAATTCAGAAGTTTGTTCCTTTTCGATAATTTTAGTAATGACTCGGAATTCGTTAAAATTAAAAAATTCCCGGGCTCAGAGTAAAAATTATTATTATTTTGGATAAATTCCTGCTCCAACTATAAAATTTAAAATTTCCGGCTTAAATTAAAAGTTAAATTATTTTAATTTTAAATGGTTTAAACATCCTCGAACAGCTTAAAAATTTTATTTCAAAATCCAGAAAAATTCCGAAGTTGATTTAAATTTTTTCAAATTTTCTAAATATAAATATATTTTGATGTATAAATAACAATTCAACACTTATAATCTGTACAAAAAATTGAAGTTTTCAAATTTTCAATTAAGATATTTACGGTTAATTGGAAACAAAATGAATGAAGAATGAAAACATTTTCTTAAGATTCATAGGAAAATTAAAAATGAATTTTTATTTTGAAAAATTACAATTTTTAGTAAATCCTGCACCAGAAAATTTTTTTTAAAGGTTTAAAGAATTTGAAAATGTTTTCTTATGATTAATGGTAAATTTCAAATAATTTATTATTTTTGGAAATGGATTTTAAAAGAAAATTAAAAAAGATTTCCTAACATTTCGAAAAAGTGTGTCAAAGATTTTAAAGTAATTTTTTTAATTTAGAAAAGATAAGAAAATTTTAGAAAAAATCGATTAACTTTAGGAGATATTTAAAAGTTCCAGAGAGATTAAAAAATAATATAAACTTGAAAATATTTGAAATTTTTTCAAACAAAGTTTAGATTTTTGAAGATTTTGAACATTACGCTCAACTTTTTAAGTATTTCAAAGGTTTCAAAAGAATAAAAAAATTACTAAAATTCTTAGGAAAATTAAAAATGATAAAAAAAAAGAATTAAATCAAAGCAAATATTTGAAAAGATTTCACAAATTTTTAAACCATAATATGGACGATTTAAAAAAAATCAACGATTTCCTAAAATTTCGACAACAAATGTAGAATCTTTTAAAACAAAAATTTTCAATTTGCAAGATTAGAAAATTTCAAAGAATTTTTTCTTTTAAAACATATTTTAATAGAACTGAAAAAAAATGTCTAAAATTTTGACACCAAGTGTAGAAAATTTTGAAACAAAACTTTTACATTTGCAAGATTAAAATTTGTTTGAGAAAATTCAAGTGAATTTAAGAGATTAAAATTTTAGAAAAGATTAAACAATAATTAAAAATTTGAAAATATTTTTAAAAAGATAGAAAAATTATTTTTTTAAGGTTTCAAAATAAAATTTTAAAAGCTTTTTATTTTGAAAAATTATCATAAAGATAATATTTTCAAAAATGTTTAAACATTTAAAAACACACATTTTTAACCAACTGTATATTTTTGAAAATTTCAAACATAAAAAATGAAAACTTTTTAAGAGTTTTAAAAGGTTTAGAGAATTTAGAAAAGTTTGAATATAAAAAAAAAGATTTCTATGAAAATAGATATATTTTCAATATCCAATAAATATTTTTAAATATTTAAATTTTTAATCAAGAAGATTAATTTTCAACCAAGAGACACATTTACAACAAAATAGATAAATTAAAAAAAAATTGAATATTCTACTAAAAACTATCAAATTAAATCGAAAATGGAATATTTAAATTTTAGTGAAAAAAATAATTAAAAAACGAATTTTCAAACAAAGGAATTAATTTCCAACTAAAATAAGGAATATTTAACAGAAAAAAATGAATGATCAACAAAGCGAATTAATTATTTAACACAAAAGATGGATTTACAACAAAATGCATACATTTTCAACCGAAAAAAAGTATTTAAGTTGTCAGTAAAAAAAATAATTTAAAAGAAAAATAATTTTTAATAAAGCAGTTTATTTTTTAACCTAGTATCTGTCTTTTACAGAAAAAATTTGAACTCAATCAAAGGAATTCACAAAAAAATAATAGATTCTAAATCAATAAGATTAATTTTCTACAAAAAAAATAATTAATTTACCAAATAATTGAATTTTTAACCTAAAAAATGGTGAGTTTTCTAAAAAACAATTGAATTTTTAAATAAAACATTTTCATTTTCAGTACAAAAATGAATTTTCACTAAAAAAGAAATTAATTGACCAAATAGTTGAATTTTCAAACAAAAGTGACAATTTTGAGTAAGAAAGTAATTGATTCACCAAATAGATACATTTTTAACAACAAAAAATATGAATTTTCTATAAAACTAAAAATTTTAATCTTCACACAAAAAATTTCAATTTAAAATTTAAATGTTAAATTTCACTAAAAAAGTAATTAATTGGCCAAATAGTTAAGTTTTCAATCTAAATAAGGATAAATTTTCTATAAAATAATTCAATTTTTAAACCGAAAATTTCAATCAAAAATAAAGTTTATATTTCATCAAATTGTTCAATTTCTAACCTAAAAAATTATGAATTTCATATAAAATAATTGAAGTTTTAAACTAAAATTGTAATGTTCAGTAAAAGGGTAATTAATTAAACAAATAGTTGAATTTTCAAACTAAAAATTTTAATCTTCACACAAAAAATTTCAATTTAAAATTAAAAAAGTTAATTTTTACTAAAAAAAGTAATTAACAAAAAAAAAAGATGAATTTTCTATAAAACGATTGAATTTTCAAACAAACAATTTTAATCTTCGCACCAAAAATGTCAATTTAAAATTAAAACAGATAATTTTCACTAAAAAAAGTAATTCATTGACCAAATAGTTGAATTTTTAATTTAAAAAAGGATGAATTTTCTATAAAACAATCGCATTTTTAAACAAAGTTTCAATTTTCAGTAAAATAGTTCATAAATGGCCAAATAGTTTAATTTTCCACCAAAAAATTACGATTTTTCTATAAAACAGTTGAGTTTTCAAAGAAAAAATTTCAATTTTCAGTCAAAATTCAGTCAACAGAATTTTCTGCAAAAAAGCTCAATTTTCAAATCGAAAATTTGAATTAAAAAAAGTTTATATTCCACCAAATAGTTAAATTTTTACCCTAACCAATTATGAATTTTCTGTAAAACAATTGAATTTTTTAACTAAAAAGACATGAACTTTCAATAAAAAAATTGAATTTTCAAACAAAAAATTTCAATCTTTACACAAAAAAAATGTCAATTTTAGATTCAAAAATTAATTTTCACTAAAAAACTAATTAATTGAAGAAATAGTTGAATTTTCAACCTAAAAAGGATGAATTTTTTATAAAACAATTGTATTTTTTAACAAAATTATCTTAATTTTTACACAAAAATAGTGGAACATTCTACCGAAAAATGGTGAATTTTCTGCAAAAAACTCAATTTTCAAACCGAAAATTTCAATAAACAAAAAAGATGATATTTCACCAAATATTTATATTTTTAATCCAAAAAATTATAAATTTTCTATAAAACAATTGAATTTTCAAAACAAAATGTCCATTTTCAGTAAAAAAAGTAATTAATTTACCAAATAGATAAATTTTTAGTCAAAAAAAGATTAATTTTCTGTAAAACAATTGAATTTTCTAACAAAAAATTTTAATTTTCAGGGGAAAAGTTAATTTTCACTATAAAAGCAATTAATAAATAAATTAAATCCGCGCAATCATAATTTCGAATTTTCGTTTTTTGACATCGATGACATTTACGCATACCACAAAAACGCTTTTACTCTCATAAATTCGTGACATGATTCTGATGTCAACTAGCCATCACGAAACACGAAAAAAAATCGAGAAAAGTCTCTCAGCTATAAAACACTGCTGCGAAGTTCGCCTTCACCACAAAAGATTTAAGATTGATGTTATTTTGAGAATAACATAATATCCAAAATATAAACACGCGTAATATAAGTTACATTACCTTATCCTTTAATCGAAGAAAACATTTCTGGTTATACTGTCCTCTCTCAGGTTTCTCCTGTTTTCTTGCTCTTCTCCTTAGATAATTTTACATCGTACTGTTGTTGTCAAAAATAAATAATATTCTGGAGATCATTTACTCTTGGGCTGCTTGATAATATTGTGGATTTATAGGATTTTTATATTTTGTTCCCAATTTGACTCCATAATCACACTGCGCATGCGTCGGAACAGCAGCCTCATTGGGTGTTGATTACGCGCTGATTTAAAATGAATAAATATGCAAATCAATTTTTTGAAATGTATATGAAATATAAAGTACAAAAAATATGATTAATTATTTCAAATTTATATTTGTGACAAAAATATTCTATTCTTTGAATTTAAAATCCATAATTTGATGTGAAGAATTCCTGAAAATAAAACCAAGAATGTAACGACCAAATTTTGGACGAACACCATAAAATATTCCTATTGCAATCTGAAAAAGACAAAAAAAATTGTCCTACCAAAGAAGAAAAGAAAAAATGTACCCTCCTTTTGGCCAGGAATATGAAAAGAGGAAAGAAGAAGGAGAAGGAAACTAACCAAATACCCTTCCTTCTTTTTTTTATTTCTTTCGTGTTTTTTCCCCATATCATTATCAAATCACAATTTAAAAAAATTGTAAAAAATAATCATCAACATTTCGGTACTGGTACAAAAAGAGGAAAAAGAAATAAAAAAGAGAAGGAAGGGAATTTGGTTCGTTGACTTCTCATTTTTCTTTCCTCTTTTTTTATTTTCGTCTTTTTCAGATTGCAATAGGAAAATTTTATGATGTTTGTCTAAATTTTGTCGTTAGATTCTTGGTTTTATTTTCAGGAATTCTTCACATTAACTTGATTATTGGACGTTAAATAGGATTTTAAATTTGATATTAATCTCATTTAAATACATTAGATTTTGATTCATAATTTGCTTATTAAAAGTAGAATTAAATTATTAATCAACCTTGCACTCTAAAAGACTATTTTTCGATTTGAAAAGAAATATAATTAATTCTATAATGATGAATTATTGTAAACAAAATAATTTACTTATTTGGACATTTAAAAAAGTGCGCCATTTACAGTTAATCAGATTGCCGTTGTAACGCATGCACCGTAAAGTTTGAGAATCAAATTGGGAGCATTTTTGTCAAAGATGAAAGATAGAAAAATCATTTTCCCAAAAAAAGATTAGATTTTGACCAACTATCTTGTGATTAATAGAGACTTTTGGTACAATAAGGATAAAGTGTTTCAGGTTGAGTGGTGAAAATCCAAGATGTCTGCACGCTGAGGGTCAAACAATACTAATTGCATAGAACAAAACTTTTTTTTTAATAACTTGGACAAAAGATTTTTCACGATAAAAAAAATATTTTTTTCAGACAGGAAGAATAATTTTCAGCCGAAAAAGATGAGTTTTCAACCACATAGTTCATTTCTCAACTAAAAAAGGAAATTTTTCAGTAACAAAAAAAAATTCAACTAAATTGTACAATTTTCACTTATAAAAATTAATTTACAACTAATATCTGAATTTTCTACCAAAAATGCCATAGTGAAATTGTCAGATAAAAAATTGAATTTTCAACGAAACAAGCGAAATTTAAACTAAAGAAGGTCAATTGTTAACCAAAAGTGGAGCAGTTAAATTTTAATTTCATGAAATTATTTTTAACCAATAAAAAATCGTATTTTGAAGAAAACAGTTAAATTTATAACTAAAAATATTAATTAAAAACCGAAGGGATTAATATTCTACCAAATAACACAAATTGGTAACAAAGTACAAATTTTCATACAAAAAGAACAATTTTCTACAAAAAGATCAATTTTAACTGAAAGAGACGTTTTTGTACTGAAAATTTTTGTAGAAAGTTATGTTTTCAGATCAGAAAATAAATTTTGAAATGAGAACAAAACATTCTATAAAATAGTTACATTATCTAAGAAGCATCATTTTCTGCAACAAAAAAAGATGAATTTTCAAAAAAATAATTTTGTTCATAAAAGACGAATTTAAAGAAAAAATGATTTTTGAAGTTGATAGTAAAATTTTCTACCGACAATGATTAACTTCAAACCAAATAACAGGAGTTCCAACAAAAAAGTGGAATTTTGAACAAAAAGTAAATAAATTCAACCACAAAGCTTAATTTTTAACCAAAAGAGATAATTTTCCATGAAAAATGGATGAAATTTCAAACAAATGGTTCATTTTTAAGCTGAAACTATAAATTTTCAACCAACAGCGGAGTTGTTGAATTTTCATTTAATTAAATTAAAAAGAAGAAAAAAAATGCAATTTTTTTCTAAAATAGTTAAATTTACCAACAGCTAGGTGACTTAGTAAATTTCCCTACTTGTTTGGCCCTCGACGTGCAGACATCTTATCAGCTGACGTCACATCTTCAAATACCTAATATAAATTTTTACAAAGGGTGGCGTCCCATGATTGCAGTATTTCGTTGCGTTTTGCGTCAAATCACTAGACATTTCAGCCAATCACAGTGTTTCTCTGAATAACTAGGAGAATATTATTCGCTGAAATGTCTAGTGAATGGACGCATTACGCAATGCAATTCTGCACACATAGTACGCCACCCTAAGGGCACCTTTTCACGAACACCTGTTTTTAATTATTCGTTGAATTAATTTGACACATCGAGTTCGTATCTACCAGGTGTATACATATGAAACCGGTATTTTTTCAAGAAAAAAACACATTTATTTCAAGAGAATGACAAATATTTTATTCAAAGTATGCGCCCTCGCTGGCTACACATTTTGTCCACCTCTCAGGCAATTTATGGATACCTTTCCAGAAAAAGTCTTCGTTTTTTGA
>NC_046657.1:3410445-3414262 GCF_010883055.1 Belonocnema kinseyi
CAATACGCCAATTTACACAAATGGTAAGTTCCGACAGTGCCTACAAGTGTGCCTACTGGCCGCTAAATGGCAATACCGGTTTCATATGTATACACCTGGTAGGTTATCAACTAATAAAATTTGCCATAAACCAACAAAGTAGCTAGAAATGAATCCTATGAACAATATTAATTCCGCGGTTAATTCAAAACAGGCCTCCGTGAAAAGGTACCCTAAGGATCTAGTGGGTTTTGGAAACATTATGTTAAGGAATTTCTTCTTCTTTGAGGATTTTTTCTTAGCTCCCTGCTGCTGAGAAAAGCGAGACCTATCTGGCCATAGCAATAAGTGTTGGAACCAGTATGCCAACTCTGGTATTAGGTTCCATTATCCAGTGGGTATACAATAGATAGATAGGCTCGTAGCCAGAAATTTGGTTCAGGAGGGGGGGGGGGGGCAATGCGTAGTTGAAATTTAGATTTTTTCACATTTATAGGAAAATTTAAGGATTTGCTGAATCTCGGGGTGGGGCGGGCCCGTCGGCCACTACGGCTGGCACGGGCTTCGTTGTAGATAGAGTTCGTAGTAGTGTAAGGTTGCAATTTATGACGGGAAGTTAAAGTATTTACAATTTAACTGTGGTCATCACAGTTCTGTTCACGGAGAAACCTTTTGCTGCAATATAAGCTAAAAATCAGAATCGATATTACGATTTTTAGTTTGCAATGAAGGGACATAGCGGAACTTTCGTAATGTTTACTACTTCGAGTAGTAACTAGTAACTACATGCCAAACTACAAAATTCATTGCAATAAAATTTAAAAAATCGCCTTTGTCCCTCGATTGTAACCTAATTTAGTAATTTTTCCAGTACAAAGTTTCTCAGTGTGGGGTTCTTAAGCCGTTTAAAGCGTGGTTTTGAAAGCATGGAGAGTAAACAAAGCAGTATAAGGAGGCATATAAGTAAAGCAATATTCGAAAGCGTATAGCTCATAGAGATAATTTGCATGTTCTTAGGAATTTTATAATTAATTGAGAAGAGTAGCTGTTTGGGTTAGAAAGAAAAGCTTCTACGCAGAAAGGTGGAAATTTATTATTTTTAATTAAAGATTTTTCTAAAATTTTCCGTTGATCAAAAAAGCAAGAGCAAGCTCATACGACGTGATTGATGTCTTCTGTGTCATGTCCGCACAGACATGAAAAGGAGTCTAAAATTTTGTCTTGCTAGGCTGTCGGCCAATGAATAGTGGTTACTTATAATGCATAATAGGCACACTATGTCCTTTTTTTCAGGTTAGATTCAAAGAACCATGGCCTAGGAGTTTTAGAGAAATAATTGGTGAAGTAATATAGACCTACATTCCTTTTTTTCACTTTCCTTCTTTAAATATAGGTTCGTACATTTAATAAGGTGAGACGAGATTAGTACATAAAGATATTTATGCGGCCAGTTTGTCTGCGAGGTCTTTCCCAAAAATCCCTCTGTGTGCGGGTATCCAGTAAATATGAATAACAATGTTTTGAGTTTTTGCTAGATGTAGAAGATTGTTAATTTTATAGACGCAGAACGCATTTGATTAGAGGTAATTGAAATTTAGGCAAGCATAAAGGACCAGTGATCCAGGTGGTGGTCACTTAATGCTTTAGATATGTCGCAACAAAGTCGACGCTGGAGCCATCTAGCGTATACTCATATCCCTAAGATAAGATAATAGATAACCTTTCAGATAACCTCGATAATACCCAGATACTTTTCAGATAATGGTCTTAAGAAGTAAATAAATTGCAGAAAACAATATAAAAACAAGTAGAAATACATAAATAATAGTCATAAAATTATTTATGCATTTCTAGTTGTTTTTGTAATGTTTTCTATATGAAAATGTATTTTTATGATGAAAGAAGATTGTGAAATTATTTTTGAAGTATGTTGCCGGTGAAAACAACAATCACGAACAATTATCGTAGTTACTGTTGGGCATATTGGAAATTTTGAACTTAGACTGGTGGAGTGAGGTGCGGGTAGCGCAATCGCTGCGCCATCTGGCGTAAACTCCTAAAGGGATCAAAGTATGTTCAGACATTCTTGCCATTGTGAGTGACCACCGCCTGCAGTGATCCCAAATCTGAAACGAGACGTGGTCCAACACTATCACAGATCAGTGATCCCAGATCTGAAACGAGACGTGGTCCAATACATCGGCATATAGAAATGGACCGGTAACGCTTTGGGGAGAACTGAAATGGGTTTTAGAGAGAGAAAAAACATATGAAACGTAGAACCAAAGATATTTTACCTAGATGCGGCAAGGGTGAGGAGTGGGGACGGCCGATATATATATCTAACTAAATTTTCGACCATATTGAGGTGCTGCCCTCTTCAACTTTTCGTCGTTTCTATGGCAACCGCGTCCTTCGACCACATTAATGGGCGGGGTGGGGCCGCGGCGCACACTGAAAGTTGTTGAATTCCAAACCGAACGTGATTTTCTGTTTCTCGCGTTCACCTTCGACATCACTACAGCAATATTTGCTATAGCTGAGTTAGTCGGCTGGCTCTGTACGCGAAAAACGTTGTGAACGCTGAATTACCTAATTGTATTAAAATTACAGAGAGCCTAAAATTATTCTATTTATTATTATTTTTAAATTGATTAATTTCTTTTACGGTTGGTTTGAAAAGAGACATTTTCGGGATAATAAATAAATAGATTTAAAAAAATTCTTTTCGTACTTTAGAATTGTAGTGACATTTCAAAAATTCTTTTTTTAATAAACATAACATTTAAATGAAATTGATATAAATTTTAAAATTAAATCAAATTTAGTTAAATTCCAAATTTAAATAAAATTTGTTTCAATTGTAGCTAAATTCGACATTTAAATAAAATTTATATGAATTTAAAAATTAAATAAAGTTTAGCTAAATTAATTTTTCGTCTGCTGTATTTTAAAAGAGAAATTTTCGACATACTACTTAAACAAGTTTAAAAAGAATTCTATTCGTACTTTAACATTTATTGCAGTGCAATGTTTAAAACTATTTTGTAAAACTAAATTTAAAGATTAAATATAATTTAGTTAAATTCAGCAAAATTATTAATGCTATTTACGTAGAATGTAAATGACATAAGATTTTTTCACCAGATTTAACAAATTGAATATTTACTTGCAATTTAGTTAATAAATCGAGCATCATATAAATCATTATGCAGTAAATGAAAGGTGATATAGTAGTGATCTTAAACAAAGTTTTTTTTTAGAGTATTTTTTATTTTTAGTTTTTATTAAGTACAATTACAAGTTTATGTACAATACGCATTTTAGCCGTTTTATTGGATACAGATATATGGACAAAAAGCTCAGGAAAGTAATAATTAGGATTATAACTGACTCATAAAAATAAAGAATAGATCTAGAGAAGAAATTATATTAAAATAATCTGCACGTAGTTTACTGAGCCCTCTCACCAGGAGTATCCTACATTGTGCAGTATTCTAATAAGTAACTTAAATTTATTTGAACCGTATACAAAATTCAAAGAAAAGGCTGAAATGTGAATAATTTTTGGGACAATTGTCATGGTGACTACTATACAGAAAAGCAGGAAATAATTCGCCATAATTTTCGAAGCAATTGGGAAATTTTTTGGAATCTTCAAAAATTTTAATTTTCAAATCGAAAAAGGGAACACAATATATTAACCGATTTTAATCAAGCAATTGGATGTCAACCCACAAATTCTTTTCGCTCAGCTCAAGCGATTTGACTAATTTAATAATTTTCACCCCGCCATATAATAGATAATGTATACATATTAATATAATTATATTATATC
>NC_046657.1:3414362-3425964 GCF_010883055.1 Belonocnema kinseyi
TAAAAATGAACTAATAATACATACCTACTTGCAAAAATTAATTTTGCTGAAATATTTCATTGACTTTCAATTTTGTCAATAATAATACTAATTAAATAAATAATTAATTAGCTGAATATGATATTTTTTAGTTTTCTATTTTTTAAATAGAAATATGAAAATAGAGTGTTTTTTTTTGCACATGAAAAGAATTCTTGAAATTGTCCCGAATTTTCACGTAAAAATTCTAAGTGTTATACTTTTTACCAATAAAATAGTAAAATAAAACATTTTTTGATATTATACTAAAGTATTGTTTAGTTTTCTTTTCTTTAAATAGAAATGTGAAAATAAAGTGTATATTTTTTGCATTAAAAGAATTATTTAAATTGTCCGGAATGTTCACGTTCCCAATAATATCCTAAATTAAAATGTACGGAACCATATAATTGTCCAATGATTAAATTCCGGAAATTTAATATTAACAAAAATATACCATGTGGTATATGGGTGGCCCCAAATAGTAAATTGTTTATTTTGTATCGCTAATTGTATAATTCAGAATTTATATAATTCGTTAAATTATAATTGCGGAGATTTTTAAATTGGGTCACTTTGTATTCTCAAAATTTTGTAACGCAATCTGTATATTCGGCATCTCATTTTGAATTATTTTTTATTATTAGTCCTTTTATTTATTATAGTCACATATTTTTTCTGCTTCTGTTTCGCATCAGACATTTAAATTTTTTTAAATTTCCTATTTTCCTATTAATGAAACCTATGAAAAAAATTCCCGGTTATAGAAGATGTCTCGATGCTGAGAATTAATATTTTAAAGTTTACTTTTTTTCTTTTATAAAACTTTGACTACAATTAGGAAGTACAGTCAGGATTACATTTATAATACATTTTTTCAATGTGAAATTCGATATGTGTATATATAATAGAGCGGAGTGAGAATGATCAAATTGGCCAAATCGTTTGAGCTGAGCGAAAAAAAAGTTGTGGGTAGACGTCCGAAAAAAGTAAAAAAAAAAAATAATTTTGAAATCGGTTAATATCTTCTGTTCCCTTTTTTATTTGAAAATTCCAAAAAGTTTCCCTATTGCTTCGAAAATTATGGCGAACTTTTTCTATGTTTAGTTTTTTTCTAGTGAATAATAATAAAAACTTATAAATAAACAAATTTTTTTTGCTTAATTTAGAATTTTTTGAAAATGGCAAAAAAAATGTTTTTTTTTATTGAGTCCTATACAAAAACTGCACATAGAAAAAATTCCCCATAATTTTTGAAGAAATAGGGAAATTTTTTCGAATTTTCAAAACTTTAAATTTTTAAATCAAAAAAGGGAACAGAAGATATATTAACCGATTTTAGATTTTTGTTTACTTTTTTTGAATGTCAACCTACACATTTTTTCGCTCAGCTCAAACGATTAAATAATTAATTAATTAGCTGAATATGATATTTAGGTATAGGTTTTAGTTTTCTATATTTTAAATAGAAATATGAAAATAGAGTGTACCTTTTTTGAGCATAAAAGGATCTTTTTAAAAAACAAGTATTTATCATAAAAATAAAATATGGAATTTCAAGGTCAGCATTTTCAATAAATTACTTCAATTACTTCCATCTTATTATTTTTTAAATATTATTATTAAAATTGATTTATGTATAACCAACAGTAAAATTTGTCATACAATGGTAAATTTATCCCATTCTTTCTAGATCTAGATTTTATGCCTAATTATATTTATCATCTTTTCAGTGACTTGTTTATTCTTAATTTCTATAACACAATCTTCTAATTTTTTAAGTAATACAAATAAATTACATATACTAAGAATATGTTCAAATAAAGAAAAGTGACTTTCAGTCCTGGAGAATAAATCAATAATCCATAATAATTAAAAATTTTCAAATTCCCGCTCAAACAAAGCAGAGTTTATTGCGCCGTCTCGTGGCATGTGGTCAAAATAATCCGTTTAAATGTAGCGGCATGCCGAATTTAGCCGAAAAGTACCGGAAAAAAACGAAGCCATAAAATCGTCGATAGCGCCGCTCTCGTGACATGTTGCTTAACTAGAGCCTTGCCGCATCTAGATAAAATATCTTTGGTAGAACTACCTTTATCTATTTCAGGACTATGTCAAGTGAATTGGTGGCTCCGGGTATTGCCTAAATATTCTCTACGGTTAATTTAAAAAAAAGATAAATAATACATTAGAAATTTTTAGTTATAATAAATTGAATTTTAAAGATTATTCATGTAAAGTAACCTGTTTCAAATAGATTATTTTAAAAACTTGGTAACCTTGAATTCTTTTTGAATTTGGATTGAAAATGCTACAATAATAATCGTTTTGTGAGTTTAAAAATAATGTAAAAACTGTCAAAAATTTGAAAAATATTTCTATGACATAAAAAATAACCATTTGTATTGTATAGGTACAAAACTTCATATTTTGAGGGTTTGTTTTTGTTGTAACATTTTTTATTTTACTATATTCAATAACTTTACTTACGTATGAAAACATATCTCCATATAAAGGCCTTGACAACGCCCACAAACTGCACAAGCTACCACCATTTTTTATATCTATTTACAATAAATTATAATTAAATAAATTATAAATTGATCAATTCTGAAAAGTGCGATAAACGTTACATTATTGGGGCACCCGCGACACAAAGCACGGTCCTGTGCTGCGCCAAACTTCACACAACGAAAATATTCTCGACTAATCAGCTTTATCTAGAAAGAGATAGGTCTACTCTCATATATTTTTTCTCTCTCTAGAGCCCATTACCGTTCTCCCCACAGCATTGCCGGTCCATTTCTATATGTCGATGGTCCAATTCTATTACAGGTCTATGTCCGTGTGAATATAGTAGGAGACGATGTAAATGACTGGGTTGCGCGCATAACCTCTTTGTCCTCTTCTGAATTTAAAAACTCGGAGGCGCACGACTGCCGGTCGGAACACTTGGGCGATTCTATTTATATCTCTATCTGCTTTGAAATAAAATGAAGAGTTTGAGATTTTAATATTTCCAGTTTTCGATGCTGGCGATTCTCATGATTTCAATTCTTCGCGCGGCTCTTTATATGCGTATATTTTGAGGTTACGTTATTTCAAGTATAAAATATAAATTATATAAATATTCATACTATTAGATATAAAAATATACACATATATTAGTAATGGTAATATTATAATTATGTTACATTATAATAGTCTTATTTATATCTTGATCCGCATTTGAAGGAAATTAAAGAAATTGGAGATTTTGGAATTCATCTCGTTTGGATAAAAACTCAATTATTTGATTGAAAAATTAATTATTCAGTTGAAAATGTAACTATTTTATAAAAAAAGTCCTCTTTTCTATCAAAAGTTCAACTACTTTGTTAACATTTTAATTTTTTTTATCTTTCCTTGTAGAAATTAAATTGTTTTATGGAAAATTTATACTTTTTGATTAAAAATTACAATTTTCGGTTGAATTATCAACTGTAAATATTTTTTGTTTGCAAAGTCGTTTTGCTGTAAATGTAACTGTATGTTAAAAATTAAAATCGTAATTTTTGGCTGGAACATTCGATTATTCACTTAAAGTTGAACTACTTAATAAAAAAATTAATTTTTTCTCATTAAGGATTCATAATTATAGCTGAAAATTCAATTATTTGCCTTTAAATTGGTAGAAATTTAATCTTTTTGGTTGAAAATTGATCATTTTTGGTAAAAAATGCAATTGTTTGGTTGAAATGGCAACTGTACATCTTCTTGGGTTTATAAGTCGATTATTTCACTAAGAGTTGAACTACTTTGTAAAAAAAATACGTTTTTTTGAAGAAGGTTTTATAATTATGGTTAAAAATTGAACTATTTCGTTGAAAGTTTAACTCTTTGACTGAAAACTCATATTTTTTCTTAAAAAATTCCACTTTTTGTAGATAATTAATCCTTTTAACTTTAAAATTAAATAATTTCGTTGAAAATTCATGTATTTTGTTTAAAATTTGTCTTTTTTTGTAGATCATAAATTTCCTTGGTCGAAAATTCATCTTGTTGGTTGACCATTTAACAACTTTGTTAAAAATTTATTTTTTCTGTTAAATTTTTTTTTATATGTAAATGTAACTATTCTAGGATTGATTAAAAATTAATGGTTTTTATCTGCAAACTGAACTTTGAAAATTGATATATTTTGTTAATTAGATTTTTTTCTTAAAATTAAAAAAACTGCAAAATAAAAAAATTGCCTTAAAATCGTCCTGATTTTTTTTTCTATCTTTTTAGTTTGAAAATCTTTTTAAATATTGACTTAAAATTAATTTTTAAAATAAAAAATAATTTTCAATTTTCTTAGCAATCACAACAATTTTTGTCATTCTTGTTAAATATTTTACAATTCTCAAAAAGCTTAATTTTTTTCAATCTGCAAAAATCGACACCGTGTTTCAAATTATTTGAAATAATTTCAAGTTTTAAATTAATTTTTAATCCTTTTTAAATTAAAATTATAGCGTTCAAACTTAAAATTGAGCTCATTACAAATTTAGCAATTCAAGGCATTCTATTTCGAACCAATCTGTTCAAATTTGTATAGTTTTTAACAGTTGTTTGTAATGGATTCTTTTAAATGAACAGTCAAATATTGCTAATAATTAATGAAATTATCTTATTTAATTAAAAAATTTCAAATTGAATGCGTTAAAAATAACATTTTTTTAGACTGCAATAATATTTGAAGTCATAATTGAAAATAGTTTTATAAACTAATATCTATTCATTCTTTAATTTTGAACGAATTCAGAATCATCTTGTAAAATCAATTATTTTTCAATTTTTAATACCTTAAATTAAATTTAATACATTTTATTTTTAAATTCTTTCAATTAAAAAAAACTATAATTGAAAACAAATAAATTTATTTTCTATCAAATAATTGGTGTTTTAAGTAATACAATGTACAGGATACAGTATCAACCAAAAATGGAATAGTTCAATTTCCAGATAAAAACTGTTACAACTTAACTTAAGTGTTCCCGTTGTAACACAATTAAATTCATTTCATTGTACTACACGTGTTTAAAAATTTAGACGCACATTACTCATTTGAAGAAACTTAGAACTACAAGTAGAATTGATTCCATTTCAATTAACCTGACAATGTTTGTATCAATTAAAATGTAGAACTGTAACTTAAACATGCAAATGAATAAGATTTTTATTCAAAATTTGTTTCTCTCTGCTTTTCTTAAACTTAAGGGATATATTTATACTATCTTTCGTGTTTACATTTTATCTTGCTTTTTGTCGTAATTAAATTGATTTATAGACCTACTTCAGTCTATTTTCTGCCCGCTATAACCTGTCCTTTTTTCTTCGAAGGAACGATGCAAAGGGTTACGCTTACGTTTAAGATCAGTTTAATTGTGTTTCGTGAGGTTAGGTTACGTTAGGTTAGGCTAGGTTAGATTTATTTCTAGGTTAGACTCGAGTTGACCCATTCGATGTAGCACACATTTGCTACTGGGAAAATATGCTTCCAGAGCTTTACGTGTAGTTCAATAAATTTCTCTTAAGGGCATGTGACACAGCTAAATACCTATAGTACCGACCTCACTTTTTCAATTCACTGAATGTTTTTTTGAACCTAAGAACTTTTTTTGTAAATAAAATATCGAGCTGAAACTTTGGAAAATGTATTAGAGTGCAATAAAGTACGTTTAGGTATTGTATTTTTGTAGGAACTTCACTGAAAATTATTTTATTTTTTTTCTGAACCTCGACATTTTTTGAATTTTCCAACTTTTTTTATACATAAAATATCGGTCTCAAACTTTGAGAAATGCAAGAGCCGAAAGAAAACTACGTTTAAGTACAAATCTTAATAATAAAAGATGTAAAAAAAAATATTTCAACAATCAATTCCATAGGAATCAGCCGATAACGTTGTACACGAAAATACGAACCCTTGCAGCCACTAGACGAGGCTCTAGAGGGTTCGTATTTTCGTGCACAGCGTTACCGACTGATGCCGATAGAATTGATAGTTGAAAATTTTTTTTTACATCTTTTATTATTCAGATTTGTACTTAAACGTAGTTTTCTTTTAGGTCTTGCATTTCTCAAATTTTGAGACCGATATTTTATGTATAAAAAAAGTTGGAACGTTCAAAAATGTCGAGGTTTAGAAAAAAGATAAAATAATTTTCAGTGAAGTTCCTACCAAAATTCAGTACCTAAACGTACTTTATTGTACTCTAATACATTTTCCAAATTTTCAGCTCGATATTTTATTTATAAAAAAAGTTCTTAGGTTTAAAAAAACATTCAGTGAACTGAAAAAGTGAGGTCGGTAATATAGGTATTTAGCTGTGTCACATGCCCTTAATTCAGTTAAGTTGAGGTCAGGTTCTGTTGAGTAAAGTTATGTTAAATAATTTGATATCAGGCAAGGGTTGATCCTTCACAGTTGTCGACATGTTTTTGAAGTGAAAATTTGCATCACTGGCATTATTTTGAAATTTATTTGCCTCAGTGCATGATTTTTCGTCATTTTTTGAGGTTATGGCTCAACCATGACGTGATGAGTGATTTTTGATACCGAATTTGAATTCAGAGCCCCAAAATTCATAGAAATGCGTGTGTCTTGTTACCAGATCCGCACACTTTTTTTTTGTGTGGCTGTGTAATTGAAAAACCATGTTGAAAAAAACGTATTCTTTTGTACAAAGTAGTTCAACTCTTAGTGAAAAAATCGACATTTAAACCCAAGAAGATGGCCAGTTGATATTTCAACCAAATAATTGCATTTTTGACCAAAAATGATACATTTTCTACCAAAAAGATTAAATTTCTACCAAACAAGATCAATTTCCAACAAAATACATGAACTTTCAACGAAATTATTTAATTTTAAAGTCAAAAAGAGTATTATCTACAAAAAAGCTGCATTTTTAACCCAATTTAAAGGAAAAGAGTTGAATTTTCAACAATAATTATGAATCCTTAATAAGAAAAAATTAATGTTTTTACTAAGTACTTCAACTTTAAGTGAATAATCGAATTTTCCACCCAAAAATTATGATTTTAATTTTTAATAATACAGTTGCATTTACAAGAAAACGACTTTACAACCAAAAAATATTTACAGTTGATAATTCAACCGAAAAATGTAATTTTTAATCAAAAAGTATAAATTTTCCATAAAACAACTTAATTTCTACAAAAAAGACGATTTTTTAACAAAATACATGATTTTGTAACCAAAGATGGTATAGATTAATTGTCAGTTTCAAAAATGTATTTTCAACGAAAGAGATGAACCTTCACATAAAAAAAATAAAAATTTTAACAAGGTAGTTGAACTTTTGATAGAAAAGAGAACTTTTTTTACAAAATAGTTACATTTTCAACAAAATAATTAATTTCTCAATGAAATAATTGAGTTTTTATCCAAACGAGATGAATTCCAAAACCGCCAATTTCTTTAATTTCTTTCAAATGCGGATCAAGATACAGGGTGGACACGCTGGGGCTTACATACATGGCGAATCGAATGCTACCCGAATTGCACAATAGCAGGGGAGAAGCCATTATACAGGGGTATTTTCATATTTCGCGTCGTTAAAGTTGCATTCAGATCGGCCATTCGCTGAAGTCCGTGCATCTTCGGATCAAGTTTATCATAGTTTCCATGGTTGCGTTCGAAACTTCAAATGAATACAAGTGTCAAAACAATATAGATTATGTTACATAGTAAATACAAATAATAAAAGTGTTTAATTAATAATGAAATGAGACATGTGAACTGAGAAGTAAACGTCAATTTTTTTCTGTGCCAATAACATTCTGGAATGTCTGCTGAGTGACCAATACTATAAAATAGTGAAAATATTCTGCGCTTCCAGTGGGCGAAGAGTGAATTGTGTTTACCGCTTATTTACGGTATAAAAACAGGTATATTATGAATAGACAGGATAAGTTTTAAATAAGATGAATGAAATATTACATGCGTAAACTTTAAATTGACATTTAACTACATTTACTTACAGCGATTGGGGCAAACAGGTGAATCTGAATAAATGTTTGGTGGTTTTGTACATTAATCACTGACAGTGTCGGCAGTAATAATTTAAATAATAATTACTTATTAACAATTTAACAATCATTACTTATTAATCATTTTAATAAGTTGAACATTATTTCTGAATTTAAAATTTGATCATCATTGTTTTTCACACAGATCGATCTTAGGAGAAATACACATCAGGAAATGCAGACAGACTTCGTGCATTTTAATCAACATTGTTGAAAAATCGTTATCTCTGGACCTCATCCTAAGACTGGGGATTGATCAGCCTAAAATTAATTATCTGAGTCTGATACAAGCCGGGGTGTGTGGTTGTCCTGACTTGATCTAAAGTAGTGAGAATAGTGGAGAGGAGATCATGGATGATCGTGGATGGCCAGGTGAGTGAAGGCCTGTCCGTGAACCTGTGAGTGCTCGGCCGGTGAGTCGTGTGGAGGTAGGGCTTCTCACCACGATAACGATGACGGCTACGATGTGCAGGTCTTCCTGGGCGTGGCGAGCCGTCGTGCCCTCCTAGGCAGAGGCTACTTTACCGCGGCTTAGGTTTCCCGGGGCTGGATCTCTCCTCATACGCGAAGGCTCTTGTTGAGCGTACCGACCCAGAAACAGTAGAATTGTAGGAAAGTAAGCGAGGCGGGGCTGCGATGAGTATACCGACCTCTAGAAGGAAGGAAAGATTGCGGGCGGGGCTGCAAGGAGCGTACCGACCCTAGAGAGAGAGTGAGAGAGGAGTAAAGATTGCGGGCGGGGCTGCAAGGAGCGTACCGACCCTAGAGAGAGAGAGAGGAGCAAAGATTGCGGGCGGGGCTGCGAGAAAGCTTACCGACCCTAGAGAAAGAGAGAGAAGCAGAGTGGAGTGTAGGAGTAAGGATTGTTTCTCAAGAGAGAAAGAAAAGCGACCAGGAATTGTTTTGAGTTCGAAAGCATGAGAGTATTCTCAAATTTTTGAGAGTATTCTCAAAAAGTGGCTTACAAAAGTTAGCCGAAAGCGACCAGGGGACTGAGGTTACCCAGCTGGAAGCCCGAATAGAAGTGCGTGCCTTTGCTCTCACGCACCCGCTTTTATGTCTGATGGCCGAGAGGCGGGCCGGCCGGCGATTGGCGCGGTCCTCTCAGCCACTCGCTTCGCTGATGGAGGGGCGCGTCGGCTGCCCGATCCATCCCTTCTACTCGCCATGGTGAGCGCGCACCCGAACTGTCCACGGACAATATGGCGCGTCGGGCGAAGTCGCGCGAGCTTCGTGTGCGGCAAAATACAAAATGTCATAGAGAAGTACAAAAATAATTATAAGTAGCAAAAATATACAGCATACTGAAAACTTAAAATTTACGAACTTGAGATGAAATCTAAAATTAAAGAAAAACACGAGATCGAAAAAGAAATAATACATTTGAAAAACCTAAAAGTAAAATAACCGATATAAAGAGATACGAACGACTATAATTAAATTAACTATAAAATTTTAACACGAAAATAAAGAAATGGAATCTTGTGTTTTCTAACCCCGGTATTAGATTGAAAAGAAAGTTTAAAACAATATACAAAAATTGTAATTTATCACTTTAATTTAATGGGAATTTTTTTACTAAACGTATTGGTCACGTTGGGTCGGCGACCGCTGGTCGCTTTCCCAACGAGAAGGAAGAGAGAGAAAAAGGAGGGAGAGATGACTCGGCGTGAGTCATGCTCACAGGCCTGGCGCGTGACGGGGAAACCTTCCGTCGCAGATGCGCCAGGTGTGACTTTATGACTCTCTTCCTCCCATTGACTAATGGAGAGAAAGCAAGGTCGTCTTATTGCCACTCTAAAGCAATTTAACCCAGAAGGTTTTCCCAGTCTGGGTTTATGTTTTGTAAACACAGACGGAGAATTATTCCAGGAAAATTGCTTCAGAATGGTTCTCAACTATGGGGCCATAACAAGTCATTTGAATGGTATAGGCATAACAAAAAGACATCTCGAAGCAATTTAACTTGCCCGAATTTCAATTGATACCATTTTTAGGGATTTTTTTATTTTAGAAAATGTTTTCTCTGGACCTCATCTTAAAATCTGGTTTGATCAACCAATAAAATAAATTAAAGACTTGTTGGTGATAGGATTGTACCAGTTATAAATCTAGAAGAGAGATTTTAGGCCGATATTTATATTCCATTTTTTAAAAATTATTCTATTTTCGAACTTGCTATATCTGGATCTCATTTCCAAACTGGCATTTGATCAGCACCTAAAATCAATTTTAAGTAATTTTGAGGGTATCGGTGTATCAAAAAAAAATCTGGAAATAATTTGACTAGCCCAGACTATAATTAATAAAGTTTTCAGGGATTATTTTTATTTTAGAAAATGTTTTCTCTCAACCAAATTTTGAGATTTGGTCCAGAGAAAACATTGAAAGAAAAAGTTGGTCCAGAGAAAACATTTTCTAAAATAAAAATAATCCCTAAAAACTTTATTAATTATAATCCAGGCTAGTCAAACTATTTCGAGATTTTTTTTTATACACCGATACCCTCAAAATTACTTAAAATTGATTTTAGGTGCTGATCAAATGCCAATTTGGAAATCAGATCCATATATAGCAAGTTCGAAAATAGAATAATTTCAAAAATTGCAATGTAAATATCGGCCTAAAATTTCTCTTCTAGATTTATTACTGGTACAATCCTATCACCAACAATTTTTCAACAATGTTGATTAAAGTGCATCAATTCTATCCGCATTTCCTGATGTGTTTTTCTCCTAGGATCGATCTGTGTAAAAAACAATAGTAATCCAATTTTAAATTTAGAAATAATGTACAACTTATTAAAATGATTAATAAGTAATGATTGTTAAATTGTTAATAAGTAATTATTATTTAAATTATTACTGCCGACACTGTCAGTGATTAATGCACAAAACCACCAAACATTTATTTGGTAAAGCATAATCAATCGAAAGTATAATAAACATGCCGGGTCAATCTGTCATTATTTCGAGGTAATGTTCAGATTCACCTGTTTGCCCCAATCGCTGTAAGTAAATGTAGTTAAATGTCAATTTAAAGTTTACGCATGTAATATTTCATTCATCTTATTTAAAACTTATCCTGTCTATTCATAATATACCTGTTTTTATACCGTAAATAAGCGGTAAACACAATTCACTCTTCGCCCACTGGAAGCGCAGAATATTATTACTATTTTATGGTATTTGTCACGCAGCAGATATTCCATAATGTTATTGGCACAGAAAAAAATTGACGTTTACTTCTCAGTTCACATGTCTCTTTCATTATTAATTACACTTTTATTATTTGTAATAACTATGTAACATAATCAGTATTGTTTTGTCACTTGTATCCATTTGAAGTTTCGAACGCAACCATGGAAACTATGATAAACTTGATCCGAAGATGCGCGGATTTTGCCGAATGGCCGATCCGAATGCAACTTTAAAGGCGCGAAATATGAAAATACCCTTGTATAATGGTTGCCCGCGCAATCCAATCATTTACACCGTCGCCT
>NC_046657.1:3426064-3428303 GCF_010883055.1 Belonocnema kinseyi
ATTATGTTATATTATAATAGTCTTATTTACATCTTTATCCGCATTTAAAAGAAATTAAAGAAATTGGTGATTTTAATCATATTTGAATATTTCGCTTCCTTTAAAAATATAAATATATCCAATATAAGAATATTAATACCTTGATTAACATTTTGTTTTATATTATATTGCGTTCATTATATTGTATACTTTATATTGTGTATATTATTGTACATAATGAAAATAAATTATATAATTAAGCATGTGATATTATAATTATATATAGAATAGAATAGAATTTATTGTCTTCATTGTATACTTTGACAAGTTTTTACAATATTCTTTTGCCCTCTTTTAAATTTTCAAATAAAACGAAGCGTTTTTAAGCGTTTCATGTGGGATTTATCTAATAAACCAAAGAAGTTTAAATAGTCTCCGGACTTCGAAATTATAAAATTTGTTTATAAAAATCATTTTGAATTAAACAATTACAAACTATGTCTTCCTAGAATTTGTTTATATTATACTTTTTCCAGGACTACTTGGAACTTCGATTCTTAAGATTTAAAATTGCTAACAACTTTAAAAAGTGTCAATACAAAATGTTGTGCTTGTTAGTACTTATAATTTGTAATTCTTTTATTTCAAATGATTCTCATAAATAAATTTTCTAATTTTGAAGGCTATTTAAATGTTTTCGGTTTAATAGATAAATTAAACTTCAAACGCTTAAAACTCCAGTACAATCATTTACAGCTAATTAATTTTAATGTTAATATTAATTTCTGTTGAGATAATATTATTATTATTATTATATCATATATAGTTAATTATATATTATAATAATTCTATTATAATGTGATGAAATATAAGTATAAAATATATCTGGTGTGATAGTATTAATCACGGAATTAATATTCTGATATTGCATATAGAAGAATTAATCGCGCAAAACATTGAAATCATTAAAATCGTCAATTTCTTGCATTTCTTTAAAATGCGGAATAGTTGATAGTTTGTCAATATTAATACTGTTCTATGTAAAATTGAAATTATTTACCAATTTGAAATTGTTTCCATTGGATGGAAATTCTTCAGCTTGAATTATATGTTGTCTTTTAAAGAAAATAGGATGACATGTACGTAACCGATTTCACAAAAACTTATTTTACAATGTTGTGAATATTTGAATTTTAAAAACTGATAAAATGATAGCGTGAATTATCAAAGAATTGTCCAAATTTTTCTTCAGTGTGTGATGTTGTTTTGAATAAAAATAAAAAGGTAATTATTTATATTATAAATCTTTCTGTGTTTCCTATCTATAAACATTTATATCAATAAGCAATTTCAAATCTTAAAAATCGAAGTCCTAGGTAGTCCTGAACAAAGTATAATATAACCAAATTCTAGGAAGCTGTAGTTTGTAATTGTTTAATTCTAAATTATTCTTATAAACAAATTTTATAATTTCGAAAGTCTGGAGGCTATTTAAACTTTTTTGGTTTAATAGATAAATCCAACATCAAACGCTAAAAAGCTCCAGCACAATCATTTACAGCTAATTAATATTAATAATAATATAATTATAATATCAAAGAAAATAATGATATAGAAGAGTAATATAGCCTAAGGAAAAGAGGAACTATAATGTAGACACATAAATATGTAATTATTTAATGACTTAATTATTATCTGTTCAGGTAAAAATTCTAAGAGAGAAAATATTTAGCTTCGTTTTATTTGAGAATTTAAGAGGGCAAAAGAATATTGTAAAAACTTGTAAAAGTATACAATGAAGACAATAAATTCTATTCTATTCTATATATAATTATAATATCACATACTTAATTATATAATTTATTTTCATTATGTGTAATAATATACACAATATAAAGTATACAATATAATATACAACAAAATATTAATCACGGTATTAATATTCTGATATTGTATATATATTTTTATTTTTAAATTGCGCGAAATATTCAAATATTATTAAAATCGCCACTTCCATTAATTTCTTTGAAATGCGGATCAAGATATAAATAAGATTATTATAATATAACATAATTATAGTATTATCATTAATAATATATGTATATTTATATATAAAATAGTATTAATATTTATATCATTTATATTTTATACTTGAAATCACGTAACCTAAAAATATGCGCATTATAAAGAGGCGCGCGAAGTTTTCAAATCATGAAAATCGGAAATTTCTAGAATTTTTTTGAAATGCCGATCAAAATAG
>NC_046657.1:3428403-3442367 GCF_010883055.1 Belonocnema kinseyi
TTAATAATGTATATAATAGTATTAATATAATATTCAACACCTGAAAAAACATAGCTTCAAAATTGAAGCATCGAAACCTGGAAACATTAAAATCCCAATTTCTTGATTTTATTTCAAAGCGGGTCGAGATATAAATAGAACCGTCGAAGTTTTCCGACCGACAGTCGTGCACCTTTGAGTTTTTAAATACAGAAGAGGAGAAATGGGTTGCGCGCGCAACCCAGTCATGTATATGGTTTCCTACTATATGCGCACGGAAATAGACCTTGAATAGGATTGGACCACGTCTCGTTTCATATCTGGGATCCCTGTAAAGGACACTGCGAGAGTCAGGGCAAATGACAGACGGAGACAACTGATGTTTTAAGATGATTTCAAGAGCTTCACAAATCGCAATCGCTTCTGCAGTAAAAAAAGATGCTCAATACCGATATTTTATATTTATTAAAGATTTGAATAGAGGGGCATGTGATACCAATTCCAGTATTCTGAGTTCCAGTTATTTAAGACGCATCCGTAAAAAAAGAAAGTCTTTTTTATGATGTATATCCATAAAGTTCCTGAATTCCATATTAGGTGAGGTACTTTTTTGATTTTTTGTTTCCCATTTCAAAATCAATATTAGAATTTTCTAATTGTATGTTATAGTCTAGAAGGTAGTTCAAAGGAGTGGAGGAATTCATAATAATACAAATGTATTTATTGAGAAAGATAAAAGCATTAAGAAGAGGAAAAGTTTCTTTTCAGTTGAGTATATCTTTTTTCCGTGTGAGTTGATCGAGATTATACAAAGAATGGAATAAGGGATGATTTTTGATGGAAAATATTTTTAGAATAAATCTTCTATTGAGGAATTGCATTCTTGAAAATAAAGTGGTTTCTTTTAGTTCTGCAAAGATCACGGGTATGGGAGTAGAAATTCTGTAACCTAGGATTAATTTTAAAGCTATATTTTGGAGTTTTCTGGATAGATATACTGATTGTCAAACGTAATTTGAATGTCATTAGGGACCCAGTAGGCACAAAGTTTGGCGAGGTCTTCACGACATCGTTACGACATCTTTACAACAACTTTATGACATCCTATGCCCATGTTGTTAAGGTGTCTTTACGACATCGTAAATAAGTCGTATGATTTGACGATGCCTTTACTATAACGCAAAGACACCGAAATGCTTAGTCCTTTAGATTTCAAAAACGTCTGGAGAGTATTTCACCTTTCTTGTAAGATTTGAATACATTCATTAAGGCGTTTAGAAGAGAAATGTATGACAATGTCATCCGCATACAGTAAAATTTTGCACAGTGGATGTAGGTGATTGTGTATATCCAGAGTATATAGATTATAAAGAACTGGGCTTGAGACGCTTCCCTGAGGGAGGCCCCTTTTAAATTTGCGAGGTCCTAAGTTTTTGTTGTTTCCTCTGAAGAATATATCTTTTTCTGAAGTCAAAATTTTGAAAAACTTACAATATTTCCAGGGGACGCCCAATTTAACCAGTTCATCTAGTAGAATAATAGGTATTACCATATCGTAAGCTGCTTCGACGTCTAAGAATAAGGCTGCTGTATAAGATTTATTGACAAAAGAGGTATGAACCTTAGGAAGAGAAAATTGCAAGACAGTCAGTAGTAGACCTCTTTTTACGAAATCCGTATTGGGATGGAGGAAGTATTAAAGAGTTTTCTAACCACCTGTTCAATCTATTAGTAACTAGTGTCTCCATGAGTTTCAATAGGCAAGAAGGTAAAGCAATATGACGGAATTTATGAGAGTTAGGTTTTGGTATAAGAAAAACTAAGAATTTGTTCCAATGGCCGGGAAATAAACCTTCATTTAAGATTAGATTATAAATATCTAGTAAGTGATTCAGGATGGTATCTGGTAGATTTCGAATTATTTCGTAATTGACTTTGTCCAATCCTGAGGAGGACTTGCTATCAGAGCTGGAAATGGAAAAGCGCAACTCTCGGAGATTGAAAGATTCCTTTGGAAAATTACAAGGAAATGTTTCAGTAGGCGGTGAATTTAAAAGAGGTGAAATAGGAGGTAAGTGTGCGGGAAGCAAACTAGATTCTCTAAAGGTTTCTATAAATGTTTCCATTTTTGTTGTTGTTTCTGTGTTAGTTGCAGAGTTCATGAAGGAGGGATTTGTTAGGAGCCTGTGTCGAAAACCGCGAATTTTATTCCCAATGTCTGAGACGCGGGAAGCAGTAGTGATTGATTCACAAAACGATCTCCAACCTAAGATTTTAGATTCTTAAAAAGTTTTTAGAGATTCTGCCTCAAATTTTTGAAGATCTAAGTAGGTTTCGAAGTTACATCTATGTCTAAATCTGACTAGTTTGCTCTCAGAAGTCTTTCCAACCTTGAAGATTCCTCATTCCATTATGGCGAGGGGCATTGGTTATCAAGTTTAGCAATATTGTCGATTTTAGGACCTGCTATGTGAAGAGTTTTATCTATTGAATTAAATAATTCATAGTATGCGCGAAGAGTTAACGCAGGATTACTATTATTTTTATCAAAAGCAGATTGAGACTTTTTAAGTGTTTCTTGAACAATATCCCAAGAGACTTTTTATTGAATTGTATTTGTGGGAAAAGAATTCGTGATATGAATAAGAGATACTAATAATTGTACAAATAGGGAAGTGATCACTACCCACTTTATCATTTTCAACTTTCCATGAACACAAGGGAGAAAGATTGCTAGAAACCACGGAGAGATCGCTTGCAGATTTAGATTGATTGGGACGCGTAAAGCGTGTACATGATCCATCATTTAAAATAAGAAGGTTGGAAATTTGAATAGAACTATACAATTTATTTCCAGCCGGACAAGCACCATCACATCCCCAGGATTGATGATGACAGTTGAAATCACGACACATGAGTATGGATGAGAAGTCATTCGAAAAGGAGTCAAGGAAGGAACTCCAGTTAACAGTATTAACAAGAGCTCTAGGATTTCTATAAATATTTGTTATCAATATTTCACCCCAATTTGAGTGGATAGAAATAGTAACAGTATCTAGTTGATTTGGAATCTCCAGTATTTTAACTTAAAAAAAAATATCACTTCCGACAGCAATAACCAGACCACCGCCAACACCGGAGGAGCGGCCTTTCCTTAGAATATTAAACTTCTTTAGAAAGAATCGATTTTTATCGTTTAGCCATGTTTTATTTAGTAATACAATGCCGTAATTGTGACTGATTCTTTCTAAGGAACTCTTTTTATTATTTATTCCTCGACATTTCCATTGCGGAATTCTTAGCTTTTCTAAGATATTCATAGTAGATGAATATAAAGGTGGTTCAGGATTCGAGGCAGATGAATTCGGATGCATATTATTGAGCTGTGAGTAATTGGATTGATACAAGAACACACCACTAAGGAGGGATAATAGAGGTGAAAAACGTTAGAGTGGCATCATTAGGGGCGAAATCATATTTTTAAGCTCATTTTCATTAATTTTATTTTCCATAGAAGGTGGTAGAGGGGATGAGGGAGAGAAAGGTTGAGAAGGATGAGGCGTAGTGTTTCGTGAGTGATTTTGAAGGTAGACACCATTGCTAAAAGGACTAGATGGACGAGAGTAGAGATGAGAGAACGATTGAGAATTAGTATGGGTTTGAGATTTCCTTTGAGACGTAGAGTTAGGAAGAGGTGTTGAGGTTCTAGGATGGGAGGTGGGCCTGTCAACAGCTTGGCTGCATTTTTTTATGTATTCTGAACCAGAAAGAATAGGATCAGCATCCGTATCACCCAACGAGGGGAAGTTAGCAAAGTTAAAGTGTGGAGAAGAGGGATCAGCAGTTTTAAAGTTAAATGCAATGGCAGAGTCAATGTTTCGTATACCTTGGGGGAAAGCTTTTTCCTTTTTATATAAGTAAGCCGATTTCTTAACAGTTAAATCAAATTGGGATGAAATTCTGCGTATTTCTTTTCCCTCTAGATACAATGGGTATTGTTTATCAACATCCCAGTGTGGGTATTTGCAGTTTATACAAAGAAGAGAGTTTGGTCTATTAGGACAATCTTGGGATTCATTTGGATTTTCACCACAGAATAAGCATCTAGGATTTTTACATTGTGCTTTCACATGGTCATACCTAGTACATCCGTAGCACAATTTAGGAGGTAGAATGTAGGGTGTCACTGGGTACAGTGTGTAGAAGAATCGGTTATCTTGGGAAAGAGCTTGTCCATCGAACGTGATCAGAACAGTTCTCAAGGGGACCAGATTACCTTTCTCATCTTTCTTAGAAAAACGAGATGCTTCGAGAATTGGAATGGAAGATATGGCATTAGTTTAAATCTCCTCCATTGAGAGATCTGTGGGAATACCTTTAATTACACCAAGGCGGGATACACGGTTATTCGGAATGAAAGCATATAATTTAGGAGAGATTGAGTTGAGATTGGCAATAATGCGATTAGCTCCTTCGCCAGAATTACACAGAATAGTGAATCGAGTTTTTCTTTTCTTTTTAATTTCATCAACCACGTTTTAAAAGGATTTATGGAGGATTTTCCCGACATTGCAAGGATCCATGGAGTTGTCATCACCGGTGTCTACTTCGACGGAGTAAGGACCTTTGTTAGATTTGGAGTACCGGTTTTGCAGTCTAGGGGTTCTACTGGGATTAGCAGTTTTGTTCGATTCTGTATGTCTAGTCTTAAAGTCATTAGAGATATTGTCATCAAACTGCTTCCTTTTTCCTCTGGAAACTGTGCTTTGGAGAGGGACCCGATTTGTGAAAGTGGCATCAACCTCGTCTTCTCTATCATATTGAGCCTGAGACTCGTCATTGATGACAGAAACTTCATTAGTTTTTATACTTTCGCTGTTATTAGTTAAACGATTTACCTGTTTCGAGAGGTCTTTCTGCTTGGATAACTCATTCCTCAAACTGTCAAGGCTCTTATGAAGCACTTCGCGATTCAAATTACCATCACCATCGATAGAACCGTCACTCACTGAGTTTACGCGGGGCTCAGTGCTCCGAAAACCGCGCAGGCTACAGGGGTCGGCACATCAGCGAAACTCCACTTACACTTTGCGAGAAAAATACAGGTCCTGATGTGAAACAAACTAAACTCCGTATACTACAAGTCTCTTTCCTTCAGAAATGGACAAGAAAAATGACCCAATGTCAACAAATCACACTCCAATTTATATATTTAAAGACAGCAACAAAGAACACGATCGGTCAAATGGCCGCCATCTTTCTTCCCCCCGTTAAGGAATTTGAACCAAAGATATGAGCAATCCAGCAGTGGGACTCCGATACCGTGTCGAAAGTCGAAAATCGAACAGACATGTTTTTTCTACCATGCAGAGATAGAAAGAGAGGTTCGTTTAAATTTCGACTTCGACACAGCATTAGAGTCCCACTGCTGCAGGGGCATTCCCGGGGCAGATGAAACAAATATATTATAAGGTTAACGTTTCAGGGATGCCTGTGCTCTTTGTAGAATTATCGGAAATCAAAAAGCAAATAAATTTGGTTAAAACATCAGCTTTTCTTACCCCTTACGTCGTCTTTTTCTTCTTCTTTTTTTAATTAAAAGTTTTTTGTGGTAATTCTAAGCAAAAATAGCGAGTTTTCACGAAAATTTCGCGATTTCGTAGCTGTAAAATCTCTTCAATGTTAAAAAAAAAGAAAAAAAAAGACGAAGGGGGGAGGTATTTTATATGTAAAAAGTGTGTACAAAATTTTTAAAGAATTGGTGCGGTAGTTTTTGAGTGAGAGTTGTCACCGACTTTACGAATGATAGTTTCGAGGATAACGCGTTTAAAGTTTTAAACTTTGAAAAGTGAAGAAAAAATTTCTTTTTACACTTACACTAAATTATTGGTTCCTGCTGCTTCAATCATATTTTCTGCATCAAAATGTACAAACAATTCTGGTGAATATTATTAGAAAACCACTGCGTGGCGACTGGTCGACCGGACAAATAACGCGCTTTTTTGCATTTTTTTTCTTACGTCGAAGGGGGGTAGACTTAAAGATCAATAGCTTAGAGTTTTTCTGCAAATGACTCAAAATTTTAACACAACATTTTTGAAATGTTGTTCTATAAGAAAGTGCAAGGAGAAAAAATTTATTTTTCGAAAGTCACATGACCCTGCTCCCCCCTTAATGAGAATGCTCTATCCGAAACCTAACCCGACTCGACCTTATCCGAAAGGATACCGACCTGTTGGATCTGGGACTTTGAAAATGTTGCAAATCCCTACATGTTACTTATGAACCCTCCTGAAATTAATTATAACAATGCAGTGAAATCTCGTTTATGGCTACATTCGTTTATTTCAAACCTCGTTTACAGCAATCCGAGATACTCGCCTATCGCAACTTCCCTAACTCCCACCACTGATGGTCACAGGTTTCGTATAGCCAATGACAGCGCGGAAGCGGGAATGTATTGTGAGACTACCTTCCGGATACGTGGAGTATAGGGGTCCCCTCTTGAGTTGCAATAGACGAGATGTTTAAGTTTCGAAGGAGTTGCAACAAACGAGGTTTGACTGTACATTTTGATGATTTTTTGTAAAGTCATGACGCAGTCGTTACATTCTGGCTTTAGTTCAGATTGCGGTCGTTCAAATATCAAATCGGTCATGACTAAACTAAGATTTGTATATTATTATATGAACTGCTAACTTTACTTTAAACCACTAATATGTGCTGTTAAATGAAGAACAATTAAAAATGAGGTATATATTGTATTTAATTTGCTTATTACTGTTCGATTAGATCAAATAGCGTAGAACGAAAAATTTGATTTTGATCATATGGATAAAAGTTCGCTCTAACACTCTAAAACTCTCGAAATGAGCGGCAATTCGGTCTCAAAATAATAAATTTTCCCTAGATATACACCTGTATTCAAGGGTGAAAATATATCAGAAGAAAATTCTAATTTTCAGATCATTGAAATTTAAGCTGCAACAAATTTGACAGCTGCAACAAATTCTATGAGTGAGTTAATTATTTTTTAAATACCGTTTATCGCATTTAGTCTGCAAATACTTTGATAACTTGAAAATTGGGACTTGCAGGGGAGAAAAAATATTTGAAAAATATATTTGTTATAAAACTGTAAATAAACAATGGCTTGCCGTACAAGAAAATGTCATGAGAGTAAAAAGTTTTATTTTGTGCCAGGGATTAAAAATTTTTTTTTCAAATTTATTTTCATAATTAGGAACGAGGAGGATAAGTGTCAAGCTGAGTGCTAATTCAAGTATATATATTTTATTTTTTTATTTTTTGCTCTTCATAAAATAGAACGCTTATCACTAGCGAATCGAAAAATGTTATTCTCCTTCAAAAATTATCTGCGAACAACCTCTTTCCCAGCCTCCACACCTACTTTATCACCACGCCTGCCCTTCGCACTTCCTTTTCCTTCCACTTACACACTCTTCCCTTAACCCTCCCACCTCTTTTCTTGAACAACATTACCTTGAATTTTTCCGCATTTAACTCTAACCTATTTTTATCCAAGTATCTTCTCAACTTTTTCATCAGCTCCTTTAAAGCCTCCTCGCTCTTTGATAGCAACACTATGTGATATGCATATGCGAATGACCATATGCTGACTCCTACTATCCAAACTCCTACTGCCACTTCAGCATTCCCTTCTCTCATCTCACCCTATCTTTCGTCTCTTCATATACCTCCCTTACCCGTTCTATCAGGCCTTCTCACCTCTCCCCTCTCTTCCATCGCCTCTCACAACCTCTCTCTATCCACCGAAGGGAACGCGGCTTTTAGATCTATAAAAAACGCGTTCACTTCCCTACACTCTCTTGCCGTTTTCATCTAATTCTCTATCCACCATGTGCTGCAGGACATAAATATTGTCGATAGTACTCCATTCCTACCTATATCCTACCTTCGTCTCCGGAAGTATTCCTTTCCCCTTGACATCCTTCCGCAGCCTATTCCTCAACACCATCAAGTATACTTTGTACGCCGTATTCACTAGCACAATACCTTAATCATTTTCCTGCCTCTCCCTCTACCCTCGTGAAAATCCCCCCCTCCATACTCTTTTCACTACTTCTTCCAGCCTCTCACTTACCTCTTGTGTGCCAAACAGCCACGCTTTGTTCTCTACCCCGTCCAGCCCTGCTGCCTTGCACCTTTTTAACTTCCTTATTTGCTTCTCTATCTCCTACTCATTCAGCTCCTATCCATCTACCTGTCTCGTTTTTTTAATCCCACCCTATCTCTTCGGCGTATCTAATCCCTGAAATAAATCTTAAAAAAATTCCCTCTATCCCTTACTTCCTATTTTCTCACTTACCTTCTCCCTTCATTCCCTAAATCTACTTATCACCTGCCACACGTCCCCTTATGTCTTAACACTTCTCAATTCCTCTTTCAGATATTTCTCCTTTTCCTGCTCGTTCTTCCTACACATCAACTAAAATTCCTTCCTCATTTCTACGTACTCTTCACTTTTGGCAGTTCATTCTTTCCACTTCCTGTACGTTCTTTTCATCTTTTAACATTCCCTATTCTACCATGGCGTCACCATTCCTTTCTTCCTCTTTTTAAATACCTTTTTTTGCACACACCATTTCACTTTCTCTTTCAGATCCTCCCCCTCGAAGCTTACCTTTCTCAACTGCTTCTGATACTTCTCTGTCGCCTCCCTCTTACATTTCATCCTCTCCCCTAACGACCCTTCTTCCCTATTATGCCTTTCGCCCCCTCCCCTTTTATCTTACTAACTTAATGGCGAATGGTCTGATTTCATCCTCCCTTCAACTATTAATTTCTTTGTCTCCTCCCACCCTGCATATTCATGATCACATAGTCCATTACCGATAGCCCCATATAACCTACATGTGTGTATTTTCCCTCTTCATTCCCTGTTACCGCATTATACGCGAGCGCCTCGCCTCGACCCTCCATGCAGTCTCTTAGAATCTCCCTCTCCTGATTTATTATCTTATCCTTCGGTTTCCTTTCGAAACTCTCCCCTTCCCTGCAAAGGCCCCTTTCACCCTCAAATATTTGCATTAAAGTCCCCCACAGTACCTACATACCCTCCTCCCTCTCTCTTATAGTAGGTCTTCTCCCCTTTCTTTAATCCTTTTTATCCCATCCTTATTGTACACAATCACAGACTTACACGTTAACCTTCTTATCTTGACTACCCTCATTTGCACGCCCTCCATCTGTCTTTCTCCATGAACTTCTTCCTCTAATCCATCCCTAACTCCTGCTATAATTCCTCCACTAGCCCTTCTTTTTTTCTTCACTCTGATCGCCTTCCGCAGCCTCTACCTATACGCGCTTAGAAACTCTGGCTATACTCATTTTTCTTCTTTACCTCGGCTGCCTTCCAGTACAGCATCTTTATCACTCCTCCACCCTGCTTTACCCAGCCCCCTACTTTCCACAGAACAAATTCCTCTTCTCCTCGTCGCATACCAACATTTTGTCATCTAATTTTATTTCCCGATACCCTACCTTCCCCGCCCTCCCTTAACTCCTTCCCCTCCTAGTCCTGTCGTTTAGAAATCTATGCACATTCCTTTTCTTCCTCGTCAAATCTTGAGCGATGAAAACCTATTTATCATTTATCCTATTTTTTTCGCATTACCCCCAAATTTTTTTTTAGCTCTTCAATTCTAGAACCACCACTTTATTCTCCTGTCTCCACTGCAGCCTAATTAGTGAAAAGAGAGCCAATAAATATGGATAGAAAATTACTAATTCTAGAATTCGAGATATTTCATGATTCAATACTTGACAAATAATTGCTTGGTAAAAGTAAAATTATTTGGGACTGTATAAGTAATAGTTAAAAAGTTATTATCATAGAAAACGTGAAAAATAGAAAATTTTAAGAAAACGACGCGATGGTGCAAAATTTTCAAATCTATTGAAACAAAGTAGGTCATGTTGAGCAATTTTTAACGTGGCTCAGTCTGTTTCTATTTTCAAAAAATTGACTTCTAATTCTTTGAACAAAGTTAAGAAAAAGTAGAATTTTTCATAATCTCAAAAATATGATGGATCAATATGGATCAATATATTGATTAATTATGCATTTTCTGGATCCCATTTTGCTACTTTTCAGCAGAGTTTAATGATAAAATCAAAGTTAATAAGAAATTATTTTTTAAATGTTTCAAGAAGATTAGGTAAGAAAGTAGTAGGAAGTAGCTGATCGGAATTAAGAGTACCTATTTAAATAAATTTCTTTCCTATTATAAAATAAAGCAAATACCATTTCCAAGAGAATATTCAGATTCTTTCCCAAATACTCAGAATGAGTAGATGAACTATCCAGTACAATTTTCCAGTACCGTAGGATAAATTAAAAAATGTATTTAATTTGTTATAAACAAATAAGTGGATGAAAATGATTTCATATGATTTTACGGTGTATGGTCCCTTCATTCTCACTAGATTTCCTCAATTGATCACCAAAAATAATTTTTGTTTCATACCCGTGAGGATTCATGAACAACCAATCATGATTATAAATAAATAAAGAAAACAATGTTTGGCTTCAGCTATTGGTGACGAAAAGAGTAGTAATTTTCGATGGAATTAGCTCCATAGAGCTCGTGAATGATACTCAGTTATCATATCTATTCATATAATAACAATTCGCAGTTGTTCAAACGATCTTATTTAACAATTGCATTATTTGGCTATTTTTCGTTACACAAACTCCGTTCTTTGAATAAATAATAACAACTGCCATTGTTATAAACAATTTCATGAACAATTACACATCTTTCATATTCGTCATGGAATGAATAGCATTTTCCACCCAGAATCAACTGCAGATCACTAATTCATGATACCCATTAATTTTCTTTGATCATGTGATTACAATTTTCGATTATTCAAATAAATTTAATAAACAAATACACAGTTGTCCAAAAAAATCCAGTTTAAGCTCATACTCAACCGGAAAAACCAGTCCTAGCTTGCACTCAACCCGAAAGAGAGATTAAGAGATCAAAAGATGCAGAGAGAATACAAGAAAGACAAGTCGCATTGAGACTAACACAGATTTATTGCATTATCTCCTATTCTCTTCTGATCTTTATTTATCAAGTCTGAGAAGTGAGTTCGTCAAGCCAGAAACACCACTGCATCCAGAAGCAAAAGTTTTACTTTTGAAACAGACGTAAAGTCTGATGTGCATATCGACTTAATATTATTCTCATACAATTGTTTATGCCGATAACAATTGGGTTTAAAAAATTGGTCTTTCACAGTTAATCCAGTTCGGAAAACGAAGTATGAATATCGAAAAATGGCCAAACTCTGTATTTGTTCATTACATTTGTTTAAATAATCAACAATTGTTATCGGATGATCGAAAATAATGAATGGGTATCATCAATTAGTGATCTAAAGTTGAGTCTGGGTGGAAAACGCTATTCATTCCATGACGAAGTGAAAAGATGAGTAATTTTTCATGAAATTGTTTATAACAATGGAAGTTGTTATTATTCACTTAAATCCCCTAACGTTATTCGAAGATCGGTCATTAACAATTAAACACATCCAAAGAACGGAGTTTGTGTGACGAAAAATAGCCAGATAATGCATTTGTTAACGAAGATCGTTTGAACAATCCCGAATTGTTATTATATGAGCAGATATGATTGTTTATTCATGAATCCTCATCGGTATGACACAAACATTATTTTTGTAGATCAATTGAGGAAATTCAGTGAGAATCAAGTACCTTTAAATACCCTGTAAAACCATATGAAATCATTTTCATCCACTTATTTGTTTATAACAAATTGAATACATTTTTTAACTTATCCTACGGTACTGATAAATTGTACTGGATAGTTCCTCTACTCATTCTGGGTATTTTGGAATGAATCTGAGTATTCTCTTGAAATTGGTGCTCTTCAAAAGAAAAAATTTTTTTTTTTATTTTTGTCAAGAAAAAAAATAGAGCCTCAATTTGAATAGATGCTCTGATAAGATCATATGGATTTTCATCAGCTTTAATTTAAAAAAAAACCGTTTGAATCGGCTGAAAACTGTAGTCGGAAAATTAATTTGTCCAAAGTCGTGATTTTCGTTCCACTGTGCGTCGGCAGAGATAACGTTGGCGAAAAATAGTTCTATTAAAAACTTTGTTTATAGTAGGATAAGAGATTTGTGCCCACGGCTATTCTTTACTTGAAGAACAGATTTTTGTTGATACAACGTTACCTCTGCCGAGGCTTTAGTTTTTCTGTATTTGTAAATAAGCTTCTTTGCATGGGTGTATGCCATATAAATCAAACTGAGCACGAATGGTAAAACCCCAAAGTAGCCGGGCAAAAATTTTCAACTTAATTTATAAATATTGAAATTTCAACTTCCTACATATAAAAGTTTAATGCAGCGTCTTTAATTAAATGTCCAGTTTTAAAACAAATTCATTTCCAATTGTCGAGTCTAGGCTGCATTACCAAATTAATCTTAAAAAAGTCATCTGAAATGGGCGTGCGTACATCTTAATAAAAGAGATGGAAATAAATAGAAATTGGGCTATTTTGAATACCTTTTTATTTATTGCTTTTTAGTTATTTTTATCTTCTCTCCTGTAAAGATATATCATACAAGAATCTAAAACTAGAATTTCATTATTCTTTTACATCTTGTTCTTAAATTTAACTTAAACTCTCGGAAATCATGAAAATACTCCTTTTCTTGCTGGAGCATTAGTTCAGCTCCAACATCTCCTGGGGGTATTTTAACTCGTTGGTAAGCTCCATGAATTTGAGCATATAATCCATAATATGTATGTCGTCGATTAAATGTTCCAAGGATGTAATTATCGGGAACTGAAATTAATGCGCGAAGTCGCTGCTTTACTGGTATTGCCGTAAAATCAACGCCACTGTCTTTTAGTTGATAATAACCGAAATCAAAACTGATGTCAGTAAATTTCAAACCCGCCTCTTCATCCTGAGGATTATAAGCTGATATGTTCTCAGAATAAGGTCCGACATGAAAGTATACACCACTATGGGGTCTGACACGGAGAGGTTGGACAAAAGAACGATTTACGGAAGAATAATGTCTGTTAAAAGAATTAGGAGAATCGACAGAAGAAGGTTGTGCAGGAACAGTAGGACGTATGATTGTACGAGAAGGTACGTGAACAGTAGGATATACGACAGTACCAGAAGGTACGTGGAAAGAAGGATCGCCAGAAATGGAACGTCTTCCAGAAATTAAATGGGTGAGAGAAGTAGAATGGCTGCCAGGCGTAGATTGTCTGACAGAAGTAGAATAGCTGTCAGAAGTAGACTGTCTGCCAGAAGTAGAATGACTGTCAGAAATCGAATGTCTGCCAGAAGAAGAATATGGGTTGCAAGAATCAGGATTATTGTTCAGCTGGGAACTCAACCCTGCAAGAAGAAATAGGAACGGATGAATTCTAGTGTTGTAATAAACCTATAATATTGATTGGCTAAATAATAAAAAAATATATATTTACCAGTAGAATGTGAGTGACAGTTGGGATCTGGGTTATGGTGCGGATGTTGATGATAATTGGTATCTGGTTTATAATGGAGATCTTGGTGATATTTAGGATATTGATTATGATCGGGATCTAAGTTATAATTGAAATATTGGTGATAATTGAAATTGGTATCATTATTAGGATTAGGGTCCATCTGTGAACTTAACTCTGGAAAAAAAATAGAGATAGAGTCATTTTAATTTTGTAATAAACCGAAGATATTGTTTAGCAAAATCATGAAAAATATATTTACCAGTAGAATTAAGAATTATAACGGAGGTAGCAAACAGAGTGTAAAATATCCTCATTTTTCCAAAATGCATGAAAAATTGTATATTGGAAGACTTTACAAAAAATATTACTGATGAACTTGCTGAAGCTTCCAGTATATGCTGTGGGTGGATTATTCATATAACGCGCATATTAT
>NC_046657.1:3442467-3446808 GCF_010883055.1 Belonocnema kinseyi
AGAAATGATTCATACTCCCCTGACTATTTACTTTCGGAGACATAATTTTTCCACTTGTCTTACTATTTTAGATCTAGAAACTCAAATAATTTATGTTTAAATTGAAAGAAGATTGACGTCATATATCCTGATTATTTCTGCGTGGAACAGTTTGGTAAAATTCCGGCGAAAAACATTAATATTTTATTTTTTCCTATTAAATTTAATTAAAGTTAGGAAATGGAAAAAGCTAAGTACGGATAGTAGACAACTTATACATAAAGTTTTTAAATTAACTCAATTGGTTCAATATATCAGTTTAAGTAATTTTTTTTGTTTAATAACAAAAACAAGTTTATATTTTGGAGTAAAAAAAATTCGCGGCTTTCTAAATATTTCCACCGTCGCCTCATGCTGCGAAAGTCACTATTCTGTGAAATATTAGAGTCGCTTTTGTTTCTATTATAATGATTTTTAGTTTGAAAATTGTCGTAAGACATCAAAAACCCTTGAAAGACACTTGAAAATACTGACATGCATGCAGGCAAATGGCCTGTGCCTTTTTCAATTGCATAAATCGGGGCCGTCTGAAGCATAATATTGCGCAATCTCCGCATGGGAGTCCCGGCGCGTTGCGCCTTTCCGCTACGCTGCTAGTGTTTTTCGGACAACAGTCACAACCTTCTCTCGCCCCTTGAACTGAGAAACTGTGTGGGCGAGCAGTTAGGAGAGACTTCTAGAACACTGCGAGTTATTATACTAAGGGTCGGAAGTATTTATCTGTATTATAATTTATATTATTTATTAATTTCAAATAAACCCACGCTTTTCAGCACATGCGCAGATGAAAAGTGGATTATAGGGGGCGCATCGATACAAGGTCGGGGCAGCCAATGAACGTTGCTTCAAAAAAATAACTTGAGGTCGCGGTAGAGGTTGGAGCCCCTCCGGCCTTGGAATGAAAGAATCCTTACGTTTCAAGGCCTTAGAAATAGGAGACTTCGCTTTAATTAAGTTGTCTTCGCTGTTTATTTGATATAAATTTCTATGAAATCGTTCATTCTATGATCCATAACAATTTTTGTTTCATTCATTTTAATTTTAATGTTATTAATAGAATCATATAGAAGAAATAAATAATTTTTTTTATTTCAGTAAATATATGTAAGAAGTGTAGTCAAGGATTGGATGTGCAGAAATAGGCGGAGAAATACGTTCGAAGAAATATTCATTTCCATTCATGACACATTTATTTGAAATAATCAATCACTTACTTAATTTAAAATCTTTATTTTGTTCTTTAATTAATATTTATTTGATTCAAAGAAAAATTCCCCTTTGACAAATAGGTCGTAATTCAAAGTTTTTGAGATAATCAGGACTTAAGCTTACTTTATTGTGAATCAAAAAGTAGCATTAAACACATTTAATACATAAATAATTTTTATTTCGACTTCTTTAGATTTTACTGGAATAAGTCAAATCTTCTAATCTATACCAGTGATACACAATGGCCCCGAATTCGAAAAATTGCCAAAACAAAAAAATCTAATTTGCATGAAATTAACGTTAATAAAAGGTTTTCGAGCAGCTGCTTTCAAACTCGAAATCCTAATGCTCAAAAAGAAATTAGTGGCTATAATGTGAGGTCCAGCAACTCGAACAAATTAATTATTCGCTCTAAAAAATAGTACCTTTAAATAAATGAATATTTGACTAAGTACTTCGAATTTCCACAAAGAAAAAAAAAAAATTTTCAACCAAAAACAAAAGGAATTTTTAACAAAAGAGTTATATTTTTAACTTTTTTAGATTTTTTCTAACGTCAACCGGTTTCTGGAAACAGTTAAAAGTCGATGCTTGAAAAAGGAGACCAAAAACCCCCGTTTAAAAATTTTTTTTGCCCTCTAACTATTAAATAAAAATTTTTAGAATAAAAAGGATCATAATCATATCGTTGAATTTGGCAGACTTAGAGATTTCAAATGCTTTCTATCAAATAATTCAGAGATTTTTTGAGCAAGTTGCAATCAAAAGAAGTGAGAGGCCACGATTGTTGATTTCGACATCAGTTTAACTTTTAACCAACTACTTGCATTTGTTATAAAAAAAAGAGTTTTCAACAAAAAAGTGGCATTTTCAACCAAATAATTATACTTGACACCAAATAGTAGAATTTCTAACCAAAAGAGACAAATTTTAATCCAAAAATATAATGATAGATTTGCCGATAAAAAAAAGTTAACCTTCTTTTCCGCAAGAATAGGTGATTTTTATTTTTGCATACTATTATTTAAATTTAAATTTGAGCAAGCAAAAAAGAGAAAAAGGGGAAGTTTCTCGAAAAAGGGAAAAAAATGATTTAATTGGCTAATGCATTGAATCAGTTGTTTCTATTAAAAAATAATTTTATTGATCAATTTCTAACTATTCGTACTTGCGTTTTTACTTTTTTATTTCACAACTGAGAACTTAATAACATTAACCTTCTTTTCCTGTAAACTTGAATTATTTGAGTTTCTTAAGGTGAAAAAGTAAAGTATGTGAAGAAATTTTACTGAAACCTTGACAGAACGATTCTTGATATATCGTCTTCCTAGAATTCCCACTAGCAGCACTCGTCGATGAGGAAGTCCAGGGGATTGAGAGAGAAAGGGGCTGTGAGCACAGCCGAGTTGCGCAGTTTCGCCGTAACAAAGCCATGACTATTTACGCTCGGAGACCCTGAGTTACCTTCATGGCCATATCGTGAAACCATGCTCAAGGCCGGCATTTATATATGATTTCACATGCCACCTCTAGCATGATTTTGACAAAACAACAACGACTTATGAAAAATGAAGAGAGGAATGTGAACTTATGTACACATTCCGCCCCCCAGTATATCTACTGAAGGCTTCAGCATATTCATCAGTTATACTGTTACTAAAGTCCTCCAGTATTCAGTTTTTCCTGTATTCTGAAAAAATGAGGATTCTTTATTCTCTGGTCGCCAACTTGATCATCATTCTTGATTCTACTGGTAAATATATTTCTACTGCTTCGTCTAAACCATATAGGTTCAACACAAAATTAAGATTGATTCGTTTTTATTTCTTCTTGCAGATTTAAGTTCACAGATGGACCATGATCCAAATCATCATGACGCATATCTTCTACTTTGACTATCTGCGTTAAGGTATACGTTTTTATACCGGACTTTATCTTCATATCTTACTACCTTATCATTATTATGATCCAGAGAATGAGTTAAGATATATTTACATCACGTTTTAAAACGACTATCATAAAAGAGCACACGTTGGCAGTGATTTCATCCCAGTATCAACAAACGAAAGAGTACGTGTATCGTATTTCCGATAATTACGTCCTTGGAAGATACGATCATAATTATAAAAATCTATGCACGGTGTGCCCACTCTAATGTATTGGGGGGGGGGTACTTATAGATCGTGGCAAAATGTGAGATCCGCGCCACCTAGGGAACGTAGCAAGAACTATTGTCTGCAGCAGCGAACCCCCTCCTACCCTTCTGACCAAAATTTTTAGGTTATGTTGACTTCTCTTTCTGAAATAAATACATGAATAATAATAACCAATTAAAAAAATTGAACAAAATAAATCTATCATCGATCAAATGCAATCAAATTTTTAAGTCTGTTGTAATCGATCTATCATAGAAAGATGCAATTACTATAATCCGTTCACCACTTTTCTATGAGAGTGGGCACACCGTCGAACTTCATGACATTGAACAATTTCGACGAAATCCAAGAAAATGCACTAAAAAGCGTCCACTTGTTAAAGCAATCAAACAAGGGAAATAATTTCCATCCCCAGACTAAAAGTAAAGAGTGGTTACAAATATTTTTATCTGAGGATGGAAATTATTGCTCACCCAGTAGGCACAAAGTTTGGCGACGTCTTTACGACATCTTTACAACAACTTTACGACAGCCAATGTCCATGTCATTAAGGTGTCTACGATATCGTAAATAAGTTGTATGATCTGACGATGCTTTTACTATAACGCAAAGACACCGAAACGACATGGACATAGGATATCGTAACGATGTCGTAAAGACGTCGCCAAATTTTGTGCCATTTGGGCTCATTTGATTGCTTGAACAGGTGGTGCCTTTTTAGTGTATTTTCTTGAATTTACTCGAAATTTTCGGAAGTCATGAATATAGGGCGAAACCTATACTACTGTTTGGACAAATCATTGAAAACCATATTTACCAGTAGAACTAAGAATGATGACCAAGGTGTCGACCAGAGGGTAAAGAATCCTCATTTTTTCAAAATACAGGAAAAACTGAATAATGGAGGACTTTATCAACAGTATAACTAATGAATATT
>NC_046657.1:3446908-3451689 GCF_010883055.1 Belonocnema kinseyi
TATATAAATACACTGGAACTTGGAATCACGCACGGTATCGGGCATTGTCCTTAAATCCAAACAATCTAAACGTAAACAGGCAGGTCCATATGTATCCTTTATTTTGGATGTAGACGCATAATTTCTCTCTTCACAAAACTTCGGAGGACATCAGTTCCAAGAACGCCGTAAACTCGAACTGCTTAGTTCCAAGTTCCAGTGTAATTTCACTTTTAATTTTTCGCACTTCATTTTCATTTAAATATCATGCTATATGCAGAAGCTGACTTTATGTTAGCTTTACAATACTACCATATTATACTATTTCAAAAACTGTAAATTTGCGAACAAGTGGAAGACAAAAATTGAATTTTACAAAACTCGTTCTTCATAATTTGTTAAAAAACTAAAAAATATACGATTTTTTTTTAAAGAGAAAGTTGCGTCGTCAGGGGCTAACTCCACCACACTAGAATGAATCTACGTCTTATTCTTGCATAGATACACTCGATTGTATTCTTAGATTCTTTTATGTAATATCTTTGGACGAGATGCGAAAAATGAAAATAAAAATAATTCAATAAAAAACGATCAACAATAGCTCACTTTATATTTATTTTCACCTTTTATGTTAAGAAGCGCTCGATAATCTTTACATCAATTTAGTAAGTAAGCCTCTAGAGTCAACAATTTCATGTCAGTATTATCACCATAATCAGGTAACACATTATCAGTTGAGTTTTAAAATGATAAATATATTTTTTTAACCAAAAATAGAATCATCAAATTTGTTGTTAAAAAAATTTACTTTTAACAATCAAAAATCAATTTTGAACCAAATCTATTCAACCAAAAAGGACGGAAACTCAAGGATAAGTATAAAAGTAGCTTTGTAAAAGAAAAATTATTTTAATTTTTACTAAAAAACAGTTTAATTTAACCTGTTAGGTTAAAATTGTGTAACAAAATAATTACATTTTTAACTAAAAATATGATTCTTTCCCTGGTAGACCGAAGGAACCGAAAGGAGGCTCTACGAAAGGAGCTTTCTTGGGCAATTTTGTTGCACATGTTTGAAAAAGTTTATGTTGGTTTAAATAATGTACTTTCAAATTTGAATAAGCTTAAGAGACGTTCCGAAATTTTAAACGATTAAAAAATAATTAAAACACTCAAAGATTTTTGAAGAATTTTGTAAGGTTTGACGAAAATTAAAAAAAATGTAGTTTCCTAGGAATAAATAAAATAATTTTTTATTTCGAAAAATTAATTTCAAGAGATTATTTAAGAACATTTTAACACATGAGAAAAGATTTTAAAAATTATCAAAGAAGAATCTGAATTATTTAAAAGGCACATTTTTTTAATTTTTCAGAATAAAACAACAATCAGGAACAGGGGTTGATTAGAATTTTTTTTTTAAATATTCGTGGGCAAATATTAAACGATTTATAATGTTGAGTAATCAACTTTAGGATAAATTTGAAAAAGATTAAAAAATAACGATTTCCTAACATTTTCGGTAAGTGAAATTTTCTAGAATTTGAGAGATTCAAAAATAATTTAGACCTTAGAAGATTTCTAGAAATGAAAATTTTTAAAGATGTCAAAAATATACTTTAGTAGCTGCTAATAATTAAAAATTAAAATATAATTAAATACTAAAAATAGAATAATAATTAATAATTTCATATCTGTAAAAAGCATTAATAAAACATTGGCAGTAAAAATTAGACAATGGTACTTGGGCCGTAAGAAACAGGAATAGGAAAACTTGGCATTCAAAAGTGGACACTCGCGTGTCCACTTTTTACAGCCACAACTTTTTGTAGATTTTTTACCGCCGGTTATGTCATCGTTTTTTTCTTTTCTGTAGGGTCATGATACACTATTCGGAAACATTGCAATATACATTGAAACGTCTGAAATATTTGAGTCTTGGGACATTTTTTTCTTTTCATCGGTGTTAACAATTGAATTATCTATAAATTTAAATGAAACCTTGTTTTTTGCAAGCCAAGAAATTAGTCTGTCGCAACTTCACTAGCTCCCACCAGTGATGCCGGATACCCATTTGAGGTTAAGATTTTTTGGGTTTGGTTTTTTGGATTTGGTTTTTTTTTGGGTTTAGTTACTTTTTGGGGAGATATTTCAAGGGTTGGAATTTTTTTGGGCTAGGCTCTGTCCAGGTTAAATTTATTTTGAATGAGATTATGCATGGGTTAATTATCTTTCGAGTTTGGTCACTTTTGAGTTAGGTTTCTTTTTGGTTAGGTAACTTAAGGGTTGGGTTTTTTGGTTAGGTTGCTTTTGAGTATGATTTCTTCTGAATTAGGTTTTTTTAATAGGTTACGTTATTCGAAAACTCTTGATCTCATAAACTTACTTTCTAAAACTTTGACTCACTTTTCCAAACTTCACGGAAAGCCACGTAATTTAACTACACTTTCCGCAACTTGGATCTGTAAGGGATATAATAGTATATTGAATGAGTTATATATTCTATAAAATAAACCAATTTCTTTAAAATATCGTAAAATCTTTTCTGACACACCTGATATATTAATTTTTTTTTCAATTTTCTTAAAAATCTTATAATACTTATGTTTATAGAAATTTAAAAACAAACTGACAATACTTAATTTCTTGCTTTCACTTCTCAGAATTTATTTCCAACTAGAAATAAAGTGTTAAGCACTTCTAACATATAAATAGTTATTCCAAATATTCATGTTATCCCAGTAGGCACAAAATTTGGCGACGTCTTTTCGACATCGTTACGATATCTTAACGACATTTTTACGACATCCTATGTCCGTGACGTTTAGCTGTCTTCACGATATCGTAAAGTCATCGTCAGATCATACGTCGTTTTGACGATATCGTCAAAACACCTTAACGACATGGACATGGGATATCGTAAAGTTGTCGTAAAGATGTCGTTACGATATCGTAAAGACGTCGAAAAATTTTGTGTAGCCTTTCGTGGCAAATATTAACGAATTCTTGGACGTTCGTGGTTTCACCTCTCCTCACCAAACACATAGGGTGATAACATTCCTTACTATTCCTTCGTGGGCGTAAAATTCAAAGTTTTCAATTTGGATTTTTAGTCGTCCGGGGTCCACTCCACCGCGCTAGAATGAATCCACGGCTTGTTCTTGCATAGAAACACTCGATTGTATTCTTAGATTCTTTTATGTAATACCTTTAGGCTAGAAGCGATAAATGAAAATAAAAATAATTTAATAAGAAACTATCAACGATAGAGCCGATAATTGCAAATTGGATCATTCTTCTTGAAAAACGCACTTTTAACTGAATTTGCTTTAATAAACTCTTATGTTTAATAAGTTAAAAAGTGTAAATTTTTAAATTAAACTTTAGCACGAATCTCTTATTATCATAAAAATGGGCCCAGTTTTGAATAGAAGTATTTTTGTCTAACGTTATCTCGGTCGAGACTTCAACTATCGAAATCCCTACTTTATAAGAGACTGTTGAATTTTTTTATTTAAAAGAAGTAAATTGATTTACATAGATACACAACATAGTCTAAAAGACTATGTTGTGATCTAAAAATGATTGGAATTAATTTAAGAATCATGATTGCTTATAAAAAATTGATTTGCACATTTAATAATTATTTAGCTTATAAAAGCAGATCTTTAGCTTTAATAAATTAAATTTCTTTCATAATAATTTGTATTTTCTTTAAACCGTGTAGAAATAGCCCGGTTTGATCAAACCAGGAGAAGGTTTCTGGCCAGAATCTGACCGGGTCAAACCGGGATACTATTTTGTTAATTGCCCGGATGGGATCTGACCGTGTTCCCACCGGGAGCTAGTCGGGCCGAAAATGGTGCATAATAGAATTATCATAACCTTAAAAACATCTTAAGAAATATTCACAAACGACTGCCGTAAGTGGGTCGTTTGTAAGTATCTGGCAGGCGAGAGACCAATTTTTTGTATTTTAGGTGTTTTTTTATCAATTATGAAAGAAAAATTAATCTAATTTTAATTATATAGTTTCCCACTTTTGGTGCTGCGGTTCCCAGACTTGCCGTGACTGCGAACTCGATGACCAACTTCTTTTTTATTTTCAAACATAGTTTGCTAGTGAAACTATACTTATTTTTTTTGTGATGCGATTTTTGCTTATTTTTAATGTATTTATATATTATCTTGAATGAGCAAAAAACATAATAAGAAGAGAAATAACTTTTTCCGAACAAGGTTTTGAATTACGTTATCATGCTTGCATGTAATAACGATTCGGCGACTTTCGAAGTCTCTAATACTCAAAACGCAGTAAAACGTCGGTGGGCGCCAGGTTATCCTTTGAGAAATTTGTTAAATTTTACAAAATTGTATCCAATTTTTTGGAGCAAGTGGATTATTTTTATAAAGGTAAGTAAATTATTTTGTCAATAAGTAAGCATTATTAATATTCTTCAACGTTAATATTAAATCAATTTTCTCAACCGGTTTCATAGGTTAGTATGTCACGTGAAACCTTTATTTTATCTTTTGTAAAAAAACCTATGCAAACTAAGTTACGCTTAAGGGCATGTGACACAGCTAAATACCTATATTACCGACCTCACTTTTTCGGTTCACTGAATGTTTTTTTGAACCTAAGAACTTTTTTTGTTAATAAAATGTCGAGCTGAAACTTTGGAAGATTTATTAGAGTGCAATAAAGTACGTTTAGATACTGCATTTTGCTAGGAACTTCACTGAAAATTATTTTATCTTTTTTCTGAACCTCAACATTTTATGAACGTTCGAACTTTTTT
>NC_046657.1:3451789-3486006 GCF_010883055.1 Belonocnema kinseyi
CGTTACCGGCTGATGCCGTTGGAATTGATTGTTGAAATATATTTTTTTACATCTTTTATTATTAAGCTTTGTAATTAAACGTAGTTTTCTTTCGGCTCTTGCGTTTCTCAAAGTTTGAGATCGATATTTTATGTGTAAAAAAAGTTCGAACGTTCAAAAAATGTTGAGGTTCAGAAAAAAGATGAAATAATTTACAGTGAAGTTCCTGCCAAAATGCAGTACCTAAACGTACTTTATTGTACTCCAATACATTTCCCAAAGTTTCAGCTCGATATTTTATTTACAAAAAAAGTTCTTAGGTGCAAAAAAACATTCAGTGAATTGAAAAAGTGAAGTCGGTAATATAGGTATTTAGCTGTGTCACATGCCCTTAAGGTAAATTTGTTATGCAATTTAACTTTAATTTCATAACCTATATTTTAGTTCTTACATTGAATCAATGTTTGTAGTTAATATATTTATTATTATGAATGCAGTTCTTAAATTGAAATTCCAACATCTTTTTACAGGTGGAAATAAGTGCTGACAAAGATTCTTATCTCTACCAGTTGGTAGAATATGTTCGCTGTGGCAAAAAGGCTCCAGTAAAATGCGATTGAGGAGCCCAGTCAAAAATCGGTTGGATTCCGACCGGGTTACCCTATTTGTATCCGGGATCCGATCAGGTAACCCGCCGGGAGCCGACTGGGTACACCCGGCCAGGATCCGCTCAGCGCAGCGTGACGAAACCAACCAGAATCCGACCGGACAGCCTGACCAGATTCCGGATACAAGCAGGGCAAACCTACCGGAATCCGGACAGGACCCGGTCATAATTTCTACACGGGAATATAAAACAATGTTTAAACTTGCTTCAGAAATTTCAGTACATAGATTTTAATTTACTCCTTCGTAATGTAAATTAAAAAGATTCCTGAATTCTAAATTTAAATAAAAAAAAAACATTTTTTTTATAATGACAAGATAATGGAAAAATTTGCAATCAAGAAAGATGAATTTGAAACCGAAAAGCTGAAATTGTTCAACAAAAAATGGAATCGTCAAAACAAACTATTTCTTGCCAGTTAAATTCAATCAAAAAAGACCAATTTTGAAGGAAAAATATAAAAATCGATATATAAAGAAAAAAATTATGATATATTTTTAATAAAAAACAGTTTGATTTAAGCTAAGAGGTGAAGTTTGTAAAAAAAGAATTAAATTTTTAACCAAAAGTATGAGTTTTTCACCAAGAAGATTAATATTATAGTTTCTACCGAAAAGATGCATTTTCAAGCCATTTGTTAAATTTTAAAATAAAAAGGTCAATTATCTACGAAACAGTTAAGTTTCCAAACCGCAAATATGATTTTTTAATAGAAAAGATAATTTTCTACCACATAGTTTGATTTTTGACTAAATGCTTGAATAAAATTATTTTTAACCAAATACATGAATTTTTGACCAGAAAAGCTAAATGTTTAATTTTAAATGTGTCAAACGAGGTGATTAATTTTGTAAGAAACAAACAATGTGTGTGTCTCGGGGGGCACTATAGAAGTGAAACTACATAAGAATGTTTTAGTGGAACTTTACGATTTGCAGGAGTTCTTTTAATTCAGTGAATTCCATGAATTCTGTTCATATGACGAATTCCGTAAATTTCACGAATTCAGCAAAATCCGTGAATTCCATATGTTGCTTGAATTTCACCAATTCCTTGAATTCCATGAATTCTTCTAATTCTATGCATGCCTTGAATTTCATGTATTCCTTGAAATCTATAAATTCCGTGAGTTCCTTGCATTCCCTGAATATTATATATTCCTTGAGTTCCATGCATTCTATGCATTCCTTGGATTCCACGAATTCTTTGAATTCCATTAATTATTTGAATTCCATGAATTCCTTGAAGTCCATGAATTCCTTGGATTCCATGTATTCATTGAATTCCATGAATTCCTTGAAGTCCATGATATCCTTGGATTCCATGTATTACTTGAATTCCATGAATTTCTTGAATTCCTTGAATTTAATGAATTCCATGAATATCTTGAATTCCAATAATTCTTTGAAGCCCATGCTTTTCATGAATTCCATGAATTCCTTGAAGTCCATTAATTTCTTGAATTCCATGAATTCCTTGATTTTCATAAATTTCTAGAATTCCATGAATTTCTCGAATTCCATGAATTTCTATAATTTCATGAATTCCTTGAATTTCATAAATTTCTAGAATTCCATAAATTTCATGAATTCTCTGAACTACTTTAATTCCTTGAAGTCCATGAATTCCTAGAATTCATTGTGATCTCTATGCAAAGCGGAGCACTAAATCCAATATCGCTCTAAATTTCCCTTTCAGCTCAAGAAAGAGCAGAGAAAGTTAGAAATTTCAAGCTTTGTGTAAATTGCTCAAAGCCTGGCCATTATTAAAAGGAGTGCAAATAAAAAGGTTGTAATCAATGTCAATCTAGGCATAACACGTTGCTTTATATCGAATGAGGCAAACCACCCACGCTTAATGCAGCAATTCCATTTGATGTAAAGTTACGTATTTCAAATACCGTTGCTTATTAAACTTGCGGATATACTCTTCGATAGACCTGGAACAATCACAAGTTTCTTATGGCTCTTTTTTATACCTCATATAGCTCGCTTGGGCAGGCTGCAGTGAGATGCAACGGACCGCGACTTTTTTAACTGCGCATGTACCGAAAAGCGTGGGTCTATCTGAAATCAATCAATACAATCAATAATAACACAAATAAATATTTCGAACAAATTTTCTCTTTTAAAACATCAATTTGATATAATTTAAGAAATAGCTAATTCCTTTAAATAATTTATTAATAATATAATATTACACGTTTATAGTTTGTAATATACCCGCGCTTTTCGGTACATGTGCATTTGAGGCCTGAAAGAGCCATTAGGCAATGCGATTCACTGTTCATTAATTTCCGTTGGACAAACAAAACTAAACAATTGGCTTCTGCTACAGAAAACCAGGTATGGCTGGATACTTGCTGGTCCAATTCCAGGTGCACAATCTAACCTGCAATTTAATCAACAAAATAAATTTTGAGAACCAATTAACCAAATTTAGGAAACTAGAGGAATGATCAGTGAACAAAAGGGTTCTTTAAATCGAGGAATACACGTGCGAAGATTTTTTCACAAATACAGAGAGAGAGAGAGAGAAAGAGAAAGAAAGAGAGATCATTAATGTCAACCTCTTCAGGGGGTGTGCCGGGAAACTTAATAATAAAGAAATCCAAAAAGAGTAGGACATCCTTCGGAAAGGTGACAGCACTTGAAGAGAAGGTGGGGCAGGTCTGCCAGCTCAACCCCACAATCGCAGTCGATAGGGAGATTCCAACGCATCCTTCGGAAATGGGAGCCCGTACATATATGGGAGAATCTGAGCCTAGTTAGTAGGTCAATAAAACGTCTCGGAAAACAAAAGCCCATGAAACATGGCCTTCTTGATTTGTACTCTACCCGCTTAAATTACTCCCAATGGTTATTAAACTTCTCAAAATAAGGCCAGAGCCAACTCTTCCAGGATCCGAAGTCACCCTTTATATGCCCCAACACATCACCAATATGCAAGCCGGATAAAATTCTGGAATTCAACAAGGACGCAGCCTTAGCCAATCGATCCGCACTCTCGTTTCCAATAATTCCAACATGGGTAGGAATCCAACACAAGCCAACCATCAAACCACGAGAGAAGCGTCCGAGAAGCGGTTTTCAATGCAATTATTCGGTGACATGAGTCTGAAAAAATGAAACAAGGAGACACATTTATATTCAGAATATACTTTAGTGCAGAAAATATCGCCTATAGCTCCGATGACTACAGCAGACCGGCAGATGATCTTATAAGACCACCCGACACGCAGTGACTCTCAACCCTTTGAAGTAACTCCTCCCAGCTATCATCGAAGTATACAGGTCTGGAAGATCTGACGCAACTCACTCCTTGAATCGAGTTAAAGAAAGAAACCAGGACAGACATGTCAGCCCTAAGTCTGAATTTCCTGCATTTGCTACTCCTCCTGAGTCTTCCCCTATCCTTATTACATTTTTCAGAAATTAATCTAAATTTTGGGATCAGTGGATTATTCCTCCAAAGGAAATTCCTCAGAAGAAAACGATCAGAAAGGTATGACCTTTTCAGATCAAGGGGAGGTTTATTCGCCTCAGCTAAGAGTGCGAAAATAGAAGTAGAACTCATGCAGCCCAAGAAAACTCTATCTGCCTGGTACTGAATACGATCGAGAACACTCAGAGCCGCCACACTCGCACAGGCAAAGCGGAGAGCACCCCAATCAAAACAAGCTCTAACTAAATTCCTATAAGCAATACCCAAGATCGCAGGATCAGAAGCCCAAGAGACTCTAGCAATAACAAGCAGAACGCTAATGGCTCTAAGAGCAATGTCCAACAAAATCCCCCAGTACATCAGGGTTAACCGATAGACAATAAGGTGGACACCCACCTCTAGGAAAATGTCCTCTAATACCACCCGACATCTAGTGAAGATACATAACTGAGACTTCGGGAAGAAGATTGAGATTCAGTTAAGACTTAAATAGAAGTCTTAATATCAAGAATTCTTCACCAAAAGGAGAATTTCCAATCACTTGATTTAAAAGAAAAACAATCAGCGGAATAGTTAAATTATCTAGCATATAGATGAATATACAAAAAACAGAAATAAATTTTCAACCAGTTGAATGAAGACAAAAAAGCACATTCGATTTTAATTTTTCATCAAAACCGGTTTATTTTTTTCAAACAGGATTAATTTGTAAACAAATTCACCAATGTAAAAAACAATGGTTGAATTTTGAAATTTTAAAGACGAATGAGCTACGAAACAGTTACTTTTTCAGAAAGAAAGTTACTTTTTGACTAAATGGTTTAATTTTCTACTAATTAGTGGAATTTTTAAGTCAAGAATACAAATTTTGTAGAAGTGGTTGCGTTTTAAACCAAATTGTCGAATTTTTAAGAAAATACCTTAATTTTCTACCAAATCGTTGAATTTTTGTCTTATCAAAGAAAATCCTTTAACCGAAAATATGGATTTTCAACAGCATAGTTAAATTTTCACCGAAAGAAATGTATCTCAAACATCGATGACAAATTAATTAAATTTTTATACCAAAGCAGGATTAATTTTCAAGGAAGCAGTCTCATTTTTAACCAACAAGGATGCAATTTCAATTAAAAAGATTAGTCTTCTACAAGAAAAAAATTTCAACAAAATACATGAATTTCCAAACAGGAAAGATCCATGATTTAAAAAAGATGACCTATCAACTAAATACAAGAATTTTTAACCAAGTGCTTTAATTCTCAACTAAAAAAGATCAATTTTCAACAAAAAATAGAATAGTTTTTAGTTCAAATAAAAAAGATGTTCAACCCAAAATAAAAAGAATTTTCAACTGAAAAGAATAATTCTCAGCAAAAAACCAGAATTTATAAGAAAAAAGTTCAACAGTCAATCAAAAAGTAAAACCTTGGAGTTAACTGAAAGTTAAATTCTACCTATAGCATGATTTTGATAAAACAACAATGACATTTGAAAATTGAAGAGTGGAATGTAAACCTATGTACACAATCCACAACCAGTGTATTGTATTCTGTAAGCTTAAGCATATTTATCAGTTAGATTCTTGCTGAAGCCCTCTATTATTTAGTTGTTTCTGTATTTTATGCAAATGAGGATTCTTTATCCTCTGGTCGTCATCTTCGTTATCTTTCTTAATTCTACTGGTAAATTTATTTTTTAATTATTTGTCCAAACAATATTATCCCACACAGAAATAGAATATACCGGGATATCCCATTTGATCACATTTATTTCCCAGGTTGCCTCAAGGATTTCCTGAAAGGCGGAAATTTGGATATCCCTGGGACGTTTCTGGCTTATTCAAATGTCCCAAGTAGGATATAGAAAATCAATTTATATCCTACTTGGGACATTTGAATATCCCGGAAACATCCCAGAGATAACTTGGGATAACCTGGTAGATAAATGGGATCAAATGTGATATCCAGATATATACTATTGCTGTGAGGGATAGGTGCATTGCAACATTGAAATAAATCTGGTTCTATTCTTCTTGCAGATATAAGTTCACAGATGGAGCCTGATACGAATGATCCTCGTTTAAATTATGAGCATTATTTCAGTTATAACCTAGATCCCCATAGTTACCAATATTCCCCTTCTCACCAAGATTCCCGTCAGAACCTCCATCCCAATTATCAGCAAGGTCCCAGCCTTATCTCAGATCCCAATAATCACAGAACAAATTCTAATTTTGGCGAACATTCTACTGGTAAATATATTTTTTAATTATTTGTTCAAACAATATTATAAGTTTATTAAAATATAGAAATTCTTCCATTTTTATTTCATCTTGCAGATTTAAGTTTACAAGTGGACCGTAATCCTAATCTTCATCATCAACATTCTACTTCTGCCGGAAGTCATAATGCTGTCATAAATCCTTCGGCCACCCCATTCTACGTACCTCCTTCGGCGTCTTCTTCTTCTTCTTCTTCTTCTTCTTCTTCTTCTTCTTCTTCTACTGTAAAACCTATTCTTCATGTCAGAGCCCATACTCATGAACATATTCATGAGGGGCCTTATCCTGACATCGTACTACCTTATAGATATACTGATCAAGAGAATGATTTAAGAACACGTCACATTACGTTTCCTCCAGGATATTATCAATACGTAAGACTTGGCGATAGTTATCAATTCATCGAAATATCAACAAGTGGAACATTACGTGTATTGCTTATATATTCCGATAATTACGTGCTTGGAACATTAGATCAAGACTTTGTATATATGGGACTATATGCTAAGCACGATGGAGATTATAAACGAGTTGCAAAACTCCCAGGAAATGCTGGAGCAGAACTAATGCTCCAGAAAGAAGAAGACTATTTTAAAGACGGTCGAAAATTCTTATCATATCCAAAAAAGCGCTTTACAAAGATGAGTCTTCATCAAGCATTCAAAATGAAGCGAATGCAAAAGTGACATCCTCAGACCAAAATATTTGAAACTGCTCTTTACCCGGCAAAGCAGCCTTGCATTAAAAGGCATTAAAACATTTTGATCCCTACGAATAGCGTTTCTGTCCTTCGCTTTCTAATCCTCATTAGGAGGCGAAAATAATCTCATTCCAATCCCTTTTAAAAGCGATCGGAGCTGCCAAACGTAACCTTCAATAAATTAAAAACAAAATTTTCATTGGAAGCAATAGAACACGTCTTAAAAGCATGCAATTGGCCAAATCTAGCAGGATTGTATACAGGAATACATCTACTTATCGTAAAATGTTCGCTTTGTTCAAATATTATCAATTGCAAAAATATAAAATCATGATTACAAATTAAAAAATTATTTATCACCAGGAGTTTCTATGTTGACATTAATCCTGAAATCGTGAAATGAATGATGCTGTGTTTTAAAAAGCTTTTTGACTCATCACTAATTGAAAAACAGTAAATAAAAGTAGCGAAATTTACTGAATTGAATGGGTGAAAATTTTAATATTTTTTGGTTGCTTTGTGGTATTAAGAAAAATATTGTCGGCGCTAGGTAAGGAAAGGGATTCAATTTAAGAGCTAACTTCAACTGCTGTAGAGATTCAAAATGGGAGAACAAAAAAGTGGATCCTGAAGTATTAAGAAAAACAGGTCAAAATTGATATCAGTTTACAATATTGATATGAAATTATAGTATGGACATTTGACAAATTCTGCTAGAATGTTCCGAAGGTGTCCATGGAACGTTCCAGGAACATTCCGTTCTATCAGGACAATTCATTCTAGCACAGTGGATTTGGCTCCTGGCGGAATGCAATTCTCTAATTTAATGTATGTTGTAAAATTCAAAATTTCTAATTCGGTTTTTTAAAAAAAACTGTGAACAGAAAGAACTGAAATTTCCATTATAATTAATTTTATTCACAGAAGCTGGAGCAAAAAGAAACCCCTCTTGCTGAAAAGGATCCCAAAAAGAAAAATTATTTCCAAAAGAGATTCTGGTCGTACCTTTCAAAGAAAACAATTTTAATTGATCCTATTTCCAAGGAATCTGTTTTTTTCGCTTGCCTCATTTCGACACTTTGTCTAGTTATAATTACTTTATAAATTTCATTTGCAGGTTATCTAGCAAAATTGTCAACATAAAGGCGTGTCTACAGGTTTCTTTTGTAGCGCAAGTTCTAGAAAATACCAACTTTTACTTAAGCCGAAAATTTAGTGAACCCTCCTATTTTTTCGGTGCACCACGCTAGGATGAATCTAAGGTCTTGTTCTTGCAAAGGGGAACTTAACTGGATTCTTAGATTCGTTTATGTAATATCTTCTCGCGGGAGGCGAGAGATTGGTTCTGGAAAATCAGGACATTTTCATAGTTTTCAAGAGAAAAATAGGACACCAGGACAGATGGGGCAAAACCAGGAACTTAAAAAGAATTATTTACGAAACAGTTAAATTATCTACTGGAAAATATGATATTTCGACAAAAAAGTTAATTGCCAATCAGATAGTTATATTTTCATAAACATAGTTTATTTTTTAACCAAATACATGGACAAAAGTAGATAGTCACATTTTGAGTGCCATCATTTAAATGGTGAGCTTGACCTCCCAGAAAGTATCATGTACAATCTATACCCAGTTGGCACAAAATTTGGCGACGTCTTTACGGCATCGTTACGACATCTTTGCGACAACTTTACGACATCCTATGTCCATGTCGTTTCGGTGTCTTTGCGTTATAGTAAAGGCATCGTCAGATCATACGACTTACTTGCGATATCGTAAAGACACCTGAACGATATGGACATTATGTCGTAAAGTTGTCGTCAAGATGTCGTAACGATGTCGTAAAGACGTCGTCAAACTTTGTGCCCACAAGAGATTCTCATTTCATGTTCAAATTAACAATTCTCAGAGAATCCACCTTAGTGCCTGGGATTATCAAATCGGTCTGGTATGGTCAATGAAAATACCCTTTTTTCTCTTATTTTGACCATTCGAGTGTGTCTAACTTACTATCAGGGATGATCGAAGCAAAACTCTGTGGTAGTAAATTTAAATACCTTGTTTTCACATCCGTGAAGATAGCACTTCTTTATTTTTACATTATGTTTTTTTGATATGGAATCGTTTGAAAATCTATTTTTATCGTTTGGACGATAAAATCCAAAAAGTTATTGCCTTTTAAACAAAAATAGTTGCAATGCAAATTACAAATTTTTAGGTTTTTTTTCAATCGTTTGAAAATCGTTTGGATTGTTTTCGAATAGCCATTATTAAAGATGAATAATTATAAATAATATGGTAAAACTAACTTTTTTTCATCACTCCTTCCTAACCTTCCCAGACTTCATAATAAATGTATTATTATTGGAATAAAAGTATTTTCATTGTCATATTTTTATCATTAGAAAAATGCGTATTCTATTTAAATAAAAATTATTATTAAACATTTTATTGCTACTTGTGCCTTTTTCTGTAAATATAATTTGTTTATATTCAATTTAGTTATAATTAAGACGAAAAATATTTTTTAATAAAATGTTATTCTATATTATGTCCTTTTACCAAAAAAGTTTATTTTTTCACTTTTAATATAGTTTTATAACCTGAGTTTATAACGAACTTGTAGATATTTTTTGGTTTAACAACTTTTGTCTTATAATTTGGTTCGTCTCTTGTCTGGTTTTTACAGCAACTTTTTTTTCGAAAAATTAAATGTTTTAATTTTAAATGTTATTTTTCACGATTATCAGAAAAATTACGTGTGTCCTATCAAAAATTATTTATGACAAATTTGAATGAGTTTTCGCTATATTTTGCACGAGCAACTTTTTTCTGTTTCTTTTTTTGATATCTTGTGTCGTTTATCCAAAACTTAAATTATTTTATTTTCATTGTTGTTTTTTACGACTGAAAACAAAAACCATACGTCTGATCGAAAATTCATTAATGATAAATTTGTAGATCTTTTCAGGGCGCGCAATTTTAGTTCATTCATTTTTTCTGTATCGTGCATAGTTTGACCGAAAAATGAACTTTTTGACTTTAAAATTTGAATTATTTTTTGTATGACCGAAATTTGAATTTTTTCAACTTTTCGGCAAATTTTAAAAAGTTGTCGTAATAATCTTGTCGGGCTATCAAAATTTAACGTTTTTCTCCTCTTGACTTTTTTATATCATGCGTTGTTTGGCTTAAAATGTTCCTTTTGTTTTTTTTTTATTTTAAAAATGCTATAACTCTGATAATTTTTTTTGATCGAACAAAGTGATAAGGCTAAATTGTTCAAGTTTTTGAGCACTATAAATAGCCGTACATGGAATTTTTTAATCTTGAAAAAAATGTGGTTTTAAAAATTTTAAAATTGCGCTCACTTTTTGAATTTTCGTTAAAAATAGCTTATTCACGAACTCGTTCCTTCTTTCTTGGCCTCAAAAAAGTATGTCAAAGCAGAATGTAATTTGAGCAATCTTTCAAATGTTATCGTGCCTACACGATACAGACTACAGACTGCAGACTACAGACAGACAGACATTTCGTAAAAATCGTTTTTTCTGACGGGTGTCTCAAAACTTGGTGATTTGATAAAAACCGACAAAGCGAAATTTTATATTAAACCAATACTGAGAACGTAAAAAGTCTTTGATCCTGTGTTTTACATGTTTTTTTAATAACTTTATACAACTTTTATTACATTTCCGCTTATTGTCAATGTATAGTATAAATTAGAGCGACCGTTCTTTTTGGGTAAAAAATGAAGTTTTTTGCTAAGAATTCATATTTTAAATTGAAAATCGTTATTTTTTGTTTGAATATTCTTGTATGTTGTTTAATATTTGTTTCATTTCGGTTAAAAATCAATTTTTTCAAATGAAAATTTAATTGTTCTATTATTTGTTGAAAATCTACTTTTTTAAGTAGGCATTTAAAATATTTCGTTAAATAGTGAATAAAAAATGTAATTATTCAATTTCGGTTCAAAATTTAATATTTTAAATTGAGAATTGATATTTTTGGTTAGGAATTAATCTCTTTTTTAAAAATTAGTCTATTTTGGTAGAAAATAAATCTTCTTGGTTGAAAATTGATATTTTAGAAAACTTAATTAACAGCTAGTTGAAAACTACCCTCATGATCGAAATTTCATATTTTTGATTGAAAATTCAACCAATTTAGTAGAAAATAAAACTATTTGATTAAAAATCAAAATGTCTATTTAAAAATTTAGTTATTTTGTTAAAAATTTATTTCTCATCATCATAAGTTGAAAATTGAACTCTTTCGTAGAAAATTCATATTTTTAGTTTGGCAACTTCACTATTTGATATAAAATTAAACTAATTTGGTTTAGAATTAATTTTTTTGTTGAAAATTTCAAATTCTCTGTTAAAAATTCACATATTTGGTTAATAATTAAACTATGTTTATGAAAGCTTAACTATTTGATAGGAAATTAAATTTGTTGTCGTTGAATCATATTTTTCGATTGAAAATTCAACTAGTTTGTAGATAATTCGTCTTTTCAATATGAAACTTCAACAATTTGTTGAAAGTGCATCTTTTTTTGTAACACATTAATCTTGTTGTTAGAAAATTTATCTTTTTGGTTAGAAATTTAACGATTTTATTACAAATATATCCTGCTTGGTTTCTGTATCTTTCTATATCTCTTAATTCCAAAAGAGGAACAATACTACAAAATATCATCTTCAAGAATGATGATTGTAGCATGAATGACATGGAGATGCTTAGTGGAATAATGCAATCCACGTGGCTGTAAACTAGAACAAGGGAATTTACACTCGAAAAAGTTGAATTCCAAAGATCTTAGAAATTAGGAAAACATTAGAATGTATAATAATTAAATGAATTAGAACAGGAAATCAAAATCACAATTAAAAGAAAACGAAGACAAAATCAAAGTCGAAGATAAAAAATGAAACATGCTTTTGAAGGAGATAAGAAATGATTTTTTAAATGGGTTAAGAAGATTAGCAAAGGAAACAGTAGTACATACTTAGGCGAAGCTGAGAATATTTTAGTAAATCAATTTCTTTTATAATTTGAAATAAAAACAAGACAGAAGGTGGGCTATTAATAATAGTTCTGTATTGAATTTTTTTATTTTCGTTTATTGCCTCTCAAATGGAGATATTACATAAAAGAATAGGCTCAATTAAAATTGTGTTCCTTGAGACGTCCAACCAGAATCTCTTTTGGAGATAATTTTTTGTTATGGATACCTTTTCAGCAAGAAGGGCCTTCTTTGTTGCAGCTCCTGTGAAAACAAAAAATTGGTTATAATGGAAACCTCAGTTTATGTCTGTAGAGTTTTTTTTTTAAATTCAGCTTAGAAATTTTTAATTTTACAATATACATTATCATAGAAAATTGCATTCCGCGTTTTTTTTCTATTGCAAAAAAGATGCGGAATGTAGTTATCGAAGATTTTATATTTTAGAATTCAAAATTTCTCATTTGCTAGAATGCATGGCCCTAATAACACAGAATGTTCCTGGAACAGTTCTTGGAAACGGATAATAAATTGAATACAAATAACGGTAATTTTTGTTTGGTTCCAGGAACTTTCCGTGCTATAAGGACTACGCCTTGTTCTTGCATGAGAATATTGAACCTGTCAGATTAAAATATAGTTATACGTACATAAAGAGAAGTTTCAAATATTGTTGTCTGAGTATTTTAAATTCGTTTTTTCTTTGATTTTTGTTCACGGATTATTTCAATTTTTGCAGGCATTTCCTTTTTATTGCGTTTTACTGGAAAGGGTGCAAATTTTCGGCCGTTGTGAAAATATTCCTCTTCTTCCTGGAGCATTAGTTCTGCTCCTTTATTTTCTGGAAGTTTTGCAACTCGTTTATAAGCTCCATCATGTATAGCATATAGTCCCATAAACTCAAAGTTTCTATCTAATGTTCCAAGGACGTAATGATCGGAATATGTAAGTAATACACGTTCTACCTTGGTTATTGATATTTCCATAAATTGATATTCATCGCCAACTTTTACGAAATAATAATAGCCTAGAGGAAACGTAAGATCAGCGAATCTTAACTCATCCAATTTATTAGAAAATTTATAAGGCAGTACGATCTTAGGATATGGTCCCTTATGAATATGTTCACCAGTATGCTCTCTGACATGAGGAATAAGTTGGACAGAAGAAGAAGAAGAAGATAAAGGAGGTACGATAAAAGTAGGTTTTGGGAGCGCAAAAGGTAATTGGACAGCAGTACGATGTTCGACAATAGGAGGATGTACGGCAGAAGAAGGACGTACGACCGCATAATGACTTCGGTCAGAAGTAGAATGTGGGTCCTGATGATTAGGAATATAGTTCGTCTGTAAACTTAGCTCTGCAAAAAGAAATAGAAATGGATGAATTACAATTTTTTAATAACCCTATAATACTGTTTGAATAAATCATTAAAATATATATTTACCAGTAGAAGGTGCGCCAGAAGTAACATTTCCACCAAAATTAGAATATGCTGTGTGATGCTTGGGATCTGAGATAAGATTGGGATCTTGCTGATGATAGGGATGTAGGTTCTGAGGGGAATATTGGTGAGAAGGGGGATATTGCTTACTCTGGGAATCTAAGTTATAATTGGAAAGTTTTTCATAACTGAAATGATCAGCATAATCAGAGCCCGTCTTTAAACTTAAATCTGCAAGAAGAAATAGAAAACGGATGAATTTTAATTTTTTCATAAAGCTATAATACTGTTTAAACAAATCGTTAAATATATATTTACCAGTAGAAGGTCCACCTGAAGTAACTCTTCCGCCAAAAGTAGAATGTGCTGTGTGATACTTGGGATCCGAAATAAGATTGGGACCTTGCTGATAATTGGGATGTAGGTTATGACGGGAATCTTGGTGAGAAGGGGAATATTGGTTACTATGGGAATCTAGGTTATAATTAGAAAGTGTTTGATATCTGAAATGATCAACATGATCAGGGTCCATCTGTGAACTTAACTCTGCAAGAGGAAATAGAAACGGATGATTTTAAATTTTGCAATAAACCTATAATATTGTTTGGACAGATGATTACAAAATATATTTACCAATAGAATTAAGAAAGAAGAACAAGTTGGTGGCCAGAGGATAGAGGATCCTCATTTTTTTAAACTATAGGAACAATTGACTAGTAGATAACTTTATTAACAATTCAACTGAGAAAAGTGCTCAAACTTACAGTATTTAATACACTGTTGGTCGGTTATGTACATACTTTATCATTCCACGCTTCATTTTTAAAAGGTCATTATTGCTTTATCAAAATCATTCTATATTTAGAAGCTAACTTTCAGGTAACTCTAAAGTAGGGCGTGATATTAGCAACAAAAACAAACACATGTGAAAATTTGGATGTGAAATGTTAAAATCATACTTAAAGTCTTCTCCCTGTAACCTTGATGTGATACCGGTCTCGTAGATCGTCTGATGATACGACCAAAGAAGTAACTCAAGGTTATGAATGATGCCGACGGAAATTATTATTTATTTATTAAGTCCCTAGGGCTAAACAGCCCTCTGAGAAACAAATTTGACATATGTTTACAATAAAATAGAAAAACTCTGATCAAGCGACAAATATGACGTGGGTAAGAGAAAAAAAAGACAAAATTAATTAAAGATGGCTAAAGATAATACAAAATAATATTAAATGACTATGAGTAATAAATGCTCATATACTAGCGGTTGGCATAGCGGATATAATTTTAAGACTTTAAACTTAATTGGAAGATAACAAAATTAGAATAGTGGTTAGAAATGTGAAAAATTATATTTTTAATACTAGGCCACAAAACGTCACTGAAAGTTAGAAAAATAAAAAATTTACGATTTACCAGTGCGAAATTTCAAGAGTAGAATTATTAATATTATCGAAAAAGTTGAAGAAAAGCCTTTTAAAGGGATAAAGCGAAGGTGAATTTCTGATTGATTCAGGTATCTTATTCCAAAGACGCGCTCCCCTTACCATAAAGAATCTTTGCAACTTACAAGATTTGTGACGTGGAACTGTAAGGTATGTTTTCAAAGATATCTAGAAGATATTGACCCGTTTCGTTATAAAAGAGATTAAAATAAGAGTGCTCATGAAAAATTGTCTTTCTTTAGCCACATTGATAAATGCAGCCCATTGCCGATATAAACTAATCTAGTCATATTTCGGGACATCATAGATGAATCGTATGCATGCATTAAGAGCTCGCTCGAGTTTAGAATTCACCTCATCTGTAATATCATAATACAGAATACACCCATAATAAAAAAATGAAAGGATAAGACTCTTAACAAGAAGAATCCGAGTTGAAGTTGGCAAGGAATCATTATTCCTTCTAAGCTGTTGGAGTACTCTAAAGCTATTTTTCGAGATTTCAAAAATTTGCTCTTTCCAGGAGTTAAGGCCATCAAACTCGAGCTGAGGCAGAGACCCCAATATAGCAGCAGACGGGGAAGAATGCTGTTCTATGATAATTGCTCTAGTTTTTAAAGGGTTTAGCTTTAACCTAAGAGAGGTAAAAGGAAGTTTGTAAGGGTTAATATGTTTGAGAAGAAAATGTTTACCATTTTAATGTTATAAATTTGTGTCCAAACTAATGTAACCCATTAGGCATGTGACGGTACACACACTCATGGTGCTCCGTGGCCTCTGTATGCCTAGAAAAATTACCTTAAGTTTTTTTTGTACGTGGGAAATAGCCCTGTGAGATAATCTCATTGTTTAAACGAGAAAAACCTGTCGCGCAAAATAAATCATCAAACGGAAAGTTAAGAGAAAAGAAAAATGAGAAAAAAGAAAAAGCAGGCAAAGGAAAATCAGGAAATTAAAATTAGATGAAGAAAAGAAAAAAATGTAGTGAAGGAAAATTGAAATCAAATTAGGTAAACTTTAAGAGAAATAAATGGTCAAGATGATGTAGAAATAGAAGATTTCCTCAAATCTGTAAGGAGGACAAAGGAAGGATATAGCCAACCAGATAAGAGATCTGGATAATGCAGAGAAAGCAATTAGGTATACAAATGTGAATTCTTTCGAAAAATTGTATGACGCATTACGACAAAATTAATCCCAGTTAGGATCAGTATCTGTGTTGAGTTCTAAAGTAGAAAACATAAAACAAGGACAAACGGAATTAACTCAAAATTTTAATTCAAGATTTCGACAAGTAATTAATGAACTAAAATACGCAGCATAAAGTAAACATACTAATCGTACAGAAAGAAAAGTTGCCTTGAGCATCGAAAACGAAGAATGTCAAAAATGTTATTTGTTAAATCAGAAAGGAGAAATCGGACTTCAAGTTAATGCCCAAAAACCCTCTAGTTGGTCAGAAGCACAGAATTCAGCAATAGAGATGGATATGTGGTTACGGGAAGTGCGACCAATTCGCATACCATCATTCAGTAACCCTATATTTCAGTTTTCACGTCCATAAATGTCCACAAATATACCTAAGCCTCAGGAAAATACAAAACCACTCTCATTTAAAACACCTACCCGAAATATTCCATAAATCGATCGATCGCAAATGAAATGTCATAAATGTGGAAAATTAGGACATTTAGTAGCGCAGTGCTATGTTAAATTTACACATTTTCAGAAAACTCAAAACCCCAGACGACCACCCTAAACTCAGAACAGGACAACATGAGAACAGAAAGAAGAAGGAAATTACTTAGAAACCCAAGTAACGACGGAAGTGGAAAGAATCGAACAGATAGAATACGAGGACTCAGCCAAGTTTCATCAGTATGTGGACAGTTATTATCCATTAGATGCAGATGAGAAAATGGCAGAGAATACAACTTAATAGCTGACTCAGGGGCATTGATTTAAATTATAAAAAAGAGCGAATTAACTGATAAATTAAAAAAAAATAAAATTCCGTAAGAAATTTCCAATGGGCAATGACCGACACCAGTCATCAGAAGCAGCCTATATACCATATGAAAGGAAAAAATATCTGTTTCATATGATCACGATTTTCCTCTACCAGAAGCTAGAATCATTGGTCTATCTTTGTTTGAAAAATATCATAGATACGCTCTCACATCAGAATTCCTAATCTTAGATGACATAAAAATACCCCTTTATAAGAACGGCAACTACACTGCTAAAAATAGTTCTAAAATTTGCAGAATAAAAGCAGCAGAGGAAGACGGAAATATTTGGATAGAAAATCAAGCAGGAATATCTGATGGTATTCATCGAATAAAAAATAATTTTACCATTCTTTAATTATAACAAGAAACACATAAAAATACGAAACGCTATTAACTATGATCTTAACGCCTGAAATCTTGAAAAATACATTAGAAGAGTTTGAGATGCGAATTAGAACAAATTACCATTTTGAGGAAGACTCCCAGAAGATTCTCGATATTAGTTTAATATCCATAGCAGTATTAAAAGTATTATTAAGCTACATTATTAAAATTAGGGTTATTAAAAACAAGGTGGTTCCGTCAAAAGAATAATCCCAATCCTGATTAAGTTTGGTAAAATATTCCTTGTCCTAATTTCCGACCCTGACAAAATAATCAAATTTCAAGACAGTCACGTACCGACTGATAGGGAGACAATTAATAATGTAAGAAAATAGATGGACTTTTAATATGTGACAGAAATCTGCCTGATTCAAGAATTTATTAAACAAATACTTGTGAAGCAAGTTCACTGAGAAGGTATGCAGATATATCATAATTCCCAAGACCAATATTAACCTTGAATTAGCGTGCGGGAGTAAAATCGAATCAATTTTAATCAAAGCTCCTACATTAATAACTGGCGAGAATTGTGAAGTATACAATAAACATGATAAACCTGAGCTTTCAAAAAACTTTGTCATGACGAAAACAATCTTCATTAACGAAACCTACGATATGCAACGTAACCTAGGAAATCTAAATTACCTTGAAGATAAGTTAATCCAAATGCCTGAACAAATTAACATAGATGTACTTAGAAAAGCACAACTTAGTTTGAACGACGTCCAAAGGAATCTGAATAATATTTCCACCCATAAAAAACCAAAATGTTGGAGCGAAACTACTTCAGAATAGGATAGGATCGTTTTTTACCCATGGGCACTAAATTTTTCGAGTTCGTGACAAATCTCCCAAGCGTCAAAGCAAAGGAGCGATGAGTATTTTGAAAAAACTCCCACCTATATCGGAACGCGACTTGTACAAACTGTCGTAGGGTGGGGATTGTTGTATTTTTTAAATTGTTTTTATATTTGACACATATTCTTTGGACTCCCGGGCATGTCGTATGAGTATTGAGGGATGATGGGTGGGAGGGGAGATTACAGTTTTGAAAATATATCAAATCAAGTGGCCTAAAATGTATGATGCTTATGCAAATATACAGTTTTTGTTAATCGGTCGCGTTTGCATTTGATACTATTAAATACGTAATAAATACGTTCAAATTTTAATATATATAGGCAGAATCACAACCTTAAACTACTGTATGAAAATGTCAAGTTTCTCAGGAGGACACGTGCGAAGTTGGGTGAGACCGAAGTGCTTTAGAAAATTTTTTTACAAGTTATGTTGAAATTTCACGACTGATTTCAAAATTCTTAAAACTGGATTCGATTGCTCAAGTACAATTTTTGTAATTGAAAACAATGACCATTTTCTGTATTCTACGACTTTAGTACGAGCTTTATGATTTGAAAATCAAAAACGCCTTTTTCATTTTATTTTTTTTTAGTTTTCAAATCTTTTCTCACACTCAGAGATTTCCTAAAGGCTTGTAAAAATGTCACAAATGATTTGGAATTTGTGGAAATTGAATTCGACTACTTAGATACAATTTTTATAATCAAAATTAAAAACTACAGTTTCCATGTTTTGTGTTTAGGTATTTATTTATATTGCACTTTCTTAAAGTTTTATCCAAGTTTACTTAAAATTTCATTTCCGACTGCGTATTTTTCAAACCCAAACTTTACGATATATACTTAATATTCTATGTTGATTCCTTGCCAGTATTTTATGTTCAAATTTAATTTCAAGAAGAAATATGTAAGTAACATCAAATGCAATAAAAATGTTTACTTTTAAACGCATAGCTCATTTATAAGTTAAGTTAATCTTCAGTAATAAAAAGTTTTTGATAATGTGTTCTACATGTTTTTTCATAGCTTTATACAAATTTTATTGTATTTCCATTTTTTCCATTTATTTAGTATTAATTAGAGTGAATTAATGGAGTTAAATTGAAAATCCTTCCATTTTGGTTGAAAATTCATCTATTTTGTTTAAAATTTGTTTCGATTTGGTTGGAAATTCACTTTTTCAACTGAAAATTTAACTATTTCATTATTTATTGAAAATCTACATTTTTAAGTGAAAATTTAAACTTCTTAGTTAAATGTTTAATTAAAAAATAAATTATTTCATTTTGTGTGAAAAATTAATATTTTAAATAAAGAATTTATATTTTTTGCTTAAGAATTCATCTCTTTTGTTAAAAATTAGTCTTTTTTGGTAGAAAATTATTCTTCTTAGTTGAAAATTCAATTGAAAATTCAAAACTAAATTAATAGTTGTTTGAAAATTACCCTCATTGTTGAAATTTTATATTTTTTATTGAAAATTCAACAAGATTGGTAGAAAATGAAACTATTTGATCCAAGATAAAATTATTTATTTGAGAATTTTAATAATATGTTAAAAACTTATTTTTTAACTGAAAATGTGACCATTTTGTTTTTTCATTGAATATTTCAGCAAATCATCACTCATTTGTTTGGCCTTACGATCAAAATATAATCAAATAAAGTGCACAAAAGAAAACATGTAAAAACATATATATTTTTCAAAAATGAAAAAATCTTCTACGTTTCGACAAACACGGCAGGTCTTTTTTCAAGAGTCCATAAAAACAATCTAAAAGTAAAGAGGAAGGAATTTTTAAGTGTCATAATTTATTTCAATATTAAAACACGAAATCTACAAACATAAAAACAAAATAGTTATTGTCATACCTGAGTCAAAAACATTAAAGTGTTGATATAAAAATTTCCCTTTTAAACACAGGTCCGGAGACTCTCGTGGAGGGGGGTGTTCCCTTATTGAAACTTCTGGTTAATTCAAAAAATTTCCACTTGAGGATGTAATAGTAGAGTAGTGGCGGTTTAATTTTAAATTGTGATAAAATAAATGTTCTCAACATGTATTTAATAATTTAAATAATATGGATGCATTTGTAAACTTAGTCACAGTAATAGACGTATAGTAAAGCTTAAACAGGATTCGTTTAGAAATAAATTGAATTAAGTTCACTTTCAAAAATATTAAACAATTAAAATTCGCCGGAAATTCGACGAAAGTAAAGAACCTCGATTGTATCAAAAACTTACCAATAAGCAAAGTAAAAATTCTATTCTGCATAGATAGGAGCGGTTGCCCAAAACATTCCCTTGATTTCCCGCAAGCATTCTGATTCTTGAATATTGTCGGTTTGAGAGATTTTTTAAACGCGGATGTTTCTAGGGAGAACGACAGATAATTCGCCCTTCTTGGTCATATTTGACGCACCATCTAATACAGGGGCCTACAAACCATGTATGAAAAGTAGCGGTCGCTACCACAACTAGGAGGGTTGGTACCCAAGTGGTTGGGTGTGGGTGAGATGGACGGGAAAATATATATTTTACTGAAAATAATACTACACAATTCATGATTTAAAATAAAAATTGAAAAAACTGTTGTTTTTTTAAATTAGAAATCATATTGAATATTTAAACATTTTTGTCAATGTAGGGATGAGCTCTGTAAACATGTCCACTACACTCTCTTCATCTATTTTCACGTCGGATGCACAAGATATAATGATAAGATCGCTCAGTCTGTTATTCACCATCGTACTTTGTAAACGAGCTTTAATTAATTTAAGTTTTGAGAAGCACCTTTCACAGACTGCGCTTGCTACTAGAATTGTTACCGCGATCTTTAGTGCCACATATAACGTCGAAAACAAGGAATTTAGTCCTTTATTGCAGAATACTTGGAAAACTTTCAACAAGCTATTGCAATGTTCTGAACCTTCCACATTTCCACCACATTCTTCATTCTCCGACACGAGGTCCCTTTCACCATCCCAGTTATCGCCATCATTATCAGCAGAATTATTTTCGTCAGTTGTTGTAAAGTCATCCGATAAGTCTTCAGGGTGTAGATGTTTCGGGAAGACACAAGAAGATTTCATTTCTTCATAAACTAAAACAAATTTCTTGTATTCATCCACCAGGTTTTCTTTGTTTATAAATTTTGAATATATTTGAGAAAAAACCTTGAAACTATCTTCAGGCAAACAACGGCGATTTTTACGTTTTTCTGTAATTTTACTTTGAGAGAAAAGAGAAAGATCTCTGTAAATTCCCAAATTCATATCGGAAAATCTCTGTTTCAGTTCGGCGTTTATGAAATCGATGCAAAAGTAAAAAGTCTGTATTCTGAAGCAGTCAATTGCATCTTCAATTGGATCATCTTTTTTGTCAATTCTCCGGGCATCTTCTTTCGCTTTCGCTCGCGAGTAACAGGAAGTGAAGTGACAATTGAAACTGCGCTTTTTGCTTTAAAGTTATAGCAATTTAGTTGAAGCTGCTTAAAGGTTCCGTCAGAGCTCAGGTTTCCTATATCCCCTTTGCGCTTGTCAAACACACTCGCAGCAGCCAGCAAGTCTACATTTTTTTTTTGAAACAGTAGATTTAATGGTTGCAACTTTTCGAAAATATTTTTAAATAGAAATGCTGTAAGCAGAAAGACTTCGGATTGAAAGTAGGAATGCAAGCGCTTAGCTTCAGCTTGGGCTTTGTATTCAGTGTCTTTACCTTCGGAAATGTACTCTAAGATATCCAACAAAGCATCGTATGTATCAAATAATGCCAGCATAGTTCTTTGCTGGGACATCCACCGTGTACTAGACACACGTTTTAGTCTTCGAATCCTATTTTTTGGATATCTAAATTTTTGATATAATTCGTACGCTTCAACTCTTTTTTTGCTGCTACAGACAAGTGGATAGGCCGCTTCTAAATTGAAGAAAATATTGATGGCATTTATACAGAAAGAAACAGCGTCCCTAACAACCAACGCTAGTCTGTGTGCACCGCACCATACGTAAATGGACCTAGGATTTTCAGCTGATATGAAAGATTGTACGCCATTATTTTCACCTCTCATATTAGAAGCTCCGTCATAAGATTGTCCGACTAATTTTTCCAATCTAGGCCAAGTTCCTTACAAATACTGCTGAAAGTTTCATACATTTTTTGGCCTGTTTCGAGCGTGCTTTTTTTATAGCTATTAAGCGTTCAGCTACTGTCCCTGTTTTTACATCTACATAGCGAAAGACAAGGCAAAGCTGTTCTTTTCTGGATTTATCAAAGGTTGAATCCATCGTTACGCTGAAGATGGGGCATCTCGTAATTATTGAGGATCATGTTGTTGTATGAATTTAGCTATGCATTCTATTAACTTATTCTGTCGGTGCCAATATAGCAAGGAGTTCTTCTCTTTTTCCGACATAAGTGAATTAAAATACACATCCATAGATGGAGAATATTTAGCAAGAAGGACCACTAAATCGAAAAAATTTGCATCAAGAGTTTCTTTGAAAGAATCTCTATGGCCTCTGAAAGCAATACAGTGTATAGCTAGGTTTAAAGTAGGGTCAATCAAATGTTTCACTATTACCCTATTTATGGCTACAGACTCATTTCTACTTTCTTCTAATGAAGGCATTAGTGGAATAATCTCTTTTCCCATATTAGCTTTAATTGATGCGTGACGTGTTTATAGGAAGTTTCGTGAATAATTAAAGAGTGACTGAGTTTACTCCAAGTATTAAAACCATTTGTTGTCCAGACCTTTTCGCCTTCAGTCGCAAAAAGCATGCAGTGCAAGCAGTAAACTTTATCCTCAGATGGTGAATAAGACAGCCAATCTCTTTTTACAGTGGTTAAGCCTGGAAGTCTCTTAAAGTAATAGGCTGAATGAAAATGCCGTAAATCTTTATTTTTAGGATATTCTTTGCCATGAAGAGCTTTTGCATCAGGTTAACATGGTCCTAATCTAAATTCGTAGTTAATAACGTGGTGGGAATAGTGCTTTAATTTGCTAAAGCGTGCAGGATCATTTGGCGTTTTATTCCACGGATCGGTCATGAAATCTTTTTCTTTACTAGTTGAATCCTCAACCTTCGATGCTGAAAAAAGGGAACATCAAGAATATTAATTGAAAAATAAATTCAATTAAAAGTTTTTTAGGATAAAATATTATTAAAAATTAATTACTGAACTGTATCTATACTCACCAGGATCGTCAACTCTGGAGCCGCTTGAAAACTCGGCGCTCTCATAAAAACTTCGTCCAGCAGAATTTTCGTCTTCTATGTTTTCACAGCCTTCAATAACTGAATAAAAGTACAGAATATTAAATGTCATTTTAAAAGCTAGCAAAAGCTAGCATTATAGTGAGAATATAAATTACACTGTTGGAAAAATCTGTCCGAGGTTTAATGCCCGATAAGAAGCCTTGCATTAAAAGGTATTACAAATTTTGAATCCCTAAGAATGTCCCTAGTGGGCACAAAATTTGGCGACGTCTTTACGACATCATTACGACATCTTATGTCCATGTCGTTTCGGTGTTTTTGCGAAATCATAAAGACATCGTCAAATCATACGACTTATTTGCGATATCGTGAAGACGCCTTAACGACATAGACATAGGATGTCGTAAAGTTGTCGTAAAGACGTCGCCAGACTTTGTGCCCACTGGGTCTTTTTGTCCTTTATTTTTTAATCCTCATTAGGCGGCGAAAATAATAAGATTGCAATTCCTGTTAAAGCCAATCGGAGCTGCTAGGCGTAACCTACAATAAATTATTAACACAATGTTCTTCTGAAGCATTAGAAGGCGCTTCAAAAGCCTGAAATGTTCATAATCTAGTAGGATTTTATATAAGAACAGATATCTTAATCATAAAATGTTCGCTTTGTTCAAATATTATCAATTAATAAATATAAAATCATGACAAAAAGTTCAAAAGATTATATTTAACCAGAGTAATCTGTTGAGAAATGAATCGTGAAATCATAAAATGACCAATGCTATGTTTAAAAAAGCTCTTTACCTCATTATTATTCGAAAAACAGTAAATAAATATAGCGAAATGTGCTAAATTAAAAGGAATTAAAATTGTTATATTTCTTGTTTGCTTTGTGGTATTGTAAAGTGCCCAGTGGGCACAAAATTTGGCGACGTATTTGCGACAGCTTAACGACATCTTTAAGACAACTTTACGACATCCTATGTCCAAGTCGTTAAGGTGTCTTTAAGATGTCGTAAAGACATCGTCAGATCATGCGACTTATTTACGATATCGTAAAGACACCTTAAAGACATGGACATTGGATGTCGTAGAGTTATCGTAAAGATGTCCTAACGATGTCGTAAAAACGTCGTCAAACTTTATGCCCACTGGGTACTGAGAAAAATATTATCGGCGCTAGGCACAGGAGGAGATTCAATTTAAGAGATAACTTCTACTGCTGTGGAGATTCAAAACTGGAGGAAAAAAACGGGATCCAGAAGTATTCAATATTTCTCAAATTACCACTGGATGCATGCAATTTTTCAATACTTTTTCATGCAAGCCTTCTTACCAGGTATACATGTGCGTTAAGCAAACATGCAAATAGCAATGTGCGCTAAACTCAACGTGATTTCATTTATTTATATCTTGTCAAATATTTTTAGTTTAATTAATAATCTAGAATTCATCGAATGAATTCTTACTTATAATGAAAGTGTAATGTACGGGTCTGTTATTTATTTGTTTAATTGAAATCATCTTGAAACCCCGTTTTATTTTTGGTTACGAGAAAGAAGGTATCTTGTTTCATTATATAGAATCGAAGATTACTTTTTACAGGGCAGATACAAATATGTTAGTAATTCAACATACCTTCCCTAGGGGGCACAAAATTCGGCGACGTCTTTACGACATCTTCACGACAACCCATGTTCCATGTCGTTTCGGTGTCTTTGCGATATCGTAAAGACATCATCAGATCATACAACTTATTTACGATATCGTAAAGATACCTTAACGACATGGCCATAGAATGTCGTAAAGTTGTCGTAAAGATGTCGTAACGATGTCGTAACGATGTCGCAAAGACGTTGCCAAACTTTGTGCCCACTGGGTCTTCATACATTTTTTGTCTTTTTGCAGGCAATACATTAAAAAAGCGATTTAAATCCATGGAAGCCTTTGTCTTCATTTTTGCATTAATTTTGCACAATTTCAAATTTTTTCCCGCGTTAGATCAGTTACCACTATACCCAGTGGGCATAAAATTTGGCTACTTCTTTACTACAGAGTTACGACATTTTTACGACAACTTTACGACATCCTATTTCCTTGTCGTTAAGGCGTCTTTACGATATCGTAAATATGTCGTATGATCTAACGATGTTTTTACGATATTGTAAAGACACTGTAACGACATGGAAATAGGATGTCGTAAAGTTGTCGTAATGATGTCGTGAAGATGTCGCAAATACGTCGCCAAATTTTGTGCCCTCTGGGCAGTCTTGGAAGTCTTACCATATGCACACTCATTAATTTCAGACATTTTTCTTTGGTAAAAACTGCACTCGTCAATTTAAAATAACACTATTTTGATACTTACGAATATTACGTCAACGAAAATAAAATTTAAATCACGCTATTCTGACTGAAAGCAAGCCAATAGCATGGACACGGCCATGATGCAATAAATACATAGTCTAGCCACGCGCAGGTAAAAAAAATGGGCCAATCAGAACCCACTGCTGAATTTCTCCATTTTGGATAATTAAGGCGGCCAATATAAGGGATCTTAAAATGTAAAATGTTAGAATTAACATTTTTCATATAATTTTGAGGTTTAGAAATATTTTAATTCTAATCAAATGTATTGTAATGTAAAAGATGGTTAATGGAAAATACAATTAACTATAATTGTAGGTTATGTGTTTCCTAATCCCTTTCTGCTGACAAAACGTGTCATATGTGTATAAAATAAAATGAAATTGATGTCAAGTGGAAAAGTACTGAATAAATAAAATTATATATTACAGTGCCCACGACATAAAAAATGATAGTAATTATTTTTCAATTATTCAAAAATAATGTTCCTTAATTTTGGAGGATAAGGTTATTGTAAGATATTAAATATTTATTCATAATGATCAGGGCTCTCGTTCATTCTTGTTTTTGACAATTAGCATAATATAATTGATAGATGATGGGTGGAAAGGTAGAAGGTGGCAGGTAAAAACTGAAACTTATAATTATTGTGAAGATTTCAAAATGATGTTCAGCGGTCATAAACTTCTAACATCTTTTTAGATCTAAAAAAAGATCTTTAGGACGGTTAAATATAATGAGCCTAATTCTTGTTGATCAACCGAGAAAATAAATAAAAGAGGATATGATTTATTTTACATATTTATGTCTGTCAGATATAATAATATATTAATTTATTCAACTAATTTTAAAATTATTATAGTCTTGTTATTGATAAATTTGCTGTTCTCGGATCTTAAATTGCTTACGCTTTTAATATTAGGAAATAAAAAATAAGGAAGGTGAATTTGCGGTTTACCTGTTTGACATATATGCACAGTGAAAAGTGAATTTGTGTGCTTAGCCTCTTTTTAAGTTTAAAGAAATTGCAATCTCATTTTTTTAACAGAGTTAAATTTGTTACGCAATCTGGTTCTTTTTTTAAACTTACTGATTTCTCATGTTTTTCAATTCTACAGCCTTTTTTAAAATTAGGTAATATTTACAGAAAAATTAGTATTTATTCAATAGGCAAGTACTGAATAATAATTTTATGAAAAATAAATATGAGTATTTTCGTGACAAAAATAGAAATTCTTCGGAATAATTTTTACCATTTGTCTTGGTTTTCATGCTTATTTCATTACTGTTTTTGAACAATTTTTTAAAACGTTTTCCCTTTTTTAAAGATTTAGCCTTTTCCCTCCTGTTTTAATAAATTTTCCATTTTTCTCATTTATTTGCTTAAATGTGAATTAAATTAATAGAACCCAATAAAAAAAAATTTGGTGAAAAATTCATTTGTTCCGTTTCGGAAGAAAATCGCTATTTTTTTAGACACCCAAAAATCACCCTCAAAACTCCATATGTTTTTTTTTGCGACAAACGACATTCTGTAAGGAATTCGAAAAGATTACCATTTTCTCTATCTTTTCCATGAAAATTCCAAAAAATACTAACTTTTTATAAAAATATATGACTCTCAAAATTCGTTAATGTGTCATTGATTACAGAAAAATCGAAGTTTTAATAATTTAGTATAGAAAAAAATTGTAATAGATAAGATTTGTTTCAAAAATTTCAAAATATTATAAATAAAAAATATTACTGTTAGCCTCCATGAACGGTATGATTTATTTGTAAAATGATACATTTTCAGAATTGACAGGTGGGAAAAATTGTTTAAACCAATAATAATTGTTTAAAAAACTAAACATTCTTTAAGGGGAAAACAAGTACCTGTTTTCAACTTTTTCTTGATTAAAGTTTAGCAATTTCTTAAGGAATTTTGAGCACATAATTTCAACCAAATAAATCTTAATTTCAAATCCCACAACCTCTTGTATTGTGCCAAGAAAGTGACTAAAAAAAAAAGAAAATAGGACTCAACTCGCAAGATTCAACTGATTTGTCTAATTCACTAATGGATAGAAATGTAAACTTTCTAAAAATTTTCTTTAGCATAAATTATTAGTATACGATAAAGTTAAAGTTTCGAAGTATTTTAAAACTAATTTTCAGTTTTTTAAACAATTATTCTTTGCTTAAACAAATTGCTCCCTGTTAATCCTGAAAATGTATTATTTTTCGAATAAATGATACCTTTTATGAAGGCTAACAGTAATATTTTGTATTTAACATTTTTTTAATTTGTTGAAAATAAATACAAGTGTTCAAAATTTTTCGCCACTAGATCATTAAAAATGAGATTTTTCTGGGATTAATTAAGCAATTCACGAATGTTGAGTCTTATACTTTTTTATGATGAATTAGTATTTTTTTGGAATTATTATTTTTAGTTGAAGACTATTAGGCATTATTTAAACAATTAATAATCCCTAAATTGTGCCTTTTCATAGAAAAGATGGAGACTAATTTTTTATGTATACTTTCATTTAAAAACAGTCCTTGTGGCCTGCTTTAGTATAAAAAAGATTCGCAAACAGAAATTAAGAAATAAAATGAAAAACGGAAATCGTGTAATGAAAAATCTATTGTTCAGGGAGCTCGACAGTATGTTTGCTTACACAAATTGTTGCAAAATACATATTCTTGTATCTTCTCATTTTCAGACAGCTCCATTTTACGATACGGAATAACTTTATAGCTAGAAGTGTTTTTAAATTAAATAATTCTCTGATAATGTTTCTTATGCAAGTTCCAAAAACACTGAAAGACATTAAAATTGATTCACAAAATACTTTTTTATACTCTTTATCATTTGTATGCTTTGCTGAACTATACGCATTTTTTAAGATCAAACCATTTTTTAATATTTCACTCACTTCAAAAGTAATAATTAGATTGAAAGTATTTTAAATCAGAATAGCAGTTATTATTTATTTTTTGACTGTTGTAAACTAATGTATTTTACTTTTTTGTTATTGTTTCTCATTTGAGACTCTTGAAAAAATGATGATCCACAGCTGGGCATGCTTCGAGCCTGACTCAGAGAATCAGTATGTTGCATTCGGTTGCATTTTTACTCTGAAGAAATTTTGTTCCATTGGCACTCTGAAGATTTGTTTGTTCCCTTTTTACTACAAAACATTTATGTTCAATTTTTACTCCCAAACAATATTTCAAAATCCTTGAAAAATAAAGAAATCTCTGAAAATCTCCGAAATTCCGTAAAATATACAAAATCAGATGAATGCAGTCCTTTAAAATCCTTTGAAATCTTTGATAATTTTTAGAAATCCTTTAAGGGCATGTGATACTTAGAAAATGATCGATTTTACCAGTTTTAGGTTCCCCCGGCTTTTTTTTCTAGAATAATAAATATTTTGTCTTAAAAATTTGGGAAACGATAGCGAACATGCTAACGGACGTCTCTGCACACTTTTTTGTGGGTTAATTAAAAAAATTTGAATTTCGCTAAAACCTTGTGTGTATATTTCGAGGTTATGTGCGTTACAATTCTCTCCCATAATTATTATAGATTGCTCACCAACAGCATCGGTACGACAGAGAACTACATTATCGTAATGGCAGAGAGCTAAAAAATGAGCCTAACCTCAAAATAATGCACATGCATAACATTTTTATTTATCATAAATGTTATGAATTTCAACAATCAGCTGACTTAAATTAACCTATAAGTTTCATTTGACACGCACGCGTTGATGGAAAGTCAACAATCTTTCTGTCTTAAATTAACCTATATAGTACATTTTACGTACATAAAGCAGTTTACTTTCAACCAAGCGCGTTACTTAAAGTCATGTTACAATCATCAGTTGACCTTCAACTGACGAATGATCCTTTTGGTTTCATCTGAAAGTCATCCGTCTTTTTTTAATGAAATTCAGATTCGGGTATGTTATATTTTATGAAAGTTTAACTATTTGATAGGAAATTCAATTTCTTGTCGAAAAATCAAATTTCCTGGTTGAAAATTCAAATCTTTCGTAGATAATTCGTCTTTGTAACATCAAAATTCAACAATTTGTTGAAACTGCTTTTTCCTTTTAAAACATTAATCTTCTTATTGGGAAATTGATCTTTTCGGTTGAAAATTGAACGATTTTGTTACAATTTGTTGATTTTGTTACAAATTTCACATGGAGATGCTTAGTGGAATGATGCAATCCACGTGGCTGTTAACTAGAGAAAGCAAATGTACACTCGAAAAAGTCGAATTCCAAAGATCTTAGAAATGAGAAGATTAGACTCGAAAATAATAAGGACAAGAACAGAAAATAAAAATTACAATTAAAATAAAACGAAGACAAAATCAAAGTCGAACATACAAAAAAAGAGAAATCATTTTGAAGGACATCAGAAATTATTTCGTAAATGGGGTAAGAAGATTAGAAAAGGACCTTAACACAAGAGGTGAAAATAAATAGAAGGTTGGCTATTACTCATAGTTTTTTATTGAATCCTTTTCAGTGCTGTTTATCGCCTTTCGTAAGAAGATATTACATAAAATAATCTAAGAATATAATTGAGTGCCCCTATGCAAGAGCAAGTCATAGATTCATTCTTGCGCGGTGCACAAAAAAAACTGGGGGTTCACTGAAGTTGCAGCTTAAATAAATGTTGGTGATTTGTAGAACTTTAGCAACAAAAGAATCATGTAGATTCCCAAAAGCAAATTAATACGCCTTCATGTTTAAAAGTTTGTTGCATAACCTTCAAATGATATTTATCAAATAATTATAATTAGATAAGGATTATAGGCAGACTCCCTTGTGCGCATGATGCCCAAGCGTACTGAAGACGTAGATCGAAGAAGTGCGCATGTGGAGCATGCGCACAAGAGAGTCTGGCTAAAATTCTTCTGGCTAAACGTCAATGATCGTCAGATAAAGTGTTCAAGTAAGCAAAGCGAAAAATAGGTTCTTCGGAAATAGGCTCATTTAAAATTGTTTTCTTTGGGAAGTTCAACCAGAGTCTTTTGGAAATAATTTTTCTTTCGGGCTTCCTTTTCAGCAAGAGGGCTTCCTTTTTGTTGCAGCCCCTGTAAAAAAATTGGTTATAATGGTAACCTTAGTTTTTGTATGCAGAGCTTTTTCTAAAAATACAAATCAGAAATGTTGAATTTTACAACATACATTATCATAGAGAATTACATTCCGCTTCTCTTGTCTATTACAAAAAAGATGGGGAACGTAATTTTCGAAGAATTTATACTTTAAAATTTTTAATTTTGATTTTTAGTTGCCAGGAGAGAACTACACTGTGTTAGAATGAATAGCCGTGATAGCACAGAATGTTTCTGGAACGTTTCTCGGGAACGGATAATAAAATGAATAAAAATAACGGTTATTTTTGTTTAGAACGTTCCAGGAACCTTCCGTGCTATGAGGACTACGCCTTGTTCTTGCATGAGAATATTGAACCTTTCAGATTAAAATATAGTTATACTTACACAAAGAGAGGTTTCAAATATTTTTGTCTGAGTATTTCAATTTTGTATTTTCTTTGACTTTTTTTTACGAATTATTTCTAATTCTGGAGGCAATTCCTTTTTAGGGCGTTTTACTGGAAAAGCTTCAAATTTTCGGCCGTTGTAAAAATATTTCTCTTCTTCCTCGAGCATTAGTTCTGCTCCAACATTTTTTGGAAGTCTTGCAACTCGTTTATAAGCTCCATTATGTACAGCATATAGTCCCATAAACACAAAGTGTCTATCTAATGTTCCAAGGACGTAATGATCGGAATATGTAAGTAATACACGTTCTACCTCGTTTACTGATATTTCCATAAATCGATATTCTTTGCCAACTTTTACGAAATGATAATAGCCTGGAGAAAACTTAAGGTCACCTAATCTTAAATCATTCAATGGATCACTAAATTTATAAGGTAGTACGATCTTAGGATATGGTCCCTTATGAATACGTTCACCAGTATGCTCTCTGACATGAAGAATAAGTTGGAGAGAAGAAGAAGAAGATAAAGGAGGAACGATAAAAGTAGGTTTTGGGAGCGCAGAAGGTAATTGGACAGCAGCAGGATGTACGAGACCAGCTGGATTCACGATCGCATAAAGACTTCCGTCAAAATAAGAATGTTGGTCTTGATGATTAAGATTATGGCCCACCTGCAAACTCAACTCTGCAAGAAGAAATAGAAATGGATGAATTTTTATTTTGTAATGAACCTATCATATTGTATGGGCGAATCATTTAAAATGTATTTACCATTAGAATGTCCACCAGAAGTAAAATGTCTACCAGAAGTAGAATGTCCACTAGAAGTGAAATGTCCGCTAGAAGAAGAAGGTGCTGTTTGATAATTGGGAGCTGAGATAAGATTGGGACCTTGCTGATAATTGGTATGTAGGTTTTGATGTGAAACTTGGTGAGAAGGGGAATATTGGTAACTATGGGGATCTAGATGATCACTGAAATAGTGATGATAATTGAAATCAGGATCATTAGGGTCAGGGTCCATCTGTGTACTTAATTCTGCAAGAGGAAATAGAAACGGATGAATTTTAATTTTGCAATAAACCTATAATATTATTTGGACAAATAATTAAAAAATATGTTTACCAATATAATTAATAAAGATGAACAAGTTGGTGGCTAGAGGATAGAGAATCCTCATTTTTTTAAACTACAGAAACAAATGACTAGTTGAGGACTTTATCAACAATGTAACTGATGAGTGTGCTTAATCTTACAGTATACAATACACTGGAAGTCGGTTATATGCATTCTTTTACTTTCAACTCTTTATTTTTCAAATGTCATTGTTGTTTTGTCAAAATCATTCAATATTTAGAAGCTAACTTTTAGTTGACTCTAAAGCGGGACGTGATTTCGGTGATAAAAACCAACACATGTAAAAATCGTAAGTGAAATGTTGACATCATGATTAAAGTCTATCCTCTATAACCTAGATATACTAACGGTCTCGTGCATCGTCTGATGGCACGGCCAAAGAAGTAACTCAAGGTTACGAATGCTGCCGAGGGAAATTCCAGAAATTGTAGGAATTACTTCACATTTTTAACATAAGAAACTCAAAGAATTTATGTTTACAGTAAAAGTGGGTTAATGGCATCAATGCCTCAGCTGTGAAATCAAAAAGTAAAGTCAACCATGAACAGTATAAAAATGATAAATGAATTTTTAAAATAAAAACCATTATGTCAAAGCATTGATTTGATAAATAATTTGTTTTATTTGTTTTAAAGAAATTTCCCATTTGTCTCGGATTTTCTTTTAAATTTAAATTATACTCTAGAATTAAAAGTTTAATTAGTTTTTTGAAAATTCATCTATTTTGTTAAAAAATCAACTTTTTGTCAAAAAGGCAACAACTTGGTTAAAAGTTAATCTAATTTGTTAAAAATGCATTCTTTTGTTGCAGATTCATCTATTTGGTTGAGTATTGATCTATGTATTTTTTTCATTTTTTTCAAATTCTTTTTTTTTGTATTTCATCTTTTTTTGTAAACATTGATTTCGTTGGTGAAAAAGAACTTTGTGGTTGGAAATTAAGTGCTTTGGTTAAAGGTTCAATTTTTTTTAGTTTAGAATGCAAGTACTTGGTTAAAAATTCCTGCATTTAGTTGATAGGTCATCTTTTTGTAATTACTGGTCTTGTCTGGTTGGAAATTCATGTATTTTTTTGGAAATTTGTATTTTTTTGTGTAGAAAACCAATGTTTTTTTTTTAAATTAATCCTTTTTCCTTAACAATGAAACTGCTTTCTTAAAAATTATTTCTATTTTGGCATAAAGATTCAATTATTTTGTTATTTATGTTTAAGATACACCTTTTTGGGTAAAAATTTAACTGTGTTGTTAAAAATGTATATTTTCGGTTAAAATATGTTCTCTGATAAGATGAAAATTCAACTTTTTGGTAGAAAATTAAGTTATTTTATTATGAATTCATCATTTTGTCACAATCTCTCGTTGTTGAAATATCAACTACTTGGTTTAAAGTGAAACTACTTTCTAGAAAATTAAATTTTGTTGGTGAAAATTTATATTTCCGAGTTGGAAATCGAATTTTTTAAAGAAAATTTGTATTATTGTTTTTAAAATCCCTCTAGCTGGTAGAAAATTATACTATTTAATCCAAAAGTAACTTTGTTGTGGAAAACTCATGTATTTGCTTAAACTTTAAATTATTATTTTGGCGAAAATTTAACTCTTTGGTGGAAAATTAAAGTTTCTTTGTAGCTGATTCGCCTTGTAGATTTGAAAAAAAAAAATGTATGGAACTTTGATGAATTCAACTATCTTGATCAAATAAGGGCTACTATTTAAGTCTTAACTGAATCTCAATAC
>NC_046657.1:3486106-3487113 GCF_010883055.1 Belonocnema kinseyi
TCATACTACTATATACACCTTGAAAAACATAACCTCAAAATCGACTCATGCCTGAAATGAAGATTCGCGCGAAACATTAAATTCGGCAATTTCTTCCATTTCTTTCAAATGGGGATCGAGATATAAGTAAAGATATAAATATAAATAGAAGCCAGGATCTGGCAGCTCTGCATAACAGGCTTGGAAACTCTAGGGTTTGTAAAGTACTTTCGCACACGTTCATCTACATACAGTCATTTGCGTCCCACCTCGCAGGCCACGAAACCCACCATTTTCGATGTTCGTATTGTGAAAAAAAAGTTTTCTATAAGATTAACCCCTGTTCCAGATTCTTTTTAAATAAATATTTTTAAGATGAATCTGAAATAATATGAAATAAACAGAAGACCTTTTTTAAGAGAATAAAAGAAAAAAACTTCAAAAATAATTTAAAATAGTTTTTAGTTCGTCTTGCAAAGAAATAAAGAAAAATATAATTTGATTAAATTAAGCAGTAAATATAAACTCAATACTTTAAACAAATTTTCCGTAAGAATGATCCCTTTACCAGTTTTTACAAAATAAATATAAATAAGATAAATATAAAATTAAAATAAATAAAGAAAAAAAACTAATGCTAGAAAAAGATCCATTATATATACATTTATACTGTACATCTATATATATAAATCCCGTCTCACGATGTTTGTCACCACTAAACTCTGAAACTACTCAACCGATCTTGATGAAATTTTGTATACTGTGTGTAATTTGGTCCAACTTAAAAGATAGGATACTTTTCATCGCATTTAATTACCTCAATACTTTTTTTATCAGAAATTAAATGTTTTTATTTGTGTACTCCATAATTTTCCAACAGATGTCGGTATAAGTTCGTTTCGCGACTGACACTTCAACATTTTACATGATCTAGGTTGGGTAATCAGCCAATAGATGGCGCCAAGTTTAGTATAATATGAATATTGAACCTAGCATAACTGAACCACGCGTGGCTAAGAATGGTAGTA
>NC_046657.1:3487213-3489311 GCF_010883055.1 Belonocnema kinseyi
ATATTATAATTATAAAATATAACATTAATTTAAATTAATAGTTAACTAACTTTTCATATAAATAGTTAAACTTTCAACAAAAAACAATTAGTTTTCTGCAAAAAAAATTTGAATAATATACAAAAATTTACAAAAAATTTTTTTAAAACAAAATATTTAAATTTAAAAAAAAAGTTAAATTTTTATCCAAATGGCTGAATTGTATATAAAAAAGGCATTTTAAAAAAAATGCATGAACTTTGCACAATAGAAATTTATTTTTCACCAAGTCTAATTTTATATACAAAAATTAATGTTTAATCATAGTTACATTTTCGATAAAAAAGATTAATTTTCTTGTAGTTAAAAGAAATTAATTTTTAAGCAAAAACAAAAATTCTACAAAATAGTTAAATTTTCAGAAAAGAAATTTTTTCAACTAAATTGATAAAGCGTCACCCAAAAAAAACTAAATTTTTCACATAGCAGTTCCACTTTCACCTGGAAAAATCAAAAATAAATCGTTAGAATTCTTTGAAATTTCTTTAAATTATTGAAATAATTGAAAATTCCTTAAAGTGTTTTAAAACATCCTAAAATATTTAAAATCTCTTAACATTTTGCAAAGCTCTCGAAAATTTCTTGCAATTTGAAAAATACCCAAAAATGTTTTAAGTCCTTTAAAATCTCATACTAAATTATTGAAATCAATTGAAAATTCCTTGGAATCTAGTAAAATATCCTGAGATGCATCAAATCCTTTAAAATCTCATATTAAATTACTGTAATCAATTGAAACTTCTTTGGATCCTTAGAAATGTTTGTAGATTAGAGTTTTGAAAATGGAATCAAGAAAAATACAAAGATTTAAAAATTTAATTTTCCAAAAGTTTTAAATTATTCAATAAGAATAATTTTCAACTCATTGGGGTTCAAGTCTTCAAATTTAAAATTGTAAACTTGGAAGCTTATTTATAAAAAATTAATAATCATAAATAAATTGAATGCGTTCAAAATTTAAATGTATGTTTTTCAATTGGACAATCTCGAAATGAAATATTTTCGGGCTGAAATTTAGAAAACAGAAAAATGTTAAAACATTAAAAATGTAGATGTTTGTAGATTAGTTAAACTATTCAATTAAAGTTTTAATAGAAATTAATCGAGTTAAAATTGAGCTATTTCTGAAACATTGTTGTATATAATTATATAATTATAAAATTATATATATATTTTTAAGCTATTTTTAAATTTTCAAGCAATTTTCAAGAGTTTTCAAAAGATTTTAAAGGATCTCAAATATTTGAGGATGCTCAAAAAGACTTCAATGAATTTTCAATTCATTTTTATAATTTAAATTAATTTTAAAGAATTTTAATAATTATAGCAGGGTTGTTTAAAAAAACTCCAAAGTACCTTAGAAATATTTAAAAGATGTCGAGGGTTTTCAAAAGATTTTAAAGGATTTTCAACATTTTAGGATGTTTTAAAACATTCCAAGGAATTTTCAAATAATTTCAATAATTCAAAGCAATTTCAAATAATTTAAACTATTTTTTTTCAAATTTTCTGGTGGAAAGTTGAACTGCTTTGTTGAAAATTTAGTTTGTTTTTTGCTGATGATTTATCAATTTAGTTGAAAAAATTTATTTTTCGAAAATTTAACTATTCTGTAGAATATTTTTTTTTGGTTTTGTTTAAAAATTAATTTCTTTCAACTACAAGAAAATTAATTTTTTTTGTCGAACATTTAACTATGATTAAACATTAATTTTTTTTAAAGAAAATTAGACTTGGTGGAAAATGAATTTCTTTTGTGCAAAGTTCATGTATTTGATTAAAAATGCCTTTTTTGGTATACAGTTAAACTTTTTCGATGGACATTTAACTTTTTGTTTAAAAATTTAACTATTTAAAAATAATGAACTAATAAAAAATATATTAAATCTGCCAAAATCTCATATTAAATCACCGTAATCAATTGAAAATTCCTTAGAAGAATCTCCTTTAAATTATAAAAATGAATTAAAAATTCATGAAAATCTTTTTAAAAATCTTGAAATATTTGAAATCTTTTGAAATCTCTTGGAAATTCCTTAAAAATTTAAAAATACCCCAA
>NC_046657.1:3489411-3500034 GCF_010883055.1 Belonocnema kinseyi
TTATAATTAAATGCAAAAATCGTTTCAGAAATAGTTAAACTTTAACTCGAGTAATTTCTGTTGAAACTTTAATTGAATAGTTTAACTAATCTACAAACAGTTAAATTTTTTATGCTTTAAAATTTTTTGGTTTTTTAAATTTCAGTCTGAAATAATTCAATTTATAGATTGTCCAATTGAGAAACATACATTTAAATTTTGAACGAATTCAATTGAAAATTATTCTTATTGAATAGTTAAAAATTTTGAAAGCTTTGAATTTTTATTGATTCCATTTCCAAAACTCTAATCTACAAACATTTCAATATTTAACGTTTTGAAACTTTTCTCTTTTTTAAATTTCATTCTGAAGCTTTACAAAATTTCAAGAGATTACAAAAGATTTTTGAGTCGTTTCGGTGTTTTTGTGATATCGTAAAGACATCGTCAGATCATACGACTCATTTACGATATCGTAAAGATACCTTAACGACATGGACATAGGACGTCTTAAAGTTATCGTAAAGATGTCGTAACGATGTCGTAAAGACGTCGCCAAATTTTCTGCCCAGTGGCATTATATTATGCGCGCACGTAATACATTTTGTATTTTTTTCACCTTCTTTCTTATGCTTTTTCAAAATGTTGAGATGAGTCGTCTTGAGTATGGTTTAACCCTTGATTGAGTCATGCCTACCTGGGCATACCCACGGTCTAACTTCGACGATTATCGCATCTGTTTACATTACCGATGAGAAGAGCTCTATGTGGCGGCTTTAATATAAAACGATATCGCATTACAGTATATCAAACTACATAGTAGTTAATTTCATTTCTCAATATTGGCTTATTTCTTAGTTCAGTTACATCAGCCCCCACCCTTAATTTTCGGGTTTTCTATAGCCTACTGAATAACGCCTCAATTGCGCCACCGATAAAAAATTTTGCGCCATAAAACTGTAGGAGTTATATCAGGTGTTACGTGGGGGGGGGGGGGGGGGGGGGGGGGGGGGGGCTAGCGCCACGCTATCTCCCTCATTTGAAAAATGAGGTTTAAAATCTTATGATCTTGAAGATCTTCAAATGCGCCTATAAGCGCCATAAAGAAAAAATTTCGAGGCACATTGATAACCGAGTTATCAGCGATCAAAATGGGGAGGGGGGCTGGCGTCATTCTCTTAAACTAATAAAATTTTTTTAAATTGATCATACCTATCTTTCATAACTTCACAAGCGCTCAAATGTACCACCACTAGCAAATGTTGCGCTAGCTAATTAACAAAGAAATATTTTGGAGGGGGCAGTGTAACGCAGGTGTTAAATTCTCAAAAGTGATGTGAAATATAAAGTTGAGGACATGGATTAATTCGTCTTCAAATGCGCTCATATGCGCCATAAATTTGTTTTTTTTTTTAATCTGCAAATTTCCCAAGATATGAAGGTCACCAAATTTTACGAACGATGAACAAAAAAATAAAAAATGTTCAATCCGAATTGATGAAGTGACTTTCCCATGGGGTTTCGGATGCGCTCATATGCGCCACTTTCGAAATTAACAAAAAACCATAATCAACTCCCTCATTATTACTTGTTACGGTCCACTATCCAAAGCTATCTCCAAATAACCTAAATTGCAATATACAGATTTATAATGGTCTCTTTGGATAGGATTTTGCAATTTTCAAGATTATCGAAAAAAAGTTTATGGCGCATATAAGCGCATTTGAAGACGAATGAATCCATATTCGCAAATTTATATTGCACATGACTTTTGAAGATTTAATACCTGCGTTATATTGCTTCCTCCAAAATATGATATCGTTGTTAATTAGCTAGTGCAAAAATTTTTAGTGGTGGCGCCTTTGAGCGCATTTGAAGTTATGAAAGATATATATGATGAATTGAAAAAAAAATTATTAGTTTAGAAAAATGACGCCAGCCCCTCACCTCCCAATTTTGATCGCTGATAACTCGGTTATCACAATTTATCTTTAGTAGTTTAGATTAGCGATTTTAAAAGGGGGCGGAAGCAACCTCTCTCGTTTCCTACTACTTCATGGTCTCTCTCAGCCAGATGCGCAGTTCAGATCCCACTCGGACAGTTACCCTTTGAACTGTCCCTTAATGAGCCGGGCTCCTTCCTTCCGAAGGGCCAATGAATTAAGGGGAACACGTAGCCTCGTCACCTATTGACCTAGATTGCTGTGTCCCTTTCCGCAGCAACACTCAACGGAGCCATCCCGACTTGTTTTCTTCCCTACTTTCCCATCTACGTCAATTTCTATTTCGTCACAACTACTCTCAAAAAAATTTGGGCAAGCAGCAGACTTCTTAGTGGCAACGCAGCGCCAGACCACATTTAATTAAGCTATAGTACCAAGTGTTCGAGCAGATCTTTTCCTGTGTGTTGGGAACGCAGAAACATCACAAAAGAAAATGAAATTGCCCCACGAGTATAAACTATAACTGTATAACTCCGCACGAAACTCGGCGTAGAAATCCCATGCTCCCGCCTGAAGAGAGCTTACTGTATCAACCCTGTTTGGACTACAGCTGTTTCAATGTGGGAACACAGCGTGCCCAATATGAGAGAGGATGTGTACCAAGTTACAGGCGAGCTGTTCGTGTATTCTGAATTATTTTGAACTTTTTGAATTTTTGTCTAATCGAAAAATTTAACCAACACAGTATCTGGATATATTTGATTTCTAGTGATGAATTTAAATGAAATTTTCTAATCTTTTAGAAAAATATTTATTTTGTATTTTTCTGAAAACTTTCAAAAGTACATAACTTTTTGGGAATCTTAAGAAGTGTATCAATGGCTGACTTGATTGCACAAATCCTTCAAAAGTTAGCGTGGCTACAACATTCAGGTAACCATATATACAGACATACAGGCAGACAGACAGACACCGGTACAATTTTATGAATTTCGGATTCTGTAAGAGCCGAAACGTAAAGATCCGTTAGAAAGCAGAGATCGAAAATTCGGAAAATTACATTACACTCTCATGAATCAAAATGTAAAAATAAATGGTAACTGCTATTCTGACTAAAATTTTTACATTCTCATTCATGAGTGTAATGTAATCGTCTAAATTTTCGATCTGTGGTTTTTAATGGATCTTTACGTATCGGCACGCACAGAATCCGAAAATCATAAAATTTTGTCGGTGTCTGCCTGTCTGTCTGTATGTATGGTTACCTGAATCTTGTAGCCACGCTACTTTTGAAAGATTTGTCCAATCGAGTCCGCATTTCATACATTTCTAAAGGTCCCCAAAATGAAGTCCTATCTAAAAATCATCAGTAACAAATCAGTGGATCTTTTTTGGGTGAACAGCTTCCGTCTATAAGTAAGATTTTTTGTAGGTATTACGGTGTTCATTAATTAAAAGAATAAAACGAAATTACTGCAAGTGTAGGAATGTAATCAGGGATCCGGTCGGGTCCCGGCCGGAGAGCCCCCGGTTTAAGTCGCGCGCTGTTCGGGGAATCCGCCTAAAAACGTCACGGTAAACTGGTCAGATCCCGGCTTCAATACCGGCCGGGATCCGGTCGGGTAATCGGGCACAAGGCGGTTAAAAAATGTTGCTTTAGACAAGAATTTGGTAACTTGTTTTGTCTTTTAAGGCTCATCGTAAAGATTACGGTGAACTTTCGAAATGTCAAATTAAGTCAACCAATTCTGGCAAGAAAATTTGAGTAGAACTTCAATTCCTGATGATAGAATCCCTTAGCACTTTAGAAACCACGTGCTGATTTCACGTTACGAAGGAAGAAAGGAAAAACTGTACACACAACAGTATATTTTAATGAAAAATAATCATTATTCGCGAACTAATTGGAGTTTTCAAACAAATTACTGATATAAGGTTGATTCTAATCGCGAGTCTCGATTTTATTGGCAAACTTCGAAGAGACGACGTGACGTGAGTGCAAGGAGCATCCTCGTTCCAGGTGCGACAATGAAATTTACTGAGTGTTTATGCAGAAGCCAGATGCAGTAGGCGCCATATATGGCGGTAAATTTAAAAAGTTAAATCATTCGAAAATTTTTTATGTGTTTTTAAAAAAATTTAAAAAAGCTCATTACTGTTTCGCTGACGTAAACTGTATGGAATATTTAATACTGTTGAAAGTATTTATGAAATCTACAATTTTGCAGTAGGAACAGTAACTAAAATATCATTTACATACCTTTTATATAAAATAGGTTTAAAATTCAATTTTTCCAAAGCTCTTGTTTCAACATCTTCTAAACCCAAATTAAAAACTATAGGAGACAATGGTGAACCCATAGGACAACCATTCAATTGTTTATAATATTTTCCATTAAAAAAGAAAACCATGTTCTTGAAAACAGTTCTAGTAGTGACTAAAAATTCATTTTTCGTTATTTCAGTTAGATTTTTATTTTGTAAGAGTTTTTTTTCGATGCAGTCTAATTCTAGATCTAATGGATTGTTATAAAACATTAAAACAATGTTTAATGAAACTAAAGAATGTGTTAAAGGATTTTTAATTTGATTTTAAGTGTCTTTTAAATCCCAGCTGTTTTTAACGAATGATTCTGTTACCTAAAAACATGCTCAACAATGATAATTTGTATAAACAGATAAAAACCAGGCTTGTTCCAACAATAGAAGAAAAATGTAATGATGTAGTTATTCGATGGGAGAAAAGAAGATTAACAAATGAACAAACGGTGTATAAATTAAAAACACATAATAGTACTGTAGTTAAAGCGTATTCTCTTCCAAAAGTGTACCACATTCTTTAGTTTCATTGGACATTGTTTCAGTGATTGATAACATTCCATTAGGTCTAGCATTAGACTGTATCGAAGAAAACCTAATACAAAATAGAAATCTAACTAAAATCACGATAAATGAATTTTTAGTCACTACTAGAACTGTTTTCAGTAACATGGTTTTCTCCTTTAATGGAAAATGTTATAAACAATTAAATGTTTGTCCTATGGGTTCACCATTGTCTCCTATAGTTTTAAATTTGGCTTTAGAAGATATTGAAACAAGAGCTATTGTTTACATTATTAATACTTTTAAAAATTGACATTAAACTATTGACAGATGTTTGACTCCAAAATTAAATATTCTTGTTTTTACCAAAAAATAAGCACATGTAATTTTTATTTCTCTTAATTTTTTTAAACAAATTTTTTTGTAATTATTTGTAAGAAAAGGTCCTTATTTATATACTATTTATTAAATTGTCTGAAAAAGGCATGCAGTGTTAGCTGAAACGTCACAATTTCAATAAACGAACTTTCCCGTAATTTCATTTTATTCTTTTAATTAATGAAGACGTAGTAGTTTTTCAACAAAAATTAATTTTTTTATTTTTTACTTTTCTGAAAATTCAAGAATTTAGACGACTTTTTGTTTATTTCATTTTCTAAAACTTTGATTTGTTCAAAATTCACTTTTTTAGTTTTAAAATTCATACTTTTTAAAATAAAATTTCATCTCCGTTTGCCGTAAATATAAAATACACTATTGTGTTGAAAATTTAAATACTTTTTTAAAAATTTATCTTTTAGCCAAGCAAAGTCTTTTATTATTAAATAAAAAATATTTAATTTTCATTTTGTGTCCGGAATATTGTTTTACTCCGTATATGGAAGATCATATATTAAAAATATACCATAAAGATAATAATAATAAATAATATATATAATGTATACGAGTAACATACCATAAAGATAATTTTTGGATAACAAATTTGAATTTACGACACAAAAATATGCATTTTTCACCCTGAGAATTGAATTTTTTTATCTAAAAAGGACGAGAAGTCAACTTTCAACAAAATGGTTACAGTTTTAAGCAAAGAAAGGAATATTCAACTAAAACAATGAATCTTCAACAAAAAAAAAATGAATTTTCATCCCAGTAGTTGTATTTTCAACCAAAAGATGAATTTTTTACTATCAAGAAAAATTTTCAACAAAATAAATGAATTTTTAAACAAAAGAGTGAAATTTTCAGCAAGATAAAAATTAATTTTTAAATAAACAAGATAATTTTCAGTCAAAGAAATGAATTTTTAACTCAAAAGATAAAGTTTTTACAATAAAAGACAAATTTTTAACAAGATAGATAAATTTCAATGGTTCAATTTTCGACTAAAAATACGACAGTTAAGGTTTTATTTAAAAAATTAGTTGTAATGCAAAAAATAATTTTAAATCAAAGAAATTAATATTCAACCAAGAACTTTAATTTTACAGGAAGTAAATTAATTTTTAACAAAATACATGAATTTTTAACTAAATAAAAATTTTTTAAAGGAATTTTCAACCTAATAGTTCAATTTTCATCCAAGGGAATTAATATTTACCAAAAAGGTGAATTAGTTGACAAATAAAATAGCTAAATTTGAACTAAAGAAGAGTAATGTTAAAGAAAACATGAGTTAAATAGCTTATAACCTTTTTGACTTATAATATTAGTTTCAGTGGTTTCAGTAAAAATAATGAAATTTCTCGAATCTATCACATTTACAAAAAATTTTGAAAATCGCAAACAGAACTCTGTTGACAAATAGAGCATGGACACCTTGAAAGAAGTTTTTTGAACTTTGTTTAAACAATTAGAAGACAACTCTTTAAAATTGAGGTAGACTAACATCGCGTTATTTTATTAAATTTTACAATTTTTCACGTTCTCCATTTTTATAAAAAATGTAATTAATATATAAATTCCTAAGCAAATAAATTCTTGCATGAGGAAATTAGTTGCACTGAACAACTGAATTATGGAAAGTTTTCAACTAATCAAATTAATTATTTTGTATTATTTCTATGGTGGGTCAATTTCATACTTATTCCAACTGATGCGTATTTAAGGAAAACAATTCTTAGACATTTTCCTGAATAATTCCAATTTTTTATGGAAAATGCAGAAAATGTACAACAGAATCAAACTTTGAAAATCAAAAACAGAACTTTTTTTAAAAGTAGCACTTTAGGATTCTGAATACGCATCATTAATCTAAAATAATTTGTTTGAAGAATTAGTTTCTCTAAATTAAATTGCTTATAAAAATAGTTAAAGTAGATCAATATTTGGGAATTTCAGAAAAAAAGGAACTTTCTAGCATCATTTAAATTAAATATTATTAACAATAATAAAAAATTGTTTAAAAAATTAATTTTGTTAGCTTAAATTAATCATTTACACCAGTCTAATTTTAAATTGGACAAAAAGTAGACAATTTGTGAAAAACTGCAGTTTTCTAGAATTATTATAAGACAATATTATCATCAAGTGAAATAAATGGTTTAACCAATCATTTTTATTAACACTAATCAAGTATTGACTGTTTATTATTGAAAATTGTACAAGAAGTAGAAATTTAAAAAAACGCGACTTTCTAATACCATTCTAAAAGAAAATTGCTAAAAACAATAATAAATTGTTAAAATAATTCATTTAAACATCTAGTTAGTAAGACAAAATAGTATTTTGTGTTTTAAAATTAACTTGAAATAAAAAAAAAATTGGAAGAGAAAATGGTTGGAAGTGAGGGGGGAGGAAGGGAGCCATTTTTTTTAAAAGTAAATATTTTGAAGATTATTCTGAAAATATATGAAATAAAAAGAAAACCTATTTCTTAAGAGAATAAAAGAAGAAATCTACAAAAATATTAAAAATATTTTGATTCATATTAATAAGGAAAACTGAACTAAATTATTAAAAAAATTGAATTATTCAAGAAGTTTAGAAGTTGAAGAATCTAAAACACAAAATCTTTGCCAAGGAATAAAAGAAAATAAAAGGAAAATTAGAAAAGTAAATTTGGACTGACCACTTTGGAGAAAATTTCCGTAAGATTAATTTCTTTTCCAGCGTTATAAAAAATAAAATATAATTAAAAATTTGTCATAAGGACAACCGCAGGATTTCGCCGGGAGCGGGTGCTAATCTGGAAAATTGCACCCGCTTCCAGCGAAATCATGGTAAAATTTCAGCCACAACCACGTCTCACAACCGTGAGATAGGTGGTTACAGTCTGTAAAGGAATCAATACGACGATCCAGCAAAAGCCTCGTGCACCCTAAGAACACGGAGCGACCCAAGGACAAACGCCTTCTGTATTTTTCCCGCAAGTGTTCTAGCATATTATTGACACGCAGGGATGCTTTTCAGGCTATTAGCAAGTGAAAGCTTGGCACCTCCAAGAGCGCCGAATATAAGGACGATCAGTTTAACAGAATATTTCGGGTACAATCGTTGCAACTCCCTTATAAGGTATCGATACCTCTCTTTCTTTTCATTCTCCTTGGCTATGATGTTTTTGTCAGCTGGTGCCGAAAAGTCGATAACGAACATAGTTCGCTTCTCGAAGTCAAGAAGAACCATGTCAGGCCTCGAGTAAGCAACAGAAACAATTGTCGAGAATATAAAGTTCCAGTATATGCGGCACTTCCCATTCTCGACAATTGACTCAATTTCCCTAGAAGCATTTAGAGGAGCGATATTAAGGTTAATGCCGTATGAGTGACAGAGATGGTAATAAAGCACTCTTAGTGCCGCATTGTGCCTTTGAATGTAGGTCGTTCCCGCGTGAGTTAGACAACTAGATAGTATGTGAGCCAAATGCTCGGGGTGTGCATGGCACGCTCTGCAGCTATCATCGGGAATGTCTTGGCTCAAAATGTGGCGACGGTATGTTAAGGTGGAAATGACACCATCTTGGCATGCAAAAATGAAACCCCCTGTACCAGACTTAATCCGGACGATTTAAAGAAAGCAAACGTTAGCTCACAAGACATTGACTGATCCTTCACATTTCTGTGGAAGATACCGTGCATCCTCTTATCGAGAAGCTGTTCACGAAAGTTTTTCTCTTGTGCTTTCTTAATCCGGGCTTTCAGGAGTGAGTACTCGAGATAGATAAGATTTGATGCATTTTGCTCACCCCTAATACCGAAGTCAAGTCCGAGTGTTTCAGCAGCCTCCTCCGCTGCTTTGTACAGAAACGCTCCTTTGCCCACTTATTCGTGCTTCCTGACAATTTTAAGAAGAGGGTCTCTTCCATTTGCAACTCTATGTACTGTACCCAGAATAATCCTGTTGTGAAGATATTCAAGACTCAATATTCCGCGACCCCCTTGACGGCGTGAGATGTACAGTCGCGGAACGGAAGACTTAAGATGCATGCTTTTGTTCATGTGCATAACCTTTCCTTTCCCGATATCGAGAGATCTGAGTTCCTTCTTCGTCCATGGAACTACTCCAAATGAATAGAGTAGTACCGGGACGGCAAGCATGTTCGTTTCAGATACTTTGTTCCTCGCCGACAGTTCGGAAGACCAAATTTGTCGGATGAGACGTTTGTATCTGCTTCGGAGAGTATCCTGTATGGATTTCACATCCTGAATGCGGCTCTGTGGTACGTCCAGGTATGTATAAGTCTCTCAAGCGCAAAGGTGTCGTATGGCGCTTCTATCAACGAGCTCAGGATCTTCAGGGATGCCATTAAGTTTTCCTCGCCTCAAATAAACCTTGGCGCATTTGTCTAACTAAAATTCCATTCCAATTTCCTTAGTATATCGTTCGACAATCCCCAGAGCTAGATGCAGTTGCTCTCTGTTTTTAGCATAGATCTTAAGATCGTCTATGCAAAATACATATTGACCTTGTACTTTCGATCTGCAGGTTTGCCGCGCAAGTACCCGTCGGAATGGCGAAGTGCTAGAGATAGTGGCAATAATGTAAGGTAAAAGAGGAGTGGGCTCATGGTGTCGCCCTGAAAGACACCTCTCTGAAAGGTGACCTTGTTAGTTGTCACACGATTTTTTCCAGATGAGATAGTAAATCTCGTTTTCCAAAGCGGCATCAATCTCTCTATGCACCCAACTATTTGCGGATGCAAGTTGATGCATTCGTTTTTTGGTCTTATGATCAGCCGTTGGTTTTGTTTTACGGTTCGCATCGGCCAAAGCTCTCGCTGCATTGTACACACAATAATTGATAGCCCAGAGGTCGGATTCTCCGGAAAAATGTCCACGAAGCTCGTCATCCATTTCAGCCAGATCTTTAGGCTTGAGAGAAACCTTGGTGTTGATGTTTCTCCGGGTCATAAAGCATCGCTTTTCATCTATTGGATGCCTGTCCGCGGTTGGTCTTAGTGTCGCCTCTCTTTCTCTGTTGCCGGCTTGTTTTAGCTGTGGTAGAGTAGGCGTTCTTCTTACATAACCTCTTTTACGGAGTAGTTCAGCATGGTTTCGCAGACGTTGCTGCGAAAAGTGCGATAGCTCCGGGTGTTTCTCGCACCACAGAGCATGCAGCCGTGCCATGTAACCCCGTTCACGGGCCACACTTGCATCGTAGCACTCTAGCAAGTCGTGATTCAGTTGCTCCGCCCACCCAAAGGTCGCGAGATCCCGCCGATCCATTGCATTGAATCCATTTTCATTGGCTCCCCCAGCTCTAGATTGGTCGGCACTGTTGGCCGACCCATTGTCGGGAGCCCTGCGCGTTCTGCTGTTTTGAACCGCACTTACTACAGCTATGTTTGGTGTTGTCATTGTTGTTCCCACGAGAAGTTAGGGAAAGGGGTTCGTCCATCCTTGTAGAGCCCCGCATGCAAGGATAAGGCTGCTTACTCTGA
>NC_046657.1:3500134-3512934 GCF_010883055.1 Belonocnema kinseyi
CAGAAACCCTTGGTACAGGGACCCTCTATCCGCAACCCGAGGACGCGTTCGGTGGCTTTATCATAGGCCCTTCGGTTTGATTCTAGAGGAATCAAAACCGAATATATATATATATATATGTGTGTGTGTGTGTGTGTGTGTGTATTGTAAGCTACGAATATGAATTCTTAATCAAAAGGCGAGTTTTCAATGACTTGAATTGAGAGGAATAAAAATGTAGCCAAATAGTCGAATTGTTTAGAAAAAATATGAATTTTCAATTAAGAAAGACAATTTTTAAGCCTTATCGATAAATTTAAATTTTGTCTGATTGAAACCAAACAAGATATTTTTTATCCTCAAATAGAATCGCAAAATTTGTAGTTAAGGAAATTCATTTTCAACAAACAGGAAAGAATTTTCAACCAAGTATGATTTTAATTTTTTATCAAAAACAGTTTCATTTATCTAAACAGGATGAATTTGTAACAAAGTATATCAACGTTAAGCAAAATCTCAAATTTTGGAATCTAAAAGAAAAGTCAGCTACACAACAGATCAATTTTTAACCCGGAAATATAAATTTTCTGCAAAAAAGTTAATTTTCTAACAAATAGTTCAAATTCCACTAAAATAATAATTGAATTTTTAAGCGATTACATGAATTTTTAAACAAAAATATGCATTTTCTACAACAAATATAATTTTTGACATTTAATTTTCACGTTTAATTTTCATCTTATCCAAGAAAAACTTTGAACCAAAAATATAGATTTTTAACAATATAGTTGAATTTTCACCCAAAGAGATGTATCTTGAATATATATAAAAAAAAATGAATCTTTATTAAATCATTAAATCAACAAAATACAGGAATTTTTAACTAAGTGCTAATAGTTTAACTAATTTTAACTAATCGAATAGTTTTTAGTAAAAAAAAAAATTGACAAAATAAAACGAATTTTCAACGAAAATGATGAATCTTCAGTAAAAACCATGAATTTTTCAGAAAAAAGGACTTAAGGGCATGTGACACAGCTAAATACCTATATTACCGACCTCACTTTTTCAATTCACTGAATGTTTTTTTGCACCTAAGAACTTTTTTTGTAAATAAAATATCGAGCTGAAACTTTGGAAAATGCATTAGAATACAATAAAGTACGTTTAGGTACTGCATTTTGGTAGGAACTCCACTGAAAATGATTTCATCTTTTTTCTGAACCTCGACATTTTTTAAACGTTTGAACTTTTTTTATACATAAAATATCTGTCTCAGACTTTGAGAAATGCAAGAGCCGAAAGAAAACTACGTTTAAGTACAAATCTTAATAATAAAAGATGTAAAAAGAAGTTTCATCTTTCAATTCCATTGGCATCAGCCGGTAACGTTGTACAAGAAAATACGAACCCTCTTGAGCCTCATCTAGTGGCCGCCAGGGTTCGTATTTTCGTGTACAACGTTACCGACTGACGCCACTGTTAAAGTGAAGTCGGTAATATATATATTTAGCTATGTCACATGCCCTTAAGCCGATGTCGAAGCACCACTTCATACCTGCCCTCTCAGCGATCTTTTTCTATTATTCAGCGCTGCACAGTAAAAAAAAGGATCAATTTGGTTGCTGAGAATTTTGCTCCAGCGATTATTTGACTCTCGAGATCATAATGATTTTCCATTCGGTTCAATTTGATCTCATTTTTGGTTCATATGTCAGACTAAACAAAATGTCCGCCAATTATTGGCGCCGGTGTCATAATGACATAACCTGAAAATGGTATCTAACCGCATGCAAGTGACAAATACAATTTACAGGTGATACTTTCTAATATCAGATTTCGTTATTTTTTCAACTTTTCAAGTACACTGTATGATCAGAAACCATAAAAAGCTTGAATATGAACTAAAGTATTGTAAGAACGTCAGCCATCTTGGCTTGACTTCATACATGATCCCGAATCAGATAATTATAATCTAAAAAGTTGATCATTCTCTTCGACCAATCGAAATGCTTTTGAATTTTGAACACTTTTTTTATTGTGTGGTCTCGATCTCGAAGCTGGACGGGGCGCTGTGGCTCTCAACTGGCGGCTTCTGCATAATGTTGCAGTGGTACATTAAAATTGAATCGTGTATGAACTCTGTTCCTCACTACCATGGAGGTCGAGCCAAATGCGCCTTTATTTTATTATTTTATTATATTTTTACTGAGTTAAATATGTATGGAGTCTAATTGTAAACGAAACATGGTGGTTTCTATTGTTATTATTTACAGAAATTTTTAACCAATTGCATACTTTTTTAAAGAATAATATTGTTTAGTATAGGAGAGAAAAGTATAGGCCTCTGGTATATTTAAGAAGAGTTAAGTTCAGAGCATTATTTTTTATACAAGAGGAAATGGGGAAAATTCGAAAACATTAATGAATATAAAAAAAATTCATGAATAATTGCAGTTAACAAATTGGTGAAAAAATATAAATAATGCTCTAAAGTTGACTCTTGTTAAATGTGTATGTCTATAATTTTTTCGGCGATAGTATAATCCAGCCTGTATCGCAGTGGCCTTTCAGATACAATAAATTACAGAAAAGTCTTAAGGTCATATGACGAGAGGGTCACATGACCAAACCTGGTTCTCAATTTTTCTGTCCCAACTTACGTCTAAACGAAATGAGAGATCATTTTGAAAGCTTAGGAAATGAAAGATGAGGTGATAAAGTCCATGTCTCTGCTTTGTTCCGGAGGAAATTTGGAAAAAATAAAATTTCTAAGAAAACGGAAGTAGAAGTTGGATCGGTACTTTTCTGTCCCAACTTACGTCCACACGGAAGGAGATATCGTGTTGAAAATTTGGCACGCTAAATAGAGGGCACGAAGGAATATGTTTCTGGTCCTCACTAATTAGTATCATGAAAAAAGTTTTTTTTTGTAAGAGAAATACCGACCGTGCTGTGAAACACTGCAAAGAATTTTTAATTTTGTCAACGGGCTAACTATAAGGTTTATATACAGCAAAGTGGGGCAAAACAACCAAAATTGGTCACAAGCATTATACACAAATAATCCAACAACTAATGTATACACTTTTGATGCAAAAAAACGAATTTATATCATTAAATAGCACGTGTCTGACATACATATCAGCTGTTTCATAGCAGCACTAGCGTAGTGAGTAGACAATTTCGAACTTCTACGGGTCTGTTGGTAAAACAGATTGCATGATTACCTACAGAGAAAGTTAGAAGTCAAACTTCTGCTGTAAAGACTAAATGTGTCCGTCAATAATAATTATTTTAATAAATAAACTTTTTTCTTCTCTTAACTCTTTGCAAGGCCACAAACGATTCTTTAACATTTACTAACATTTCCCGCAAAAAATTTTCGCGTTATTTAAACTTTTATTTTTCGATATGGATGAAAAAATATTGATCTTAGGACTGAGTTGATCAGCTGTTATACTCATCACATGGCCTTAAACCGTAAAATTTAAGAATTGTCTATTATTAAAAAAATTTTCCGTAAGAATAACCAGTAGTGGGAATGAGTAAGGGGTGTAAATGAGTAGGCGTATGAGTAGGTTTGTAAAGCATATTTCAACCTTTTGTGTGTTTAACTTTTTATTAATGTCGAGATTTTTTTCGGAAACTAAAAAATGCGAGGGATATGACGGGACGTTGCATTTAACTACGAACAGTCGAAATCAGGACGTAATTTATCGTTGTGGAGCTAGAAAGTGCCGCAAAAAAAGGTTTAGGAAGGGAACAGTTTTTAATGTTCACTGTTAAAAATAATATTAAATATAATATACCCATGTGTATTAAAATTATTATATAGCAAGCATATGGAATCGCCATTAAGAGCGACTATATTAAATTTCATATACATTCACGTTAATGACTTACAAGAAAAATCAGATAATTCCATTCTTCACAAATTCAAAATAAGTTTAGCAGTAATTTGTCGATTGTAAATAATAAAACATGATACCTTCTTCCTGTTAATCAGAAATACAATTAGATTTCCAGTCAAAAAGTTCAATTAAGCAAATAAATAATAGACCTAACCTATAATTAACTGTACTCGCCTTAAATTTTGACTATTCAGGGGGAAATTAGGAACAAGTTTTACACCCGTGCAATGCACTTTCATCATAAATAATAATTCAGTCGACAAATTCTATCTTATAAATTTAATTGAGAATATTTGACAAGATTTACAGAAATTAAAGCACGTCGAGTTTTCACGCACATTGCTATTGACCTGCATATTAAATTTAATACACATGTATGTTAAATTCACTAAGCCAATGAATGTTACATTTCAGTAGCGGTAGTGCTTATTTGCATCACACACATGTATATTAAACCTCGTACAGATTTTTCTAACATTGTAGCACGTTTTGCTGGCAATTAGACTCTATACATATTAAATTTAGTATAAATATCATTAACAAAAATTTTAAAGTAACGTGGAGTAACATGTGTTACTTTGCATTGCAGTTATCGACAAATTGTAACAGGGTAACGCGCCTTCGACTCGACATCGATGGTAGTTCAATTTAAATGTACCACTGTAACATAACGTAGGAGAAGCCGGTTGAGAGCCACAGCGCCCCGTCCAGCTTCGAGATCTTGAGACCTTGACATCGCCTTAAGTCGAAAAAAGTTGAACTTTTAACGAAAAGGTTTGTTGTTTTCACCAATAAGATTAATTTTGACCAAAAAAGGTGAAACATCAAAAAAAAGGAAAAAAAATTTTTTTTTTTAAATTATCAAAATGCATAGTTAGAAATTCAACCGAATATATTTAACTAAGTAGTTGTATTTTTGATGAAAAGAGATAAGTTTTTAACAAACTAGTTGCATTTTCAGAAAAATAATTAAACTTTTAACCAAATAGGACAGTTTTCAAACAAAAGGGATGGATTCCGTCCCCAAAAGATAATAGTAGACTTTCCGGCCGAAAAAGATACCTTTAACCATGAGTGATTGGATTTTCTTATTTATTACTATTAATTCAATTCAAATTTAAGCGATAACCCGCGAAAACGGTGAAATTCTGGAAAACAAGGGAAAAACTATTTATCCAGCGAATTTCTTAGAGAAGAATTAGTCCTTCATAGAATTTCTAGAATTTTTGTCGGCAACATTTGAAACCTTGAGTTACTTCTTTAATCATTCCATGAGACCATGCACGAGACCGGCAGTATATCAAGGTTAGGGGGGGGGCGGCTTTAGGTATGATTTCACTATTTCACTTCATGTTTTTTACATGTGTTGGTTTTTCTTGCCGAAATCACGGTCTACTTTAGAGTTAACTGAAAGTTAGCTTCTAAATATAAAATTATTCTGACAAAACGACAATGACATTTGAAAAATGAAAAGTGGAATGTGAAAGTATGCACATAACCGAACACTATTGTATCGTATACTGTAAGCTTGAGCACATTCACCAGTCATAACGTTAATAAAGTCCTCTATTATTCAGTTGTTTCTGTTGTTCAAAAAAATGAGGATTCCTTATCCTCTGTTTACCAACTTGTTCATCTTTCTTAATTCTATTGGTAAATATATTTTTAATGATTTATCCGAACAATATTATAGGTTTACTGCAGAATTAAAATTCACCCGTTTCTATTTCTTCTTGCAGAGTTAAGTTCACAGATGGACCATGATCCTAATGATCCTCATTTCAATTATATGCAATATTTCAATAATAGTCTAAATTCCAATAGTTACCAATATTTCCCCTTTCTCCAAGATTCCCATCAGAACCTACGTCCCAATTATCAGCAAGGTGCCAATCTTAATTCAGCTCCCAATCATCAAACCGCACCTTCTACTTTTGGCGGACATTTTACTGGTGAACACATTTTTTCAATTATTTCTCTAAATAATATTATATGTTTATTACAGAATTGAAATACATCCATTTATATTTTTTCTCACAGAGCTGAGTCCAGAGACGAACCATAATCCTACTCATCATCAACAAGATTCTGCTTTTAACGGAAGTCTTTATGCTATAATAAATCCATTTGCTCCCGTACCTCCTGCTGCTGCCAGATTACCTTCTGCGGTCCCAAATCCTACTTTTACCGTACCCTCTTCTTCTTCTTCTTCTTCTTCTGTTCAACCCATTCTTTATGTCAGAGAGCATACTGGTGAACATGTTCATGAGGGACCTTATTCTCAATTCCTAATAAATTTTGCATATACTGATGAAAATCATGATTTAAGGTATACTGACCTTAAGTTTCCTCCAGGCTATTATCAATACATAAGAGTTCTCAGTGATTTTAAATACGTCGAAATACCAATAAACAAGCGACAACGTGTATTAATTGTATACGCCGATCATTACGTTCTTGGAACATTAAATAGAAATTTTGTATATAGACCACTATATGCTATACATAATGGAGTTCATAAACAAGTTGCAAAACTTCCCGGAAATGAGGGAGCTGAATTAATGCGCAATAAAGAAGCGGACTATTTTAAAGTAGGCCTACAATTTCAACGAATTCGAGAGAATGATCTTCCAATGCAGAGTCAAGTATCTGAACCATTCAAACGACAGCGAAATTGAAATCCCTCGATAAAAATATTTGAAACCAGTTTTTATGTACGTAAAACTTTATTTTCATCTGACAAATTCAATTTCCTTATGCAAGAACAAGACGTGGCTCCCATAGCATGGAACGTTCCACTAGAACGTTAAAAAAATTACCGTTAATGTTATTTTTTATCATCGGCTCCCAAGGAACGTTCAAGAAATAGTCCGTGCTATTAGGGAGATTCATTCTAGCCTGGTGGATTTGGCCCTTGGAGACTAAAAATCCAATTTAGAAATTTTGAATTTTAATACATAAAATCTTCGAAAATTTCATTCTGCCTTTTTTGTCTTGGCAATAAAATCGTATCTTTTATAGTTTTTTTTAACTATTTGCGAAAAAAATAGTTCTTTGTAAGTTGATAAAAAAACTAAAAAAGGTACCATTTTATTGTATCATGAAAAGAATCCGCGGAATGTAATTCTCCATGATAATGTATGTTTTAAAATTCAAAATTTCTAATTTGGATTGTAAGTCGTCAGTGACCAACTCTATACAGAAAACACTGAGCTTTCCATTATAACTAATTTTTTATTTTTACAGAAGCTGCGACAAAAAGAAACCCCTCTTGCTGAAAAGGAACACAAAACGAAAAATTATTTCTAAAAGAGACTCTGGTTGGACCTCTCAAGGAACACAATTTTAATAGAGCCTATTTCCAAAGAACCCATTTTTCGCTTAGCTCATTTCGACGCTTTATCTAATTATAATTGCTTGATAAATATCAATCGCAGGTTATGTAGCATGCTTGTAAACTTAAAGGCGTATTTATATGCAAGAAACATTGCATTGTAAAACATCCTTTTTGGGTGTCTACAGGTTTTTTTTGTAGCTTGATTTCTAAAAAATAACAAATTTTATTTAAGACGAAACTTCAGTGAACCCCCAGTTTTTTCTCTGCACCGCGCTGGAATGAATCTGTTTCTTGTTCTTGCATAGGGGCACTTAATTGTATTCTTAGATTCTTTTATGTAAAATCTTCTCGCGAGAGGCGATAAATAGGAATTAAAGAATTCCATAAAAAACTATGACCTATTTATTTTTACCTCTTCAACTAAGATGCGAGCGATGATGTTAACATAAATTTCAATATATTAACTATAAGCTTAGAGTAGAGAATTGTAAATTAAAGAAATTTTTTCAACACTGCATCACTTTTATCTTTCCACTTTATTGCACTTTTATATTTAAGAAGTTAAAAATTTAACATTTTCGAATTAAACTTGGGCAACGGTCTCTTATTATCATACTAGAAACACATGCAGTTATTCACGTCACAACCAGCATTCTTGAAGATGATATCCTGTGGTATTTTTCCCAATTGGAAGTACATAAATATGGAAAAAGATAAAAACCAAAGTGAACAAATTTGTAACAAAATAGTTCAAATTTTATCTAAAAAGATCAATTTTTCACGAAGCAGATTAATATTTTACCTAAAAAGATGCAGTTTCAACAAATGGTTGAATTTTGAAATTAGAAAGGCGAATTATCTACGAAGCGGTTAAATTTTTAATCGGAAAGTATAATTTTTCGACAAGGAAGTTACTTTTCTAGCGAATAGTAAATCTTTCATAACAGTAGTTTACTTTTTAACCAAATACGTGCATTTTTAACAAAATATATGAATTGTCAACAAAAAAAACTATTATTTAAATAATTAATTTAACCAGTTTAACCAAATACAGTGAAACTCTACTATTGCGCCGATTTTGGGACTGACGGTGGGTGGGAACTAACTCATTATAGCCCGCTCCGCTTTTGTTTTTTCAAGCCTGAGTAACAACGACAGAATCCGCGCATCCCGTACAGCTCCTGTTGCACCTACCTGCGGTGCAGCGTCAATTCTCTGAAAGGCTATAGAAGGGAGGGCTATTGAAGAGTTTTACTGTATTTGAATTTTCAACTTCTACCGGGAGAATTTTCAAACAAAAACAGAATAGTTACATTTTCGGATCACAAACAAAATTTTAATACAAAAAATTTAATAATGTATTTAAATTTAAAAAAATATATTTTGATCTGTGATCAAATACAGTCAAACCAGGATTTAATATTAATTTTGAGACTGACGGTAATATAAAATCCAGGCTTTCAGAACGTAAGCAGACAGAGGGGCGTATGGGCAGCTTACGGTGTATTTTACTGGGCGGTAGAAATTATCTTGAAAATTGTTCTTCTGTTGCGGAGACAAGGGTAAATCAAATATTTGATGTAAATGAGAAAGAAAATTTGCTGTTACACGTTAAAATAGATGTTTTTTCTGCTTACGTACTTAAAACGTTTGCGAGCCGAGTTTCTCACATTCCTTACCAAATTTACCGTATTTACCGTACAAGTGGTAAATAGCAAGTATTACGTTTTAGAGATTTTAAAGCAACCTAACCTCTTAAACATAAGTTGTCATCGGTGCTAGACAATAATATAAAGGTTTCTAGTTTCAGATGTAGATAATCAACAAAATCGGAATTTATTAGAAACGCACACTGACGTTCTGTACAATCGAAGTCACGATTTAAAGATACAATAAAAAGTTCACTCCCGAACTGAAGTTTTCGGAATTGAGACAAAAAAGTATGATTAAAAATTGATCCAGTTTCGAAAAATAGAATTTGGAACTTCACAAGGTCAAAGTGACAGAAACCTAAAATAAGAACAGGCTCGGTTGCGGATCACGATAAAAAGTGCAATTTTCAGTTTAAACAAAAAATGAAAACTTGCAACCAACATATTGAGGTGTGAATGCAGTCCACAATATGAATTCATCGCGTTTTCACTGGTAAAAGCAGAGGCATAATTTTTTTATAAAATTTCATTTGTATATCTTCCAGTTACTCTCGTAGAACTTGACTGCAGTTTATAGCCTTGATAATTGTGATATTATTTTTAACTCGTTGAAGTTCATCTGCTTTAACATATCAGTTATGAGCAAATTTAAGGAATGGTCAATGCAACCATAGTAAGAAATTGGCAAGCCTTTTAAATCTGGATCCTCAGATAATTGTCTCAAAGCTTACACCATTGCAGATACATTGTCTGTCAAGACTACCAAACCCCGATTTTTGCCGCATTAGAAAAGAATGTTCTTGATGGGACAAGCGAATTTGCACAATATTTTATTTTCAAACTTTCCGCTCCACCACGCCCGAGGATTCAACACATAAGCTTCAATAAATAACGTATGTGTCAATGGGCCTTCTCTCAGGTTATAATTTCCTAAGTTCGTGATGATCTCTAATCTTGTGGCAATCTGAAGATTCTGTCCAGCCTGAAGAATAAATTCAACTTGGGATGAATATTAATTTCTATCATTGTCCCCGCCTTCAAATCTTGGGTCAAGTATATTCGCTGCATAGTAAACAACTCCAAGACATTCAACACTACTCATTTTTCACCCGCACTTAAAATCGTTAGAGCGAGATTACGAATCCCATTTGAATCAAATAAGAAATTTTAATTTTAATTAAATAATGACAATGAATCTTATCGTCGATAATTGAAATGTTCATGGACATTGCTCCAATAATTTCGCAATATATATTCGCATGTCAGATGGCGCTCTTCTCAATGTCTAATCCCGCAAAATAATTCGGTTCATCCGATCAGCTAAATTAGGCACCGAAGTCCCACTGCTGGTCGAGGTGAGCTCGCCATCGTGCTCATTTACGGGTGTATCCCGCTTCGAGTGAACTTTCGGAATGTCGCGATGCAGTTGTAGAGGTTGGACTTTAGGACACAGCACCTCACACATCCTCGCCCCTTGGCGTTAATTTTCAAAAAAATTATATGGAGTGTCATTAAATGCAGGTTGGATGGTAGTTTAAATCTACACAAAAATAATTTGAGCTTAAAGAAAATACATGAATTTTCAAATAAAATTAGGAATTTTCAAGACCAAAGTTACTTTTTGACCAAGGGGTTCAATTTTCTACCAATTAGTGGAATTTCTAAGCAAAAAATATAATTTTTCTACTAAAAAGTTCATTGTTAAGCACGAAAATATGTATTTTTAAGAAACAAACTAAAATTTTTTAAAGTAGGTTCGCTTTAAATCAAGGAGTTGATATTTTATCAAAAAGAGATTGTTACTACAAATAAAAAGCAGTTGAATTCAAACATAAAGGACAAATTTTCAACAAAGCAGTCGAATTTTGAATTAAGATGATAAATTATTAATAAAATACATTAATTTTCTGCCAAATAGTTGAAATTTCATCTTATTAAAGAAAAAATTTTAACTGAAAATATACCCTTTTAAAAATCGAGTTAAATATTTAACCAAAGAGTTCCTCATGTCAAAACAGAATTATTGTCAATGAAGCCGTTTAATTTTAAACCAAAACGGATGAATTTTTAACCAAGAAGATTAATTTTGAACTAAAAAATACAAATTATAATCAAAATAAATGAATTTCCAACCAGAAGAGATCATTTTTTATTTTGAAAAATTAAATTCAAGAGAATATTTAAAAAGATTTTTTAAAATTTCCAAAACTGTAAAAATAATGTAAAGATTCCAAAGCATTTAAAAGAAAATGTAGATTTTTAAAGATGTTAATACAAAATTTGTTAGGTTTTTAGACATTTTAAAAGAATTCGAGATAATGAATTTTTTTTGGAGGTACCGGAAAATATTTAAAATGATTTATTAGTAAGAAAATATAGTTTTATAAAAGTTTTAAAAGCTTTAAAATAAAAAAAATGTCTATGTATAAATAAAAATTGAACAATTATTCATTTGCAACGACTCAAAATGAAAATAAACTAACTTCTAATTTAAAAAGTGTTCGATAAAAATTGTACTCTTTCAGTTTTTAATGTTTTTAACTTCAAATTGCTTGAAAGAATATAAGTTTTGAAAATTCATAAACGTGTTGATTTATTCTTCAATTTAGGACATTGAAAATAATAGCGCTCACTTATAAATAATACAAGTTTTGATTCATTCAAACGATTTTCTCATAAAAATAATTTTGTAAGAACAACAAAAAGCTACCTCAGCCCGGATTTGAACCGGGCGAAGAATAACTTTAAAATTATAATTAACCTCTCCCTTGAGAGTGGAGAGAGATTGTTGGTCACTGACTACCCGAATGGTCGGCGAGTGGCGAGCATACACGAGCACAGGCATCCACACATTCGTACATTGCCAAGTACCGACTCGACTTGGATATGACAACCACACTGCTTCAGTGATCCCAGATCTGAAACGAGACGTGGTCCAATACTATGACATGTCTATGTCCGTGTGAATTGGGTAGGAGACGATATAAATGCCTGGGTTGCGCGCGCAACCCATTTCTCCTCTTCTGAATTTGAAAACTCGAAGGTGCACGATTGCCGATCGGAACACTTCGGCGGTTCTATTTATATCTCCATCTGCTTTGAAATAAAATGAAGAGATTGGGATTTTAATATTTCCAGATTTCGATGCTGGGCTGGCGATTCTCATGATTTGAATATTTCGCGCGCCTCTTTAATGCCTGTATTTTGAGGTTATGTTCCTTCAAGTATAAAATATAAATTATATAAATATTAATACTATTATATATACATTATTATTAATTATACTATTATAATTATGTTATATTATAATAGTCTTATTTAAATCTTGATCCGCATTTGAAAGAAATTAAAGAAATTGGTGATTTTGGAATTCATCTCATTTGGATAAAAACTCAATTATTTGATTGAAAAATTAATTATTTTGTTAAAAATGTAACTATTTTGTAAAAAAGTCCTCTTTTCTATCAAAAATTCAACTACTTTGTTAAAATTTTTATTTCTTTTATTTGAAGGTTCATCTCTTTCGTCGAAAATACATTTTTGAAACTGACAATTAAAAGTTAAATTAAAAGTTGAAGTACTTAGTAAAAAAATTAATTTTTTCTTATTAAGGATTCATAATTATAGTTTAAAATTCAACTATTTTCCTTTAAATTAGGTTAAAAATTCAGCTTTTTTGTAGATAATACTCTTTTTGACTTTAAAATTTAAAAATTTATTAAAATTACATTGACCATTTTAGTAGAAATTTAATCTTTTTGGTTGAAAATGTACCATTTTTGGTAAAAAATGCAATTGTTTGGTTAAAATATGAATTGTACATCTTCTTGGGTTTAAAAGTCGATTATTTCATTAAGAGTTGAACTACTTTGTAAAAAAAAGAATTTTTTTTCAACAAGGTTTTATAATTATAGTTGA
>NC_046657.1:3513034-3514828 GCF_010883055.1 Belonocnema kinseyi
ATTTTTCGCTTAAAAAATTCAACTTTTTGTAGATAATTCGTCTTTTTGACTTTAAAATTAAATAATTTCGTTGAAAATTCATGTATTTTGTTTAAAATTTGTTTTTTTTTGTAGATCATTAATTTTCTTGGTCAAAACTTCATCTTATTGATTTACAGTTTAACAACTTTGTTGAAAATTCATTTTTTCTGTTAAAAATTATTTTTCTTTATCTGAAAATGTAAGTATTCTAGGATTGATTAAAAATTAATCGCTTTTATGTAGAAATTGAACTATTCCATTTTTGGTTGAAACTTTATCCTGTACATTGTATTAGTTAAAACACCAATTATTTGATAGAAAAATAATTTATTTTGTTAAAAAGTAAACTTTTGGGTTGAAAATTGATATATTTTGTTAATTAGATTTTTTTCCTATCATTAAAAAAAAATGCAAAATAAAAAAATTGCCTTAAAATCGTCCTGATTCTTTTTTGTTTTTAATTTTTAAAATCTTTTCAAATTCCCACTTAAAATTAATTTTTCAAAATAAAAAATTATTTTCAATTTTCTTAGCAATCACAACCATTTTTGTTATTCTTTTCAAATATTTTTCAATTCTCAAAAAGCTTAACTTTTTTTTAAATCTGCACAAATCTACATCGTCTTTCAAATTATTTGAAATAATTTCAAGTTTCAAATTAATTTTGAATCTTTTTTTCAATTAAAATTGCAGCGTTCAAAGTTAAAATTTACTTCATTACAATTTTAACAATTCAAAGCTTCCTATTTTGAACCATTCTGTTCAAATTTTTATAGTTTTTAAAAGCTGTGATAAAAAATTGAATTGAACAAGGAAAAAAACGAATTTTCAACAAAGTTGTTAAATTTTCAAGGGAAAAGGTGAATTTTCGACCAAGAAAATTAATGCTCTACAAAAAACACAAGTTTTAAACAAAATACATGAATTACTTACATACATGAATAAATCAAAAAGACGAATTATCTACAAAAAGTTTCAATTTTTTAACGAAAAATATGAGTTTTCAATCAAAGAGTTAAACTTTTAACCAAATAGTTAAATTTTCAAATATAATTATAAAACCTTGTTTAAAAAAACGTATTTTTTTACAAAGTATTTCAACTCTTAGTGAAATAATAAATTTTTAAATTTTAAAGTCAAAAAGAGTATTATCTACAAAAAAGCTGAATTTCTAACCAAATTTAAAGGAAAATAGTTGAATTTTCAATTATAATTATGAATCCTTAATAAGAAAACATTAATTTTTTTATTAAGTAGTTCAACTTTAAGTGAATAATCGAACTTTCCACGCAAAAAATTATGATTTTAATTTTTAACAATATAGTTACATTTACAACAAAACGACTTTGATTCCAAAAATATTTATAGTTGATAATTCTACCGAAAAATGTAATTTTTAATCAAAAAGTATAAATTTTCCATAAAGCAATTTAATTTCTACAAAGAAAGACGAATTGTTAACAAAATACATGATTTTTCAACCAAAAATGGTATAGATTAATTGTCAGTTTCAAAAATGGATTTTCAACGAAAGAGATGAACCTTCAAATAAAAGAAATAAAATTTTTTACAAAGTAGTAGAATTTTTGATAGAAAAGAGGACTTTTTTTACAAAATAGTTACATTTTTAACAAAATAATTAATTTTTCAATAAAATAATTGAGTTTTTATCCAAACGAGATGAATTCCAAAATCACCAATTTCTTTAATTTCTTTCCAATGCGGATCAAGATTTAAATAAGACTATTATAATATAACATAATTATAATAGTA
>NC_046657.1:3514928-3522786 GCF_010883055.1 Belonocnema kinseyi
AATTAAAATTCGAAAATTTTTTCTAAAGCCTCCAGGGGACTTCGTTTTCGCACGAAAAAATTTTATGTGCCCTTATTGCATCCGGACCCACAATTATAATATATTTTTTAATTTAGATTTACAGGAAGAATAATTTACATAAAAAACCATTCTATGCAATATGGAAAAACATAAAATAGCACATGATCAAAAATGCATTTAGTTTTTTAATATTACATGAAATGGTTTGGTGGTGTAAATTATTCTTCCCATAATTCTAAATAAAAAAAAAATTTAAACAGAGACATTTAGCCCAACACTTGAGTACCACTCCAAACAGAGCGGTCTCTTGTTCAATTTAAAAATAAAAATAATGTAAATTTATTTTAAACGGAGTCACTAGACGAGGCTCTAGAGGGTTCTTATTTTCGTGTACAACGTTACCGACTGATGCCGTTGGTATTGATTGTTGAAATATCTTTTTTTACATCTTTTGTTATTAAGCTTTGTACTTTAACGTATTTTTCTGTTGGCTCTTGCATTTCTCAAAGTTTGAGACCGATATTTTATGTGTAAAAAAAGTTCGAACATTCAAAAAATGTTGAGGTTCAGAAAAAAGATGAAATAATTTTCAGTGAAGTTCCTGCCAAAATGCAGTACCTAAACGTACTTTATTGTACTCCAATACATTTCCCAAAGGTTCAGCTCGATATTTTATTTACAAAAAAAGTTCTTAGGTTCAAAAAACATTCAGTGAACTGAAAAACTGTGGTCAGTAATATAGGTATTTAGCTGTGTCACATTCCCTTAAGACTATACCTAGTGTGTGACGAACATTCGCCTTTCAGTCATCGTCAGCAGTAGTCGAGAGTAGGAAGCACCATGGAAAAAATTTACTTTTTAGGTAACTTGAAGTTACTTAATCTAATAACTGTAACTAGTTACTTTTTTCGTTAAGTAACGTAACTTTAACTAGTTAATTAAAAAACGTAACTTACCCAACATTGATATACACACTATTCAAGAGTTAAATCGAACAATCGTATCTTAATATTATGTACTCATAAATAGTATTCCAACTAATGATTTCGTGTAGTTTATAAAGTCTTAGCTACATACAAAAATAACGAAAAATTCTATTATATATTATTGATTTGTTAATAAATAAACAAAAGAATCAATTATTTAGAAACATTAACAAATCATAACTAAATGATAAAATGAATACAATTTTCCGAACAAAAATGTTTAAAACGCTTTTAAATTTTTTGTTCGAAATGTTCAAAAATCTACACTTTGCTGTAAATTTTTTTAAATCTTTTAAAGTTTTCAATTATTTCTTAATATTTTGCATGGAAAATTGCACGAATTTTATTATTTCGTTATGATTAGTTAATGTGTCTGAATTAATTATTTTTGGTCAAGTCATTAACAAATTAATAATATTTTAATCGAATTTTTCGTTACTTTTGTACGAAGCCAATGCTTCATAAACTATACGAAGTTATTACATTAACCAAAAACCATGGAAACATTCATAAAATTTATTATTTCGTTATGATAAGTCAATATTTCTAAATTCATTATTCTTTTCTTAATTTATTTACAAATGTTAATAAATTAATCTTTCTAAATTAATTCTTCTTTGGCAGAATTGTGAAAATAGGGTTACTTTTGTACGAAGCCAAGGCTTTATAAATTATACGAAATTATTACGTTAACCAAAAACCATGGAAAATTCCATAAAATTTATTGATCCGTTATGATCAATTAATGTTTAATGAATCAATAATATTCATTTTTAAGAGTACATTTTCAATTGAAAGAATTAAAAAATGCATAACAAAAGAATCATTCATTTAGAAACATTCAAAAATGTTAAGAAACAATTCAACATTATCTATTTCTAGATAAATAACCAACATAAATAGTAATATGTACAGACTTAAAGCAAAAATGTTCGCCGAATACCCTCGAATGTGTGGAAGCCCTCAAAAATTGCACTTGCTCGCCTATATTCGCCAAAGTGCGTATATGGGATTATATGCTATACATACCTGACGGACCGAAGGAACCGAATGGAGCCTCTACAAAGTACCCGTAAAGCCCCATTCGGTTCCTTTTTAAAAAACGAAAAAAAAAACAGCAAAATCAACTTCTAAATTGTTAAAATATGGATTCTACGTTCAAATTTGCATTAGAAACTCACGGAGTAATCGCAAAACTTTTTCTTGCAGCGTTAAAAACTTCAAAAAATAAAATACCTGCCATTTACATGTGCCGAAGGCGCCTTCAAGTGCATCTTCTTTTAGTAGCAGTTAATAAGCGTTCCGTCGGTAACTTTAAGAATGTTGTCTGGTTGCTAGCGCCACGCAGTGAAAACCTCAGACAACAACACTGCGATGCAAGTTAGAGAGAAGTTTATTTTTAAACTTTGTGCGCAACATAGAAAAAATTTAACGTAAAATCCGAATTTCAACAGTCTAAAAGTTGACCTCGCAGTTTTTTTGAGTTTTTTAGCAAGGAAACAAATAGGGACCCAATGGGGTCTTTACGGGTACTTTGTAGAGTCTACATTCGGTTCCTTCGGTCCTCCAGGGATATTGGAGCTCATAAACGAGTTGCAAACCTTCCGGGACGTTTCGGAGCTGAACTAATGATCCAGGAAGAAATGTAATATTTTAAAGGTGAAATAAAATTTCCATCACATCGAAAAAAAAACGCACTGACGAGCCCCAACCACAACCAAACAAACGAAGCCGAAATTAAAGTTCTCAGACAAAAATATTGTAAACCACACTTTATGTAAGTATAATTACATTTCAACCTGGAAAATTAAGTATTTCAAAGTAGGAACAAGACGTAGCCCTTATCATTGCCGGCAAAACATGTTAAGCCCAGGTGGGTAATTTTGCTAGCTGCGGAAGTGAGCAGGAGAACGGGAAAGATCCTTTTGTTTTGCTCAAATTTTCAGATGGGTAAGTATCCACCTTCAGAAATTTCCAATAGTGCCCAACTTACATAGGGCTTTTGGCTGCCCTGGCCCTTATAGCACGGAAAGTTCCTGGAACATTCCGCGGGGAGCTTCGGAAAGTTCTAAGCAAAAATTATCATTATTATTATTACTGTTAATAAATAACACGTAAACCGTAAGAGATACATAGCTCAGAATTGAGGTCAGTTTATAATATGGACATTATATCATAGTATAGTCAAACGAAGCGCTTAAATATTTGGTTGAAAAAATTATGCAACAGCTTATAAAATAATTTTTTATATTGCTATAAATGAATAATAACTAATTTCAAAAAATGTAGCTTTAAGCATAATAAGAATCACAAACAGTTTTTGATTTTACAGGAGCTGCAACAAAAAGGATTCACTTTTGCTGAAAAGGAACCCAAAATGATATCCCAATTAGAATCTTAACAATAACGCAATAAAATAACTTAACAAATATCATTCTGGCATAAGGGGAATTAATTTTACTCTTATATTCTTTTGTGTAATAAGTTTACACAAGAGACGATATACGAAAACGAAAAGCATTTAATAAAAAGCTATGAGCAATAGTCCACTTTCTATTTACTTTCACCTCTTACACAGAGAAAAAGATATCGCACAGTGATATCACAAAACCTTTGAATTGAAGTAAAGCACAATATGATAACGTACAAGCAGAATCTGGAGCTTTGTACGATATTACAATGCACTAAAGTCGCTTGGCCACTACTAGAACCTTCGTATATATATAATATAATAAAATAATAATATAATATAAAATCTTGCGATATGCGATATAAGGATTTTACTCTATTATAATGCGATAATTACGATATAGAGCGCAGGAATTACGGTATATATTGCAACTCATGCGATATCGTTTTCTCTGTGTATGATGAGGTGCAAGCGATGATTCTCACATCAATTTCAATTTAAAGACTAACATTATCTCTGCCCACGCTTATCGAATCCTCTACTGTCCCTATAATACTAAATTAAGAAGTAAATTGATTCCCTTAAGTATTCCGATCATACCTTTACTACGATTTGCTTTCCTAATCTTCTTAACCCATTACAACATAATTCCTTAATTCCTTGAAAATCATGTTGCATTTTTGTATCTTTTAATTTGATTTTGTCTGTGTTCTTTAACTAGTCCTTTTTATTTTCTCTTCTTATTCTCATAATCCTTTTCTAGACTAATCTTCTCTTCATTGCTAATGAATTCATCATTCCACCAAGTATCCCTGAGTTTTTTTCTGCTACAACCGGAGTACCATACAGTTGAGAAGCATTCTTGAAGATGATATCCCGTACTAATTTTCCCTGACTGGATGCAAAGAGATATGGAAAGAGATAGAAACCAAACAGGATGAATTTGTGACAAAATATTCGAATTTTTAAGAAAAAAGATCAATTTTCTAACAAGAATTGTTGAATTTTAAAATTAAAAACACGAACCATCTACAAACCAGTTGAATTTTTGACCCGCAAATACTCTCCCTACGGATCGCGGGACCCTGTATTTGGTCGGCGGAACCTTAACCAAAGGCGCGAATTCTCATGCTCCCAAGCCACGATGTTATCGCCGTTTCAAAAACTGAATAGCACCCGGGAGATATCTTAACGGAGACTTTGGGACACCATGTCGATTCTCGAAGTATGTAGACCCGCCCCTGCATGCGGGGCTCTGCGTGGGCGTTTCTTGTTTTCCTAACTTCTCGTGGGACTATAAAAAGAACACAGAAAACAAAACAAACTAAAAATAATTAAGGGCCCGCTTCGAAACCCTCCTTCAACCCACCGCCGAATGTGGAAGACACCTTAGAGGGCAATCCACCACACGCGGTGTAAAATGATAAAGATGGCGACAATCGTTTCGATACGATAGCAAAGTGCGGCTCGCAAACAGCATCCAACGCACCCCATAGGGGCAAGAGAGAAAGAGAAAAAATACTTCAGAAAACTCCACGAAACAGGGAGTTCAAACATCAGAAGGTCCTGGATACATAGGGCTTCACTTTCGCGAAGATGGTCAACATGGTCCTGATGAAAGTTGTCGTCACGTCTGGTTATACTGAAACCTGTCTAACTCTGGATAAGCTGGAGAGGCTGAGGTAGGAAATCTCTAAAAAGATTGGCGCGCTACCCCACGAGGGGCGCGCCCCAGATTCAATGACATCTGCATCAAATCTTGAGCCATCGTAGTCGAGGCCGCAGACAGAGACTGGATAGTGGCGAGGACTCCATCTTTAAGCTCAAAGATAGACTAAACCGGAATGTCAACGGTACGGAATGTCTGAAAAGGTACCGCAGAGAGCGAATGTACTGATTCTCGGCCTCCTGAGAATCTGACAACAGTTCTGGGCTGCCTGAACATTCTGAACCCGACTATAAACACTGATTCGTGTGTTCTGACAGACGGAATCCAGGCCGAAAAAGATAGGCTGGATTCTAGTTGTTGGTCGTCCCCAATGCTTAATCAGAGCCCTTGCAGCTTTGGACTACTGTTACTATCTGGGGGTAGATAGAATAATATTCCGGGTGACCTAACTGGGATCCTTAGGTACACCAGAAGCGTCCGAAGGTGTCCCGAATTAGCCTGTCAATAGTTGAGACGAGAATCTTCAAGTTGCAGATTAATTTGCAACATAGCAAAGGCGCCTCGGCGGTTCTAGTCAAACGCATGTCAGTTTTGTGAACAGGGCTCGCCCTAATTCAGGAACCCTGTTTATTAACATCAAGGATTAGTGGCTTGTCAGGGTGTGGCACCATATACAGTTTGATTTTTTTAACTTGAAACATTTGATTCATAAAACTTTTCAATTAGGTGCCTATTTTTCGAGATATTTAAAAGTTTTAAGATAAAAAAATCACCCTGTATATAGTTAAAAATATCTCGAAAAATAGGCACTCTATGAAAAAATTTTATGAATCAAAAGTTTCAAGTTAAAAAAATTACCCTAGATAAGGGGCCAATTATCAACAAAAAATATGGACTGAGAATCAAATAGTTGAATATTAAAAGAAAAAACAATTTTCAACTAATCAATAGATTTTTTAATCAAATACGTTTATTATGAAATAAAATAATTAAATTTTCGGTAACAAAATTAACTTTTAACGACATGGTTAAATTTGCCACAAAAAATGAATTTTCACAGATTTGGTTAACTTTGCCCTCCCTCTTTTTTTCAATTGTTATTTCATTCCTACAATTAGCCAACTTTTAAATGAAAATATCTACATTTTGAACCAAAGAGATTCAGTTTTAACGGTAAGAATTAATTCATCACTTAAAAATATATTAAAACGAAAAAATTTGTTTACTTTAGATGAATGTTCAAGAAAGTAGATAAATTAATTAATTTCAGATCATACAAGTATGTGATATAAAAACTAAAATGTGAAGTTCAAATAAAGCCCAAAAGTAATGTTAGTTATTGAACTATATAGCGTGTATCGCAGCGCCATCTGGTGGAATTTATGTTTTGCAATGAGCGCAGAAACTATTCTCCTCCTCATGATCATCTTGCCTGTGGATCTGTGCTACTGTCCTCAGGCGGAGGTCCTGGCCGTCCTTCACTGTGCTGAAACATTTGAAGAAAACGCTACTGGCAGACAGATTATCATCTGCTCGGACAGCGAAGCGACACTAACTGCGGAATGGAAACCAGAATTTATTAAAATTAATTTAATTTTTAACCAAGTGCGTACATTTTTAACGAAAAATATGAATTTTCAACCAAGAAGATTAATTTTCTACTTGTGTAATTCTTTGAGAATTAATTTTTGTTTTAACTTTTAAACGATTGGTTTTTGCTAGATAAGGATCAGAGTGAAGATCTGGTTTATTAATTCAAAGAAAACTGCTTCTATTTAATGTGAAGGAATTGCCGTTTATTGGTCAATTGTTCTACTTGCACACACTTTGAATTATTTAATATTTTCTTAACTATAAGAATTCACCAAAATGCTTATCGCGTATGCGTGCCGCTTGCTTCTTTCTCTTATCTCGCACTGAAATTTCGTCCGCTTTCGGCAATCATATAGTTTTAAAAGAAAGCATACGTCACCTACTTTGAACAAAGTAAGTGAATTTTTAACCAGAAAATATCAATTGTCAATTAAAAATATTAATCTCTTACGCAAAATGAAATAATTAAATTTGTAGTTAGATATTTTACCAAATTCATGAATTATAATTTAAAAAAATATATTTTCTTTAGAAAATGGAATAGTTAAAATATCTGTTGAAAAAATGAATTTTCAACCAAAACTGAAACAAACTTCAAACAAAATAGTTGAATTTTTACAAAAATAATTAAACTTTCATCTATTTAGCAGTTTTCATGATAAAGAGTCAACTTCCGATCCAAAAATATAATAGTATACTTGTCGACCAAAAAATGTTAACCATTAATAAAAAATAGTTGGATTTTCTTATTAGACGCTTTAATTCGGTTAAAATTTTAGCGAAAAATTAAGAAAAAGGGGAAGTGTCTTGAAACCAGGGAAAAAAATATTTATTAAACTTTATTTAAATGTGTTGCATGAATTAAAATCAGAGAAAATAAACGAATTAATTAATTAAAAGAAACAACAATTTTATTTATCATTTTTCTGCTATTAATAGTGGGCTTTATTATTTTATTTCACAGCTAAGATATTGATCAAATTCACCGGCTTTTAATGTAAACATAGATTATTTGAGTTTTTTCAGGAAAAAGGTAAAGTAGGTGAACCTATAACCCTGGAACCTTGACATAGCGGACCTTGATACGAGGGTGGATTGATAAGTTTCCGGCCTGACCAAGAGATGGCGCCACTAGGCCTACCTTGAGGTGGCGTTCTATAGTACCATCCTTAGATAGCT
>NC_046657.1:3522886-3526292 GCF_010883055.1 Belonocnema kinseyi
GCCTTGGAGGAGATTATGTTGAGAAATAAAAAAAAAAAATTCTTAAAAACGTTGTTTTTCTTGGTCAGGCCGGAAACTTATCAATCCACCCTCGTATATCGCCTTCCTAGAAATTTCTACGGCAGCATTGGCGAAGAAGGGGATCCAAGGGGTCGAGAGAGAGGCGCTGTGAGTACAGCCGAGTGGCGAAGTTCTGCGTTTACAAATCCGTACCTGTTTTCGTTCGACTTTACTGTCGCGACGAGAAGAAGAAGACTTTGAGCTACTTCCATTTCCATGCCATGAGACCATGCCCGAGATCGGAATAATATCAGGATTACATGGGTAGAATTTGAGTATGACTTTACATTTCACTTTCTATTTTTGACATGTTTTGGTATTTATTGAAGAAATCATGTCTTGTTTTCGAACTATCTGAAGGTTAGCTTTTATTTATAGTATGATTCTGACAAAAAACAATGATGTTTGAAAAATGAAGAGTGGAAAGTTAACCTATGTACACAACAGGCAACCAGTGCATTGCATATTGTAGGCTTGAGTATATTCATCAGTTATATTGTTAATAAAGTCCTCTTTACTCAGTTGTTTCTGTAGTTAGACAAAAATGAGAATTCTTTATCCTCTGGTCACCAACTTGCTCATCTTTCTTAACTCTATCAGTAAATATATTTTTTAATTATTTTTCAAAACAATATTATAGGTTTATTGCAAATTTAAAATTCATCCGTTTCTCTTTCTTTTTGCAGAGTTAAGTTCACAGATGGACCCTGATCCTAATGATCCTCATTTCAATTATGAGCACTATTTCAGTGATCACCTAGATCCCCATAGTTACCAATATTCCCCTCCTCTCCAAGATTCCCGTCAGAACCTACATCCCAATCATCAGCAAGGTCCCAATCCTATCTCAGATCTCATTCATCACAATGTACCTTCTACTTCTGGCGGACATTTTACTTCTGGTGGACACTCTACTGGTAAATCCATTTTTTTAAATTATTTGTTCAAACAATATTACAGGTTTTTTTACAAAATTAAAATTCATCCGTTTATACTTCTTCTTGCAGAGCTAAGTCCACATACGAACCATCATCCTAATCATTATCACCAACATTCTTCTTCTGCCGGAAGCCATTTTGCCGTCGTAAATTCTTCGTCTATCGTACATCCTCCTATTCTGGTACATCGTACTATTGTCGTACCTCCTACTGCTACCGCATTACATTCTGCAGTCCCAAAACCGACTTTTACCGTACCTTCTGCTTCTTCTTCTACGGTACAATACATTCTTCATGTCAAAGCTCATACTCTGAAACATATTCATGCGGGATATCATTCTGATATCGTATTACCTTTAAAATATACTAATCCAGAACATGAATTACGATTTTTTGACATGAAGTTTCCTCCAGGCTATTATCGAAGAATAAAAGTTAAAGATAGTTATCATTTCATCGAAATTTCAACATCCGAGCTAGAACGTGTATTAGTGTTAAATGCCGATCGATACATCTTTGGAACATTAGATCAAGAATTTGTATTCATGGGACTATATGGTATACATGATAGAGTTTATAAACGAATTGCGAAACTTCCAGAAGATTTAGGAGCAGAACTAATGCTCCAGATAGAAGAGGACTTTTTCTACGACGGCCGGAAATTTCGAAAACAACAAAGAAAAATGCCTTCAAAGAAAATTAAACCTCAACCATTAAAAATAGAAGGAATCCGTCCTTACAATATGGTATGCCACGAAAAAAATTACAGGCAGTTCCGCTTTCAATCAAAAAAATAGATTTTAAATGCTTTGTACAACTTAAAAATTTCTTCTTGCTAACCGCTTTAAAAACGTATTATTTTTTCTAGGGTTCCAAAAAGCCTCTATGATTCAAAAAAGGACCCTGAGACCAATACTGAAGGGTAGAGATGTGGTTGCTCAGGCACAATTTACATTTAAGAAAATCGCCACTTTTTCTATAGGACTTGGGCAATCTCTGGATATAGACGTTTGAGAAACTCAATTTTTTGTTTCATCACTACGGAGAAAAATTACCATCACAATTCAAAAAGTATTTCTCTATCTGAGAAATTGTATAAACACCAAACTCCACGTGTGCATTCGTGCAACCAACCTTCCTGAACCTATCAGCAAATTCGGCTATGTATATCACATCGTTTCCAATTTTTATTTGCTGCGTGAAATTATTATTATAGGATTATCAAATTCTATGTGAAAAGCGCGAGATGAGTTGAATCTTCTCAATTTATTACTAGCGATTTAGAAGCTCCGAAGACTTTAAAATTTACCTACAAAAGTATGGCACATGGATCATAAATTTTTCTACTAAATCAGGATAATTGTGAAACTCAAATAAATTTCTTCTGCTGTATTTATTCTGCCTTATTTCGCCTTTCCCTTTTTCCCCTATTTCTGCCAATTTTGTCGATAACTTTGTTATTTAAAAAAGGTACAATTTTTAAACGTTTGAGAAAGAGCAATTGAACATTAATGTATTTGAAAACTAAAATTTTGAAATTGAAGTATTGTAAACTGAGTAATTTCAATAAAGTCTTAGAAACTAAACTGCTTTGAATATGAATATTCCGAAGTACATCATTTTTAAATTAAATTTAAATAAACATTTCAAACTGAAAAATTCAATAACAAAAATCAAACTGGAAAATTCACCTGTATAAAGAAAAGAAATTAAAAACGAAAACTTCATTCTAACCCAACTCAACGCAAATGTTAAAAATGCAGAAGTCACATTACATAGTGTTACATTCTAAGGAAGGGTTTAGGATGTCCCACTAGAACTTTTCCAATTCATAGGTAAGTTGAAAAAAATTCCCTCTTCCAATTAAGAAATGCACTTCAAATTAATTAAAATATTATTTGAAAAAATATTGTGTTACGGAAAAATAAAATTTTAACGAGTTGAAGAGGTGAAGATTGCCCGAGTTGTAGACCCCTCGATTTTTCTTCTTTCTGAGGATGAACGAAATCGATATTTTATATTTTTAAAAATTAGTTTACATCGTTAAAAAAAGGTTCTAAACAATTATTATTTCAAAATTGTTATTGTACTTTTTTACAATATGTATTTTTATTATTAGGAAAAATATAAAATACAAATAAGGAGGAGACTAACATTATTTTGGAGGTTAAAAATTAATTTCTGGGTCTGACGCTAAATTTTGTATTAAATACAATAAGCGACATTCTTTGCCTGTTTTTCAGTCATTAGCTAATGATTAACCATGTGCTTCAATGCAACAAGTTAAAATAAATTGACCTTCGTTAATGAATTCACTTTGTTTTCATTGCTATAATTACCTAATAATTATTCAATTCTTATATCAGAAGGTCGGTAATTGCCGTTACAATATGTGACTTTTGTGTACA
>NC_046657.1:3526392-3529029 GCF_010883055.1 Belonocnema kinseyi
AATGTTGTAATTATAAAATATTATATTAATATAAATGAATAGTTGACTAACTTTTAATAGAAATAGTTAAACTTTTAACTAAAACACTTAGATTTCTGCAACAAAAAAATTTTGAATCAAATACATAACTCAACAAAAAAAAATTTTTAATTGTTTTCAACATAATAGTAAAATTTTAAATAAAAAAATTACATTTTCATCCAAAAAGCTAAATTGTATACTAAAAAAGGCATTTCTAATAAAATACATGAACTTTGCACAAAAGAAATTTATTTTCCATGAAGACTAATTTTCTGAACAAAAAATTAATATTTAATCATAGTTAAATTTTCAACAACAAAGATTAATTTTCTACCAAGAAAAAAGAGTATTCAAAAAAATACAAAAAATTTTCACTAAAAAAGATCCCTTTTCATTTTAACATAGAATAGTTAAAATTGTGGTTAAAAAAAATTAATTTTCAACTAAAAAGAAAATAAATTTTCTACAAAATAGTTACATTTTCAAAAAAAATATGAGAAAAAAAACGTTAAAATTCTTTGAAATCGCTCGAAATTATTGAAATTAATTGAAAATTCGTTGGAATGTTTTAAAATATCCTGAAAATTTTTGAATCCTTTAAAACCGCTTAAAATTTTTGAAAGCTCTTGAAAATTCCTTACAAGTTTAAAAATACCTTAAAAGCTTACAAATCCTTTAAAATCTCATACTGAATTATTTAAATCAATTGAAAATTTCTTGGAATCTATTAAAATATCCTAATATATACCAAATCCTTTAAAATCTCATATTAAATTACTGTAAAAAATTGAAAATTCCTTGGAACGTTTTAAAATACCCTCAAATATTTCGAAACCTTCAAAATATTTTGAAAGACTTTGGCATCTTTTAAATATTTATAAAGTACTTTGGAATTTTTTTAAATAACTCTGCTAAAGTTGTTAAAATTCTTTGAAATTCCTTTAAATTATAAAAATAAGTTCAAAATTCCTTGAGATCTTTCAAAATATCCTCAAATATTTAAAATCCTTAAAAACCTTTTAAAATTTTTTAAAGCTCTTGAAAATATCTTTAAATTCAATAAATACCCTGAAATATTTCAAATCCTTTAAAATCTCACACTAAATTATTAAAATAATTGGAAAATGACTTGAAATCTATTAAAATATCCTAAAATATACATCAAATCCTTTAAAATATCATTCTAAAATACTGTGATCAATTGAAAATTCCTTGGAATCTTTTAAAAATTTTCTCAAATTTTTCAAATCCTTTAAAATCTTTTCAAATACCTAGAACTTTTTATAAAAATTTCTAAAGTATTTAAAATTTTTTTAAATAACTCTTTTAAAATTGGTTTAATTCTTTGAAATTCCCTTAAATTATGAAAATCAGTTGAAAATTCCTTGACATTTTTAAAAATATTCTCAATAATTTAAAATCCTTAAAAATCTTTTGAAATCTTTAAAATTTTTCAAAGCTCTTGAAAATTCTTTGAAATTTAAAAAATACCCTGAAATATTTAAAATCCTTAAAAAGCTCACACTAAATTATTAAAATAATTTGAAAATTACTTGAAATTGATTAAAATATCCTAAAATATATCAAGTCCCTTAAAATGTCATATTAAATTACTGTAATCAATTGAAAATTCCTTGCAATTTTTTTTAATTCTCTCAAAATTTTCAAATCCTTTAAAATCTTTTGAAAAACCTACAACTTATTTTTTTAAAGATTTCTAAAGTATTTAAAATTTTTAAATTATGGAAATCAGTTGAAAATTCCTTGAGATTTCAAAAAATATTGTCAATTAATTAAAATCCTTAAAAATCTTTTTAAATCTTTTAAATTTGTTAAAGCGCTTGAAAATATCTTGAAATTTGAAACATACCCTGAAATATTTGAAATCCTTAAAAATCTCACACTCAATTGTTGAAATAATTTGAAAATTACTTGAAATTTATTAAAATATCCTAAAATATATCAAATCCCTTAAAATGTCATCTTAAATTACTGTAATCAATTGAAAATTCCTAGCAATTTTTTTTAATTCTCTCAAAATTTTCAAATCCTTTAAAATCTTTTGAAACACCTACAACTTATTTTTTTTAAATTTCTAAAGTATTTAAAATTTTTTTAAATAACCCTTTTAAAATTGGTTTAATTCTTTGAAATTCCCTTAAATTATGAAAATCAGTTGAAAATTCCTAGACATTTTTAAAAATACGCTCAAATATTTAAAACCCTTAAAAATCTTTTGAAATCTTTTAAATTTTTCCATGCTCTTGAAAGTTCCTTGAAATTTAAAAAATATCCTGAAATATTTAAAATCCTTAAAAAGCTTAAAAAGCAAACTAAATTATTAAAATAATTTGAAAATTACTTGAAACCTATTAAAATATCCTAAAATATATCAAATCCCTTAAAATGTCATATTAAATTACTGTAATCAATAATTGAAAATTCCTTGTAATCTTTTAAAATTGGATTAATTCTTTGAAATTCCTATATATTATGAAAATCAGTTAAAAATTGCTTGACATTTCAAAAAATATTTCAGGGTATGTTTCAAATTTCAAGATATTTTTAAGCGCTTTAATAAATTTAAAAGATTTAAAAAGATTTTTAAGGATTTTA
>NC_046657.1:3529129-3543778 GCF_010883055.1 Belonocnema kinseyi
ACATACGAACTCACAGTGGTAATCATGCACTTTCTGTTTTGCGGCTCCCAAACGGTAGGTATGGTGGGGGTAATTTCCATCCACGATCTGGCAGCTCTGAAATGGACCTAAGCATTTCCTGAGATGAGTACAAATAATGAAAAAGTGGAAACAGCGAATTTCAGAAACAAATGACAATACGAGTGATCGTCTTATGTTTCACAACTGCATGAAAGTCAGAAAAAAATGACAAATGCGCGTGATCGTCTTATGTTTCACAACTGCATGAAAGTCAGAAAAAAATGACAAATGCGCGCGATCGTCTTATTTTTCACAACTGCATGAATTTCAGAAACGAATGAGATACGAGTGATCATCTTATGTTTCACAAATGCATGGAATTCAGAAACAAATGACAATATGAGTGATTGTCTTATGCTTCACAACTGCATGAAATTCAGAAACAAATGACAATATGAGTGAGCGTCTTATGGCACGCAACTGCATGAAATTCAGAAATAAATCAAATCTGAGTGAGCGTTTTATATTTTAAAAGTTCCTTTTTGGAAATCGAATAATCTAAATAGATTTGTTAAGAATCAAACAAAAAAATTACATTTGAGTTTCTAAAATAATAATTTTCTACCAAGAAGATTAATTTTTTTTACCAAAAAAGACTAATTTGAATAAAGCAGATAAATTTCTGAATTGGAAGTATCAATTATCAATTTAAAATATTAAATTTAAACTGAAAATCAAATAATTATTTTTTTCAGTTAAACATTTAACCAAATAGTAGAATTTTCAACACAGAAAAAAAAATTCTTAACAAATAATGAAATAGTTCAATTTTCAGTTGAAAAATTCAATTTTCAACCGAAAAAAGAACACGGAAAAACAGATATCGTACAATGATATCGCAAAACCTCTATATTGCAAGAAAGCACAATATGATAACGTACAACCAGGTCCTGAAGCTTTGTACGATATTATAATGCACTACTAGCACAGAAAAAAATGAAGTTATATTTTGTTGCTGTCGTCTGCTATACGGCGTCCTTAGCAGCAATGGGAAAAAGGTAGAGTATGAGCGAGTTCGAGCTATAAATCAGGACACCAGATTTAAAACAATCGCAGAAATACGTAAGTAAAAAATTGCTGCAGGTAAGACCTGCAACTGAGGTTAGGAAAATAATTCTGAACTCATCGACGCAAAATGTAACTGGCAGATAGGAATCCCCATTTCTCTCAAATTCAATGAAGTTAAACGACGCTGGATAGCGCTGGCGTCGTAATTGTCACTACACCTCGAATAAAAATGGAGCGATTATACGGTGAAAGATTATCCAGGCAAGGTTACAAATCGGAAATTATCTTCGATTCATGTGAAGTTTATCTGGCAAGGTTAATTTTTGTTCCGGTGAATTTTTCACCTAGAATCGATGTAAACTTTATCTTTAATTATTCCTGTGATCGTTTGTTAACAACTCGAACCCTCGCGAGATCAAAAAAGAAGAAATACAATGTGATAGCGTAATAAACTTAAATATTACGTTATAGATTGCACAATTATGCGGTATATAATGTTAAAACTTGCAATGTACGATATCCGTATTTTGCGCTATTATCAAGCGAGAATTACGATATATAGCGCAGGAATTACGATATATATTGTAATTCATGCGATATAGTTTTCTCAGTGAATGATTTAAAATTAAAGATATTAAATTTCAAGAAAAATGTTGATTTTTAAACCAAAAACATCAACTTCCTACAAAAAATAAAGATTATTTTATCGATTTATCGATTACTTAATATTCATAGTTGGCTTTATTTTTTTATTTCACAGCTAACACATTAACGACCTAAACCTATTTTTACTGCACACATAAATTCTTTGAGTTTCCTCAAGTAAAAAAGTAAAATAGGTGAACAGACTGCCCTGGAACCTTGACCTGGCGGCTCTTGATAGATCAACTTCCTAGCAATTCCGAAGGCCGAATTCGTTGATGAGGGAGTCTAAGGGATCGAGTGCGAGGAGCTGTGACCATGCTTCAATTGAGGAGTTCTGCCATAAGACCATGCCCGGAACCGGCGATAAATAGATAGATAGAGATAGATAAGCGTTTATTTTTCGGCCTGCTGGCGTTAAAAAATTGACTTGCTTACATTTCCATTTTTACAGAATTTGCTTACAGCTGCGTCTTACAAAGTACCATCCATCCACACCTTATAACTAATCCACTCGCTCCTGTAGACTAACCTTCCTCGCTGCGCCTTGCCTCGCACGCATTTCGCTCTCTTGTCGCTATGCCTCGCATTACCAGCCTCTGTCTCCGCGGCTAACACCTGACACTTAACTACTATTTACAATATTTACATTTCTCTTACATCTACTTCCTCTCCTATTTACAATCTTTCCTTCTTCATTCCTCTTTCTCCTTCCTTTTCTTCTTTTCTATCTTACCCAACACCCCCTTCACCCATGCTACTGCCCTTTTGTCACACCTTTCATTCAACAATACCTCCATGCTTATCCCCCTCTTTTCCATCTCTTCACATTCCTTCAACCAAAGCTCCAATTTTGCATCCCCCTTCCCGCACAATTCACACATTCTCTTCTCTCTAGAAAGCCAGAACCTATTATACTTTACCATGCACCCGCACCTCATTCTCGTTATAAGTTCCTGACTTCGTTGCTCTCCTTTCTTACACAAATATTGCGCTCTCTCCCTTGGCATAATCTACACATAGTTTCTATTATACCTTGACTCTCTTATTCTCTCCTCTCCTTCTGCCCTCTCTTTCTCCATGCCATTCTTTTGAACCAACTCATATACCTTCCTTCCTCGTGCATTCTGCTAACTTCATCCATTTGCAATCCATTCGTTCCAAAATACCTTTCCACCTCCATCTTTGCACCACTATGTCTGTTCTCCTTCTCCCACCAACACTCCGTAACCTATTTACTTCCTCCCTCTTCCAAAAATTTCTCCTCATATCTACACGCTCGACTCCCTGTTATAATCCCTAAACTCGTTCTTGTTGTCCTTCTCCTGACTATATAGTTCGGCGTATTCCTTGCCAACCCCAGTATCCACTTTACATACCTCTCCTTTACCCTATTTACCTCCTCACTTCCCTTCTAACCCTACACCTCCACTTCGTAAAATAAGACACTCATCACTAGCGAGTCAAACAATTTCATTCTACTTTCAAAATCATCTGCGAACAATCTCTTCCTCAGCCCCCACACCTGCCTCATCAACACATTTGCCCTTCTCACTTTCTCTTTTATATGACCATCCACTCCCCCATTTCTTCGAAACAGGAAGCCCAGGTACGCAAACTCTTTCACCTCCTGTACCGCTTTTCCCCTCCACTCCCCTCCCCCATCTCTCCCACCTCCTTTCCGGAACACCATAACCTTCGACTTGTCCGCATTTAACTCTAACCTTTTCTTGTCCAAGTAACGTCTCAACCTCTTCATCATCTCCTTTAAAGCCTCTTCGCTCCTTGCCAACAGCACTATGTCATCTGCATATGCAAGTGACCATATCATGTCTCCTCCTACCCTAACTCCTCCTACCACTCCTGTAGCTAGCTTACTTTTCATATCTGCGATCAAAATTGCAAAAAGCGTTGGGCTGAGCGGGCACCCTTGCCTCAACCCCCTATCCATCCAGAATCCCTCAGACATTCCCTCCCCTTCTCTCACTCTATCTTTCATCTCCTTATATACCTCCCTTAAACCCGCGGTAAATCAATATTACAGGGATTAGACTTTAAATATGATTATACATTTTACTTCCTATTTTTCACATGATTTTGTTTTTATTGCCAAAATCACGTTCTATTTTTGAGTTAACTAAAGGTTAGCTTCTATATATGGCATGATTTTCAAAAAGCAACAATGACTTAAAAAAATTAAGAGTAGAATGTGAATCTATGTACATGATTGATAATTTTATACTGTAAGTTTGAGCACATTCATCAGTTACATTGTTAATCAAGTCCTGTAGTATTTAGTTGTTTCTGCAGTTTAATAAATAAAGATTCTTTATCCTCTGTTCGCCATCTTGTTCACCTTTCTTAATTCTATTGGTAAATATATTTTAAAATGTTTTTTTAAACTATATCATAGGCGTATTACAAAATGGAAATTAGTCCGTTTTGATTTCTTCTTGCAGAGTTAAGTTCACAGACGGACAATATTCCCAATCACCATGACCCACGTTCTACTTCTGACGAAATTCATTTTGTTGTCGTATATCCTCCTGCTCTTGTACATCCTTCTGTTGCCCAATTACTTTTTGCGGTCCCAGAGCTCACTTTTACCGTACCTTCGTCTTCTTCTGTCCAAACTATTCTTCGTGTCAGACCTCATAATGATGAACATACCGATAAGGGACCATATCCTGGGACCGTACTACCTTATAAATATCATGATACCGTTAATCCTTTAAGATTTGTTTACATTAAATTTTCTTTGGGCTATTATCGATACGTAACAGTTAGCGGTAGTAATAGATTCATCTAAGTATCAACAACTAAGGAAGAACGTGTATTAATGATAATTACCGATACTTACATCATTGGAACATTTAATGAAAACTATGTGTATATGGGACTATATTATGCTATACTTCCAGAAGATCTTGGAGCTGAACTAATGATCAAGGAAGAAAAGGATTATTTTAAGGACGGCTTAAAATTCTTACCACATCCAAGAAATTACAATTCAAAGGAGACCCTAAAATTGTTACCACATCCAAGAAAACGCACTACAAAGGAGACTACCTCGACTAACCAAACGTTAACGAAATTGAAATCATCTGATAAGTATATTTGAAACCACGATAGTCTAAAAATCGATCATTTTTGAAGCGTTCCACTGATCATTGGAGCTGCATAGAGTAGTTCAACAGTTCTGGCAATCATACGAGAATTTTAAAGTGTACGTAAGCCAAAATCTCTGGGCATTCGATTAGTCCTTTTATTACTTTAAAGCTGAATTTTAGTATTAGAATCAAATGCCTATCCTGAATTCTGTAGGCAGTAAATCTTTTACATAATTTATTATAATCACCACCACGCTTAGGATTAGTGCCAACTTCTCTAAAGGCCAATAACTTCAAGATAAAATTTTGGGTTATAGAGGTACCAAATTTGAGACGCGTATTATAATTTTGATCTAACAAATGATTCAGAGAGTACAATCAGCGCTTCTTTATTTTTAAAGTGCTTGCATGACCTTAAAATAAACTTGACCTTTTGTTTGCTCAATTACAGTTATTTATGCATGCTCTTTTGATGTAAAATGGTAGCTAAAGTTTAGCCTCAAGTCACAAATTCAGTGGACTCGCGTAATCTTCAATCCATTTACTTAATATTCAAATAATATTGGTAAAACTACATACTATGCAAAGTTTATCATATAAGAAAGAAAATTTTCAAGTAGGGTCTAGATTAGCAGTTTTAAAGTACATAATACCTCGTAAAATTTATGTGCTCTGAGATACTGTTACAAATTAAAACTAAAAATGATTTACTGAAGTATTGTCAATTCGGACGAAGTATTTACTACCACTTCCTTTCCTAATCTTATTATCCTATTTACAAAATAATTTCACATTTCCTTCAATATCATGTTGCATTTTTTCATCTTCCAATTTGATTTTTTACTTGTTTTCTTTGGTTAGTACTTTTATTTTGTAGTTCTTATCCTCATAATTATTTTCAAGATTATTCCTCTCCTCATTGTTAATGATTTTATCATTTCACAGAGCATTCCCATATTATCTCTGACGGGGCTTCAACTACCGAATCTTCTACTATCTCTACAATATCTGGACTGTTCAATTTGTCTTGCTTTCAAATTAAAAAAGAAATTGATTTGCTGAAGTATTTTGAATTCTGACTAAGTCTGTACTACCACACTCAACTCCAGAGATAATAATGGTTTCGTGTATAACTTTCATTTGCAATGAGATTGTTGGATTGCTCGGAGTCAATCTGCAGAGAATCAATGTTTTTTGATACTCGTACGTCGAGCGTTCGCTGGCCGAATCGGTCGAGATCTCGCAAAACTGAACGGCAGTAGTTCTTTATTCACATCGATAGAGGTCCATCTTACGTGGACGGTATTGGTTCTACAATGTCTGGTGCCCCCCTCTACCTTGATTTTTTGTCTGTGTAGACGTAATCTGTCTCAGTCAGGGACTGAGCACATCGTCGCTTTCGGCGAAAAATTGGTTTTGATTGACTTTTTTCCCTTTTCTCCTTCTTTTCTCATTCAGTTACTTTTGTCTCAAATGAACCAATGAATAAGAGCCCTTTTAATCGAGTCTAAATAATTTCATATCCATTTCATGAAAGAAGTCTTTTTTCTTAGATTTTTGTCAAAAGCATAAATTTTAATTTCAGCAATGCTGGATATACATACATTTTATTATTATATCTTTTCCTTTTGTGAAATGTAATAATCTCCATAGATTGCTCCAGAATCGGCCTTAAAAATTATATTAAATTTTATTTAATATAAATTTTGCACAAAAAAAAGACTAATTTTTAACAGAATAGAAGAATTTTTAACCAGAAAATATCAATTTTCAATTTAAAATATTAATTTTTACTCCAAGATGGAATGATGCTGTTATTTTAAAATAAAAATGCAAGCAAAATGGTTCAATATTCAATTAAATAGGTGAATGTGGAACAAAAAGATGAGTTTGTAACAATATAGTTGCATTTTCACCAAAATAATTAAACTTTCAGTTAAATAGAAGTGTTTTCAACCAAAAGGGATCAATTCAGATCCAAAAATATAAGAGTGAACCCTTCGACCAAAAAAGTTATCCTGTAATTAAGAATAGTTGAATTTTCTTATTTAAAGCTAATAATTCAGTTCAAATTCAAGCGAAAAACCGAGAAAGATAGGAAGTTTCTTGAAAACAAGAAAAAAAAGATTTATTTAACTAATGCATGGAACTAATCGTTTTTATTAAAAAAAAACTTATTTATAATTTTTTTCTATTTATGGTGGGTTTAATTATTTGATTTCACAGCTAAGAAATGAACGACATTAACCTACTTTTAGTATAAACATAAATTGTTTGAGTTTCCTCAGGAAAAAAAGGTAAAGTAGGGGATCTAATTACCCTGGAACCATCACATAGAAATTTCTACGGCAGCGTTACAAATCCCTAGCTCTTTACTCTCGGATTTACTAAAGCGTCAAAAAAGAGGAGCCTGTATTACTTCCTACTTTCGTTTTGCGAGATCATGCTTTAGACCGACAGAATATAAACATTGCAAGGGGTAAAGCCAGAGTATGATTTTATATATCACTTCCTGTTTGCCACACGTTTTTGTATTTTTTTCTGAAATCGCATCCAAATTTACAAAAATTAGCTTTTGCCCATAGAATGATTTTAAAAGAACAACAATGACGTTTGAAAAATGAAGAGTGGAATGTGAAAGTTGGTACATAACCGACCACCAGTGTATTGTATACTGTAGCTTGAGGACATTCATCAGTTATATTGTTAATAAGGTCTTCTACTATTTAGTTGTTTCTGTAGTTTATAAAAAATGAGGAGTGTTTATCCTCTGGTCGCCACCTTTTTCATCTTCCTGAATTCTTTTGGTGAGTATATTTTTTAATGATTTGTCCAAACAATATTATAGGTTTATTATAAATTTAAATTCACCCGTTTCTATTTCTGCTTGCAGAATTAAGTTCAGAGTTGGACTCTGATTCTTATGCTCATATCAATTATGAGCACATTTTCAATTATAACCCAGACCCCAATAGTTACCAATATTCTCCTGAAACCCAAGATTCTCATCAGAACCTATTTCCCAATGATCAGCAAGATCCCAATCTTATCTTAGACCCAAAGCACCACACAGTAAATTCTACTTTTGGCGAAAGTATTACTTCTGGTGCACATTCTACTGGTAAATATATTTTTTAATGAATTGTTCAAACAATATTATAGGTTTATTAACAAATTTAAATTCATGTATTTCTATTTCTTCTTACAGAGCTAAGTTCACAGATGAATAATATTCCTAATTATTATGATCCACATTCTACTTCTGACGGAAGTCATTATGCTGTCGTACATCCTTCTTCTGTCGTATATCCCCCCATTGTCGTACATCGTACTATTGTCGTACCTCCTGCTGCTGCCGAATTGCCTTCTGCGGTCCCAAAACCTACTTCTTCTGTTCAACCTATTCTTCGTATCAGATTCCATACTCGTGAAAATATTCATAAGGGACCATATCCTGAGATCGTACTACCTTATAAATATCATGATACCTTTAATCCTTTAAGATTCGCTTACATTAAATTTCCTCCAGGCTATTATCGATACGTGAAAGTTGGCAGCAGTTATGAATTTATCGAAATATCGACAACTGAAGAAGAACGTGTCTTAATGATAATTACCGATGCTTACATCCTTGGAACATTAAGTCTGACATATGTGTATACGGGACTATATGCTATATATGATGGAGCTTATAAACGAGTTGCAAAACTTCCAGAGGATTTTGGAGCTGAACTAATGATCGAGGAAGAAGAGGACTACTTTAGAGACGGCATAAAATTTTCACCAAACCCAAAGAAACGCGGTCCAAAGCAGTCTGTAGTACCTGATCACTTTAAACGAAGCCGAAATTGAAATTCTCAGACAAACAAACTTGAAACCTCTCTTTATGGATGTATAATTATATCTAAATTAGAAATTTTGAATTTTTAAAAATAAAATCTTCGAGAATCACATTCCGCCTCTTTTTTTCTTTACAAGAAAATGATATCTGTTTTTGTTTTTTAACTATTTGCAAAAAACCTGTTTTCTGTAATTTAATAAAAAACTATAAAATACAGGGTAAAGTTGCATAAGGTAGGCTACCTCCTAAGATGGACCACCCTTAATAATTTTGTACGAAAATATTATAGTTATCACTTACGCATGTGAACGCATTCTCAGCAGAATTCCAGTTATTTTGAAAGTATTTCTTTCTTAACTGGTAGTATATTAACAAAAACAGAAAGTAAAAATTATTTCTCTACGTTAGACAATAAAATTTTACCTGTTTTAGAAGTTGTGATTTAGTAACTTCTAATAAAGGAGTAAGTTGTTTTATAAGGTTTTTATGAACTTTGCAATACTATTTACGTTTTATTAATTTTTATGTCGTTTTATAAAAAAACTTTAAAAAATATGCCTGCTGCGTGGGCACATTCTCATTGCACGCTACGCGCGGGGCGCGTCGCGCTAAGTTTTAGCGCGCCTAGGGCGCGCAGATACACTAACTCATAAAAAAATTTTATTCAAATTTTGAATGAGCTCAAACTTTTTAAACTTTTATCTGATCTGAAAATTTAACTGACATATTTTCTAAATATATTTGACATCTTATGATCAGAGAGCGGACCAACGTAATCTGAAGTTGCGCACCGAGCTTAGCTTAGACTTCCTCACTGCAGAAAACCGTTGCGTGGGGGAAGTGGTGGGAGAGTTCGGTGCGCAACTTCAGACTACGCTCGTCCGCTCTCTGCTTATGATGAATTTAAATGAAATTTCCTAATCTTTTAGAAAAATATTTTTGTCTATTTTTTGAAAATTTTCAAATTTTTGAAAAGTATGTAACTTTTCTAATTTTCATAAAAATTATAAACTTTATTTGGTTAATATGCAAAACTTTTATCCTTCTATAAGAAACTTTGACAAAAATTTCTATAATTTGAAAACAAATTTTGAACATTTTGAAAATGCTTTACTTTTTAAATTGTGGACTAATAAAAAAATCCTGCTAGAATAGTTTTGAAATATATTTGGTATCTAGTGAAAATTTTTAATGAAATTTTTGGATCTATGAAAAAAATAATTTTTTATATTTTTTGTAAATTTTCAAATTTTTGAAAAGTATATAACTTTTCTAATTTTCGTCAAAATGAAAAATTTTATTTTGATATCTTACAAGGCATTTACCCTTTTATAAGAAACTTTAACAAAAAATAAAACATTTGAAAAAATTCAAAATGTTTAAAATGCTCTCAATTTTTAATTTTGGTTGGAAATGTCTGATTAACAACCTTAACCTTCATTTTCGGGACCTTCAGAAGTATATGAAATGCGGACTCGATTTGACAAATCCTTCAAAAGTTAGCGTGGCTACAACATGTAGATAACCATACATACAGACATACAGACAGGCACCGACAAAATTTTATGATTTTCGGATTCTGTGCGTGTCGATACGTAAAGATCCGTTAAAAACCAGAGATCGAAAATTTGGACGATTACATTACACTCTCATGAATGAGAATTTAAAAATCAATTATACGAAATTCCTAATGCGGTCCCGGTTAGGCTAGAAACATGTAGGTTAAATAAAAATCTGCTTTACGTTACAAATAACCTCTTTATTGCTTTTACATCATAAATAAGAAATTTTTAAAAATATGTTGCTTTTTCGATTTAAATCAAATCATTTAAATTTTGAGCTTTAATTAATAATATTTTAATTTTTTGAACTTTTCATAAATATTTAGTCCTTGAACTTATTTAACACTTATTTTCTGTTTAACCTTATAAAAAGCTTATTGTACGTTTTATAATGTATTTTTCATAACTATAATAGGTCATAAATATAAAGAATATGTTTAAGCCGCATGCTACGAATAAAATTTATCAATATCTAGTGTTTAAGTGAATAGCTCTTTTTGTTTTAAAAAGGGGCCCGTCTTAGGATACCGGATTGCCTAAGACGGGACAAATACATTTTTTTAATATCACACTTCGTTGAGTTTTAAACATTTCTTGAATTTTTAAGCATATGAATTTTCTTAAGAAAACATCAAACTATGAATATCCATAATCGTTTTTGTCTCTGAAGTTCCGTAAAATCGAAAATTTTTGGAAAATATGACGCGCGACTATTGGTTCTCGCACTTTGCGCTCGATAATACGTTTATCTTGCGTTCCGCGCTCGATAATGTATTACCTCGTATTACGCGCTCGATTTTTGTATATTCCCTACATTAGTGTACTGACTTTTTAAAACTAAAGGTCAAAGCCTCGACAAAAGTAATTTGGTGATTGTGAATTCTCTTTTGTTAAAGCTTCTTCGGCTTTAACAAACATATTCTCACTATGTATCTCGTGTTTCGCACTCGCGTTTGTTCCTCAAATTGTATATCATTTTTTATGAATGTATATTATTACCATTCATAACATGCTGCCTGAATTTTGTAAACTTCTAAATTATATCCCTAACCTCAGTGATCCAGACTTTATAAATTGAATTCTTTTTACCGAAACTCAATCAGTTGTTATGATAATATTGTATGGCATTCAAGATCAACATTTTTCTTCTCTCGGTTTTTTTTATATCGTGCGTTATTTAGCTCAAAATGTTCATTTTCGTGTTTTTTTGAATTTTGTAAATGCTCTAACTGTGGTGATTTTTGGTTTGATAAAAAAAAAGTTATTAGGATAAATAGTTCGTCTTTTTAAATACTATAAATATCTGTACAGAGAATTTTAAAATTTTAAACAAAGTGGTCTCAAAAATATTCAAAATGCGCTAACTTTTTGAATATTTATCCAAAAGGGCTGACTGACGAACTTTAACTTTAGTTTAGGACACTCAAAGAGTGTACCAAAGTCCAATCTAATAGATTAATTTTTTTAACAGTTATTTTAGAAATAGACAGACATACAGACATAGATCCATACATTCAGATATGCAGGCACATATACAGACAGACAGGCATACATTAAGATGGACAGGCATGCTGACAGACACATTCGTAAAAACCTGTTTTTCGGATTCAGGGAGTCTCAAAACGTGGACATTTGACATAAACTGGGGGGGGGGAGGAGGTCAAATTTTACACAAATCTAATAGCTTCTCTGATAAGAATGTAAAAAATTGAGGTTTCCATTATAACCAATTTTTTGTTTCACAGGAGCTACAACAAACAGAAACCTCTCTTGCTTTTAAAAACCCAAAACGAAACATTATTTCGACAAGAACCTCTGTTTGGACCTCTAAAGGAAGCCAATTTTAATTGAACCTATTAACAAAGAATCTATTTTTCACTTTGCTCCCTTCGACACACTCTCTAATTAATAACACAACTTCTAACGTGATGCACACATTGAATCGAATGATGGACCTAATTTAATGAATTGGATTAAAGTACAAATCATTATAGAAATTGAAATAGTTATAACAACTTGAGAAGTATGATTTGCAGTTTATGTTGCCAACTTGAAAAAATAAGTGTATTCATATGCAAAGAACCTTTTCGTCGTCAAATATCAGACAATAACTTTAAATGGACCCTGATTTCCCTTTAGGATGTCTACAGGTTTCCATTGGAGCTCAAGTTGCAAAAGGTACAAACTTTTATTTAAGCCGCAAAATTCAGTGAACCCCCAGTTTTTTCTGTGCATCGTACTAGAACAAATATATGTCTTTTTCTTGTATAGGGGCGCTTAATTGTATTTTTGGAATCTTTTATATAATACCGTCACGCGAGAGGCGATAGATGGAAAAGCAAAGAATTCAATAAAAAACTATGAACACCCAGTAGGCACAAAATTTGGTGACGTATTTACGACATGATTATGACATCCTTACGACATTTTTACGGCGTAAAGATGTCGTAACGATGTCGTAAAGACGTCGCCAACTTATGTGCCCAATGGGCAATTGCTTGCTTTCTATTTATTTTCACCTCTTATGTTAAGTTTCGAGCGATGATGTTGACATTAACTCTCGAGATGAGAAAGTTTTTGGGTTTGTCTTGCGTAAGCTTTCAGGTTATTTTGAGGAATTCAAACGTAAACAGTCAGAGACGCGTAAATGATGTCTGTTAAGAGTTTGAGACATGAAGCAGCTAGCTCGCTGAGAGTGTGACCCTCGAACTGTTTGTCACGCTTAATCGAACACATCCTCTCTTTTGGTCCTACACTCTTCGCATGAACAAATTCCGAGGTATCAAGCTCTAGGAATAGCGTAAACCCATTCCGAACTAAATCGAAGTTTGAGAGAATATTTCTGTTACCCACGTTTTTTGAAGTTAATTCGACAAACCTTGAGCACTTTTTACTTAATCTAAAGAAACAAAATCTCAACTACAGCCTGAGAAGATTTTATCTGACCGTGGATCTCAATTGACAAGTAAATAAATCACAAGCTTTCGAAGAAAGAAATATTCAAACGATACTCAGCTCGATCATAAACCCTCAAGCCAATATAGTTAAACGAGTGAACACAGTTGAAATAAAATGTGAATCTAACACTATTTTCAGGGTACCATATACCGGCTACAAAAATTAGTCTTCGTAGTGTGAATAGTACCACTTCACAAAGTATTGCTTCCCTCGAACTTGGGATACGAAACGTCAACTACTGTCAATTATTTTTACAGTTTTTGGACAAAAACAATCGATGAGTTTCATACCTTAACTACGAACGAAATGGAACACTAGCTTGAAATTACCTGCAACAAAATTGATCCCAAAGTTTTTAGTATGAACAGACTGAAGCGAGAATCCCGAGGACACTTTTAACACCCAACCAACAGAATACCTATTTCACGCAAATTCAAAATATAGAGTCTATCATCAACCAGACGTCGCACATAACAGGGATCACATCCTATGAGAATATGTGGGGTCAAAAGCCATTACAAACAAGAGAACAAGAGAGAAAAGATTGCTAAGGATCAACAACAAGGAGAAGGGAGTCTCTTTTATGGTGGGAGACGAACTTTTGTTAGAAGCGTGCTATTTTCGAACACACAGAAAGGCACAATAGGCAAGTTACTCCCGCTGTACGAAGGTCCTTAAGAGGGCAGCACCATGCCGATGCTTTGAGGAAGTACCGGGCTGCAGAAAAGGGCGCTTTGGAAATAAGGAAGGGGGTATACCAATGCCGGATAGGACACAGAAGGGAAGAAAAGGCGTCTAAATTAGTCCTTGACTGGAAATCAGCGAGCCAAAAAGGATTAATCATGCAGGAAAACGCGACGCAATGTGAGGTAAAAAAGCACTCGTAAAGAGGGAATTCAATGTCGGCATGAAGCTGGTATAGTTGATATTATGGGAGTTCGAAGATCCACATATCGGATTATAAACACAAATATGCGAATACTCACTAATCCGTGAGCCCCTCCTATAAGGGCAAATAAATATAGACATAATTTAGATATGGTAGATACAAGGCGAAAAGGGGGTGGGAACCTATGAGAAGAGTGATGGGAAACTCAACAATATAAAAAATAATGGACACTGAGTGCAATGAAGAGAGTAAACAAAACAAAAAATGTACGCCATTAGTGAATCCAAGCCAATCGGAAAAAAAATTAGGGATCGTACGAGGGTAGTTCAATAAGTCCTTAGAATGACCAACAGATGGCGCGCGAATCGCTCCAAATCATCTGTTTTCAGTCAGCACCACTCCCGACTAGATATATGGTGTAGTCACAGTCCACATCTTCTGAGTTTTCGTGTTTTTATAACCAATTGAAAAAAAAATTGTTCGTTAAGAAAAATGGAAAAAACGAGTTCAGAACGGTAATCAAACATTTTCATTTAAAGGGTTTAACTCCATATGAGATAAAAAATGAATTGGACTCAG
>NC_046657.1:3543878-3566554 GCF_010883055.1 Belonocnema kinseyi
TCTGTAAGTGCTTATTTTGAGGAACTTCCGAAAACGCACTTTTCTGAAGGATTAAAAAAACTTGAAAAGCGATTGACCAAGTGCATAGAGCTCCAAGGAGATCATGTTGAAAAATAACAAAAAATTTACCCAAAAAAATTGTTTTTATACTTCATTCTAAGGACTTATTGAACTACCCTCGTATTTAGACGTTTTCGGTACATCCATAAGACGTATTTTGGAACATTACTTTTGTACATCCTAGAAATGCTTCTAAGACATCTAATGTCAGTACAGAAGATGTCCCGAGACCGTCATATTAATTTAAGACGTCTTTAGGGCATCCTGAGGATATTAGAAGTCTTAGAGATGTTGATTGGACTGACATTAAACGTCCTAGAAACATCGCAATGACGTTCTTGGGATGTGCATAGTTTAGTATCCAATGGGAACCTAGCAATTCCATCTACATGAACAAGCTGCATATCCATATCACCACTTCCATCAACCTCTGCAATTGCAGTTTCTGCTATAAGATAATATCAACTCAAACATCTACGAATACCATACTCAAAAGAGCAACAATACCTAAGCAAAAAATGGCAGAAGAGAAAGTACTGAAGGAAGAAGATGAGAGTAGTAAAATCAGGATACCTCAACGCGCACTGATATTAATTCGAATTCCAAACAAGGGACTTCACGAAAAGAAAAATGAAATTCCGCTAAGTGAAGACACAAGGAGTACGGAAGAGGCAGGTAGACGGATACTCAAAGATGACGAACTCTGGGATCACTACAGGGCCTAGTCCCTGGAACAATCACGGTCCTTGAAAAACAATTGGACTTTATTTACTATCGATAAGAAAAATACGAAAAAAAAAACCGACAAAACAATTGTCTTGTCCTTTCAAGGAAGAAAGATGTAAGTTTTTACTTTACTTGTGGTAACTATTTACCTATTCTTATTTGTAAGAAAAATATCAAATTTGAATTAGACCTTTTATTTAAACAAAGTAAACTGATGCGGTCCCCATACGGCTGATAGTCACAAACAAACCCACAAACAAATAATTGGTCATATCTTACCATCCTGACATGTTCAGCACATTGGTCTCCCTCCTTTTTCAATTTTTCCAATCTACCCTCGCCTTTTTCTCCGGACGTCACTACTAAGTTGGTGGCAGTCGTGGGATTAGCACTTTTCGTTTAAATTAAGTGTTTCTTTTGAATAAGCTTTCAAATTTAAACTAAGTGTAGTATTAGGATAGATATTTTTTAGGCGCAGGCACTCTTCGCGTCTTCGCAAGCCCTGCTATCATTAATAAAACCACGTGACCCCCTGAATTAATCTTGTATGCATTCCTGGTAGAAAAATTGTACAAACAAAGGGTTTAAAAGAACGAATAATTCTAATTTGTTATTCAACATTCTCTATTTTCTGTTATGCAAATATTGCGGACTGTTTCAGGACAATGCATTCTAAACGTTTTTTGTGTGCGAGAGGTTGGTCGGAAACTTAAAAATACTGAAGATGAAAATAGGATGTTATCTGTATAAAACATAATAGGAAAGATGCTCGAATTCGATCAATTCTGAGACAACGTAGCTACTTTTGTGGAGGAACTTCTACGACAGACGAAGCTGTAAGAAAGGAATTTTAACTACGTAAACTTAATACTTGTTGATTAAAAAATCAAACGAATGTGTAAAAAAAACGACAACCTGAGCTAACCAGGTGCAACTAAGATGCTCAAAGGCCGACGAGCCTCTTGCACGACATTGTCGTGCTGCTTAGGACAATGCGTAACATATTGGTTGGGACAGGAAACGAAACAGTTTCGAAAGGAAGAAACCAGCATTCAGAGGCAGCCCAACAAACCAAAAGAGAAGAAAACAAGCAGAATACTCAGTGGCTGAAGGAAGAGTGCCCCTGAAGTAATGTGAAAGCGATTCGGGGAAGGGGGGGGGGGTAGTTTCAAGGAGAAAGGGTGGTGTTTTAGTGGGTCATCGATAGCATCACTATAATGATCAAATTAGGATCTCTGTGTATATTCATATACACAGTTAATTGAAAAAGTTCCGGGACTGATTTTTTCTAAGCGTGCTTAAGGCGATACGGTTTAGGCTGCATAAAATACTTACTCTGGTTCACTCTAAGTCTAACAAACTTTGGTTCATGGCAGTCACTTTAGCAGCTTGTAATGAGTGGAGTTTAAAACTACTTAGATTTAATTTACGGATAGATGCAATCCGATTTCGCGTGTTTTCCACATTGCTCAGAATGTATGTGAAACGAACTTAAACTCCCTTCTGGAAAGAAATTTTATTTTTTCCAGCGCTACATATTTTCAAGCATCGTTAAGTTAAACTCTAAGTCCAAATATCGCTTACTGTGAACTTTGAACAATCATAGAAGGCGTTGGAATGAGCTGTATTCTCAAATTTTGAGCGATCTCGTTTCTTCGAGCGTTATAGATTAGAGTGAAGAAGAAGAAGACATGCCGGGATAACTCATCATACGTCAAACCTTCTAGAAACTTCGATGTACCGGGAGTTCATACCATTTATATATTTATATGTAGGGTTGGGTTACTTGGCTAATACATTGGAGATTGAGGTCGCTAAGGTAGCGAGCCACATTATCTAATTAGGCATGGATTAAAGGCAGATTTCTACCTTCCCTACTAATAACAATGCAAATTTCTACCTTACCAACTGATGGCAATACATATTCCTACCTTACTTGCAGATTATAATACATTTTTCTCCCTTGCTAACTGACGTTCATACAGATTCATACCTTACCGACTGATGGTAATGCAGATTTCTCTCTTACTGACTAATGGTAATGCAGGTTTCGATCTCGCCAGCTGACTGTGTCTGACCGACAACTTTACCGACTATTATTAATTAAGCGATGGGAACTGACCTGTTGGCTATCTGTTGATGGCAGCTTAAACTACATAGTAGTGTCATCGAACTGATCTAGCTACACTACTATGATTTCAGCCTATATTAGATTTCGAATAAAGAAAGCATGATTTAGGGTAGTTTTAAAAGTAATTTATGGTAACTTACCGTAAATTACTCAAAAACCAATAAAAAAATTTCTACGAACTTGTGGAAGTTTATAGAAATTTTCGGTCATTTATTGTAATCTTACATATAAACATCGTAACTTCGCATAAATAAAATAGGCAAAACCTAATAATTGCGACATCTTCCAGATTAAATTAATCTTTCATAAATTAAAATTTTCCCAGACGTAAAAAACAAAAGAATTTTTTTCTTCTTAAAAATGTAACTTAGCATAAATTATTTTCCAAAATTTAATATGAAATACTTTTTAAAATTTCCGGAACTTTATGAAATACTTTGGTCATTTATAGTAATATTACAGGTTATTTAAAGTAACTTAAGATATAATACCCCAAATTCAATTCAAAATTTTTGCTAATTTACGGATATCTTATCAGTTATATATGGTCGCTTCCTATAAATTACCGCAAACTTCTATTATCTGTAACTAAAATTTCATTCTATTTTTTATCGTGAGTGGGCTGGTTATCCTAAAATGCAAGCTCATAGATGTATAATTTCCGTTATTTACCTCTGACATCACTTTTCATTCCCTAGGACTTGAAAAGTAGAGCTTTAGCCCCGCTTCATAGGCGTAGCAATGGGCTGAAGTCATGCATTTGTCATCAAAATTTATATTTCTACGAAATAGGTAGACTTTCATAAAAATAGTGCTATTTTAACCAAATACGTGAATTTTCAGTCAAAAATATGAATTTTCAACAAAGAAATTTATTTCAAACCAAATAGTTTAATTTTATACCAAATAGTGAAAATTTCAAACTAAAAATAAGAATTTTCTATAAAACAGCTCAATTCTCAACTTATAAAAGAAGAATTTTCAACCAAAAGCAGAATAGTCACATTTTTAAATAAAAAATCAATTTTAACAAAGGAAAAAAAGTTTTCAACAAAGCATTAACATTTTCAAATAAATATTTTGATGTTTATTCAAATAGTTTCATTTTCTATCAAATTTGTTGATTTTTTAATCAAAACTATGAATTTTCACCAATCAAGGTAATTCTATACCAAAAAATACTCATTCTTAACCAAATAGACGACTTTTTCACCATAAAATATCAATTTTTAATTGAAAACATTAATTTTTAACCAAAAATGGAATAATTAAATATTTACCCGGTGGGCACAAAATTTAGCGACGTCTTTATGACATCGCTAGACATCTTTACGACAACTTTACGACATCCTATGTCCATGTCGTTACAGAGTCTTTATGATGTCGTAAAGCCATTTTAGATCATACGACATATTTACGATATCGTAAAGACGCCTTAACAGCATGGACATAGAGTGTCGTAAAGTTGTCGCGAAAATGTCGTCACAATGTCGGAAAAGAACTCGCCAAATTTTGTGCCCACTGGGTAGTTAAATATTCAACCAAATACTTCAATTTTCAACTCAAAAAAAAAAGAAAATAAAAAAAGAATGGAATATTTAATATTCAGTTCAAAAAATTAATTTCGAACTAAAATCAAACAAATTTGTAACAAAATACATTATCCTTTAAGCTGATAAGAACAATTTTTTATTTAAAATACTAATTCTTAACAAAAAAGTTTATTTTCAACCAAAAAGACCAATTTTTTACAAGAGAAGAAGGATTATTAATAACATAGATGAATTTTCAAAGAAATTGGTGTGTACAAATTGCCGACATCTTTACGACATAGTTACAAAATCTCCACAACAACTTTACGAAATTCTATGTCCATGTCGTTAAGGTGTCTTTACGATTTAGTAAAGACACCATACCGGTATGGCCATAGGAATTTCGTAAAGGGGTCGCAAAGATGAACCGATGTCGTAAAGACGTCACCAAATTTCGTGGCCACTGGAAGGTACTTGCCACTGAAGGTACTTAAAAGAGAAACTTTTAGCCTAATAGTTCAATTTTTAACCACTTAGATTAACCTGCAACAAAAAGATGTGTTTTAACAAAATAATTGCATTTTCAAATAGGTAATTACACTTTCAACTAAATAGCAGTTTTCAATCGAAGTTTCAATCAAACGGAAAGTTTCTTGAAAGAAGGCAAAAAAATTATTTATGAAACTAATCCATTGAACTAATTATTTTTATTTTGTTTTCAATTTATTTTACTAGTTTTCTACTACTTATAGTTTGTTTTATTTTTTTAAGCGGTCGAGAGAGGGGATAAACTTTAAGTATGATTTCACATTTCACTTCCCAGTTTCCAAATGTTCTTGTTTTTATCGCAAAAACCACGTCTTATTTCAGATTTAACTGAGAGTTAGGTTCTAAATATAGAATTGTTTTGACAAAACATTAATGACGTATGATAAATGAAGAGTGAAATGTGAACCTGTGTGCATCAGCGACCACCAGTTCCTTGTATACTGTAAGCTTAAGCACATTCATCAGTTATATTGTTAATTAAGTCCTCTGTTATTTAGTTGTTTCGGTAGTTAAAAAAATGAGAATTCTTTACCCGCTGGCCGCCAAATTTTTCATATTTCTCAATTCTATTGGTAAATATATATTTTTTAATGATTAGTTCAAACAATATTATAGGTTTATTGCAAAATTAAAATGCATTCGTTTTTACATCTTTTTGCAGAGCTAAGTTCACAGATGGACCCTGATCCTAACGATCCTTATTTCAATTATGAACACTATTTCAGTTATCATCTAGATCCCCATAGTTACCAATATTCCTCCTCTCACCAAGCTTCCCATCAGAACCTACATCCTAATGATCAGCAAGGTCCCAATCTTATCCCAGCTCCCAATCATCAAATAGCACCTTCTACCTTTGGCGGTCATTTTACTTCTGGTGGACATTCTACTGGTAAATATATTTTTTAATTATTTGTCCGATCAGTATTATAGGTTTATGAAAAAATTTATATTTATCCTTTTCCATTTATTCTTGCAGGCCTAAGTTCACAGACGAACCATAATCCTAATCAACATCGCCCGCATTCTACTTCTGACGGAAGTCAATATGCTGTCGCACATCCTGCTACCAAATTACCTTCTGCGGTCTCAAATCCTACTCCTGCCGCACACTCCTCTTCTTCTTCTTCTGTCCAACCTATTCTTCATGTCAGAGCTCATAATGGTGAACATATTCATAAGGGACCATATCCTCAGGTCGTACTACCTCATCGATTTAAGAATTCAGAGAATGACTTGAGATGTCAGGACATTAACTTTCCTAGAGGCTATTATCGAAGGGTAAAAGTTGGCCATACTTATAAATTCATTGAAATAACAAACGAGCTACAACGTGTATTAAGTCTATTTTCCGATGGTTACATCCTTGGAACGTTAAATAAAAATTTCGTGTATATGGGACTATATGCTATACACGAAGGAACTCATAAACGAGTTGCAAAACTTCCAGGACGGTTTGGAGCTGAACTAATGCTGGAGATAGAATCGAAATATTTTACAGACGAGAAACCATTTCGAGCATTTCCAAGAAAACGCGCTCCAAAGAATACTCAACTATCTCAACCACTTAAACGACGCCGAAATTGAACGTCCCGCGGGAATCTGCGGAATATTTAACTGGAACGTTCCAAACAAAAATTATCATTATTTTTATTCTTTTTATTATCAATAAACACCACTTAAACCGTGAGAGAAATAGGTGACAATTGATGTCAATTTATAATATGGATATCATATTTTATTATGGACATTTTGCTCGTTCCGAGAACGTTCCCAATGGGCACAAAATTTGGCGAGGTATTTACGACATCATTACGACATACTTACGACATTTTTGCGGCATCTTATGTCCGTGTCATTTCGGTGTATTTACGATATCGTAAAGACATCGTTAGATCATACGACGTTTTTACGATATCGTAAAGACACATTAACGACATGGGCATAGGATATCGTAAAGTTGTCGTAAAGATGTCGTAACGATGTCGTAAAGACGTCGCCAACTTTTGTGCCCAATGGGTTCTGAAACCTATCCGTGCTATTAAGGAGATTCATTCTAGCACGTTGGAGTTGGCCCATGGTGACTAAACATCAAAATTAGATATTTTTCATTTTAAACCATAAAATCTCGATAATTTCATCTCGCGTCTTTTTCCCTTTACAAGAAAATTGTATCTTTTTTAGTTTTTTAACTATTTGAAAAAAACTAGTTTTTGTGCTAGTCATGTTTTAATTTAATTTCTAAATTTACAGTTTTTAGAATTTCTCTCTAAAATTTAGAGGAATTTTTCTTAATACTATTTCATATATAATAGAAAAAACTGACGTTTCCATTATAACCAATTTTTAACAAAAAATTGTTTTCGAGGAGATTCTATTTGGATCTATAAAGAACCACAATTTTAATTAAGCCTATTTCCAAATATTTGTCGCTTTGCTCATTTCGCCACTTTATCTAACTTTAATTACTTGATAAATATCATTTGAAGGTATTGTAGCAAACTTGAAAACATAAAACAGTATTCATGTGCAAGCAACTTTTTTAAATGTACTTCCTTTCCTAATCTTTTTAGCCCATTTGCAGAATAATTCCTTATTTCTTTCAAAATTATTTTGCATTTTTTTCATCTTCCACTTTAATTTTGTCTTCGTTTTCTTTTAATTGTTAAGTATATTTGTCAATATGTTAATACATTTTTTCTTAATTTACTAAATAGACATTAAGCCGTCGACTTTGATTCGTTTGTTCTAATTTTAGTTCTAAGACAACTCTACTTTGATAAATTATTCTAGAATATTTTCAATTTGTATCTAATTGAAAAAGTTCGAAATATATTTTTGATCCTGTTTTAATCGAAAAACTCAACCAAGATAGTTTTTAAATATATTTGGTAACTAGAGAAAAATTTTCCTATAGATTTGACAGAAAATCTGATATATGATTCGAGAACATTGTATGTGATTTAAAGAAGTTCCTCTAATTATAGCGAAAATATTCCAGTAAATTAAACATAAATGTGAGAATTGTTTTAAATTTACATGAAATTATTACAAATAGCAGATTATTTTTCACATTCACAATGTGAGACTTTCTATGTCTAACATAATCCGAAACCGTACTTTCAAGATTTTCCTGATATTTAAAAAACATAAAATATACATATTTGAGGTAGAATGAAATTCTACATTTTGAATTTGATTCTAATTTTCCATAAACAGAGCTGACACACTTAAGTCACCACCCCATTAAGAACCACTGAATTCAATGGATTTTATTTAAATTTTCTATTTTTTAAATTTAATTTTAAGACTTTAAAATTCACCTTGCATTCTTATGGATTTCATCAGATTTTTATTCACTAATTCCATATGGGTTTCTTATATTTTTTGAGAAGAATAACTCTTGAGAAGAAAAATGGAAAGAATCTGGAATATTTAGGTTTTTTACATTTGAAAACAGTTATTGATCTAATCATCCTGTCAATTATATGCAAATTTTACTAAAATTGTATAAGTCTACTTCTTCTAAAATCAGTTTCATACATCATTGACAAAATTAAATTTTTATCTACTATGCGATAACTTTATCTTAATCATATGACTAAAATTGTTTATTTTGCGCAGTAAAGGTTGAGAACAATTCAAATAAACTATTTAAAACGTGAAAGCATTTTCAATCTTAGACGATGTGTGATTCTTTATTGAATCTAGCCGATGCGATGCCGGGACGCACAACAATGACACACACTGATGCAACTGTACTGTCGTATCGTAACTGTGCTTGCGACACACACATGAGTAGCGCCCCGCCACGTCCGTGTATTTCAAAAAACAGTAGAGTTCTGTAATTTTAACCGACCTAGAACCGTGGTTCTCACGGTGTATATTCAGTTTCTCATCAACTTGTTCGTTATAATCATTTTGAACATTTACAGCACCGACTTTTAATACGTATTATCAGTTCTGTAATTATGGTAGAACAGGTAGAAATGATGTACAGAATAGTTATTGTTAATTCACCGAATTTTTCTCATATCCGCCACAACGTAATTAGTTTAGTAATTCTTCAATTACAAATTTTTTCCGTGTAAGGCTGCCTTAATTCTTCAGGTTATGTTCAGCTTGAAATACGTATTTTAACATTATATCTCTTTCATTTGGTGAAGTGATACAATTTCCCTTGGGACAAGGAATTTTTTTTACTGGGCACAAAATTTGGCGACGTCTTTACGACATCGTTACGACATCTTTACGGCATCTTTACGACATCCTATGTCGATGTCGTTTCAGTGTCTTTGCGATATCGTAGAGACACCGTCAGATCATACGACTTATTTACGATATCGTAAAGACACCTTAACAACTTGGACATAGGCTGTCACAAAGTTGTCGTAAAGATGTCGTAACGATGTCGTAAAAACGTCGCTAAACTTTGTGCCCACTGGGTTGACATGGAACGGGAATTTTTTAAAAGAATTTAAAGTAGGATTAAGAAGAAAGGAGTTTAAAAAATCCTTGTTCCAAGTAATAATTCGTCACAATTAAAAATTTCCTTTTTCCAAAAATAAAAAAAGGAGAGTGTTTCATCTAATTTTTAGTGGAATGGTAGCTTCTAATGTGTCCCCTAAGGGTTTACATTTTTCTTGCACCTTCTCCTCTATTCCTTTACATCCCCCCCCCCCCCCCACACACTTACTTGTTGCTGGAAGTGGTACCTACAGTTTAAGGTGGGTTCCGAACCACCAAGAGCAACAGCTTTAAGTACTTAGAAAAAAACTTTTTCTCTAGAGGTACCCGTCCCAAGACTCTCATGAGATGAAAAACTCTCTTGCTAGGCTAGTGTTCACCGCATGGGCCGCCGAGACTCTTCCAGAGTGCGAGGCGGGAATCGAACCCGCAAGCCGACTGAGTGGGTTCCAAGCCTACCTTTTTTACATTTTTAGTCATTCATTTACTTTTTTTTCTTGAAAATGCAACTACTTGTAGTTGAAAACTGAACTTTTTTGTTGAAAATTAATTTGATTGTTGGAAAATTCATCATATGAAATAAAAATTCATATTTTAAAAAAAATAAAACTAGTTTCTTTAAAATCAATTTTTTAAATAAAAAATTAACTATTTCATTAGAAAATATAACTATTTCGGGTGGAAAATAGACCTTTTCTAGTTCAAAGTTGAACAATTTGGATGTGAATTTGTCTTTTTAAATTGAAAATTTATTTATTTCGTTGACAATACACGTATGTTGTTAAAAAATCATCATTCTGATTAAAAATTAATTTCTTTGGTTGAAGAATGAGCTATTTGATGTTATTGTATGACGTACAGGCTGGAGCTACATTAGCAAAATAAACTATGATTCTATCCGATTTGTAACTTTGTTATTTTTACGAAAGTTACTATCTCTATTTTTATTTTCGTTCTCGTATTTGCTATTATAATACATTTTTCCTGAATTATTTTTCGTACCTTTTTTTCCTAATTCTAAGCTTGCCTAAATTAAGTGAGTCTTGTGTACCTGAGGCGTCGCTAGTGTCGCTAGTGAGCATGCACTCGAAGGATTGGAATCTGTTGATCGTGGGGATGCTTATTAGGCTAGGGATATCTTTTGTATAATTTGTTTCTTGATTTTGCGCATTTTTGGTTTTTATGACAGGTTCGAATTAATAGGTACTAGAGGGATTTCGCTATCTTTAACATTTGGGATACTTTTGTTAAGTTCCCTTGTACTTCTTAGATTGATAATACCACCGAATTCCGGTTCCCTATCATTATTATTTTCTTTGTTTTTAATCAATTCTTTATTTCTAATTTTGTCGTTCCCAACTTCCTTATTTTGTTTTTCTAATATAGTGTCAGGTTTAATTTCGGTGCTAACCTCGGTTATTGGGGTGGGTAGTGCGTTTGGATATGCTTCCATAGGATAGCGGGTGGGTAACTCCCTGGTAACCACAAGGTTTCTGAGTCATAGCTTAGGTTCATCCGTAGGGCTTTTAGCATATCTGACCCAAAAAACCTACGGATCTTAATTTTGGGACTAACCTGAACATTAGGTGTTTTGCTTTATTCGCGATTTTAATTGGAATTACTGCTTGTCCAATTATATTGACCGTTTCGCCGTTCGCGACCATTAATTTTCGCAAGACGGGTTTAAAAATTGAATAATTGGAATGCTGGATTTTTTCCAGCAATTCCTTGCCAGCGTATGAATGTATGGCACCTGTATCAACTAAAATGCAAAATTATAATAATTTAAAAATGCTTGCATCTCGGTATTAGTTGATAATATTTTTGGTTCTAACTCCCGCCCCTCCAGTTTCCCTGGTTGTGTGCGTCATATGGACATTCTCTTTCAAAATGTCCTGTTAATCTACAATGATAGCAATTTACATTTTTTATGACCTCAATAGTTTTTGTATTAGAGTTTTGTTTTTTATCAGAGTCAGGGTTTGTTTTGTCTTGAGAGTCTCTGTTAGTATAGTTACCCGGTTTTCCATTTTTACTTTCAAAGTTCGGTTTTTGTTCGTTCTTATTATTACCTGAAATATTTTCCGTTTTTTTCTGCAGGAAATTCGATCATTGGGTTAACTTGACCCTGATTCAAGCCTCTTGTTATTTGGTTAAGCATTGGTAACTTCTGGTAGTAGGAGTTGTATTGGTATCTGGATTTATTATTTGTGAATCTAGGTTGGAAGTTTGATTGAAGTCTGGGTTGAGAGTTTTATTGGAAAACAGGTGGGAATCTAGGTCTAAAATTAGGTCTAGGATTTTGATGGTATCGGTTTGGGAAAGGTAGGAATGGAAATCCAAATGGTGAAAAAGGAAATCGATTATTGTATGGTTTTTTACCCTGGTTATTTTGGTTTTGGTTTCCGTTTTGGTTATACTTTTGACGATTTTAATTTTTCCCTGAATCTTTATTATTCTCTGAAATATCTTTAGCCTCGTTACCATTATTGTGCTTCTGTTCGCTTTTGTCTTCGATTGTAGGTTCAGTAAGTAGTAAAACTTGCCCTCGAATTTTTTATTTGGCTAGCTCAGTTTCCCATTCTTTACCTAAATACTTTAATTGCTCAAAAGTATAAAAATCCTTCCTTTTAATGTACATTTTGCACTCTATTCTCAGGTTCTCCTACGTTCTGTATAGGAATTCTTAAAATTTTCATACAAATCTGATAATGTTCTCCAAGAATCTTTATTTATGGAACACCAATCTTTGGCATCATCGATTAGTAGCGGGTTTAAATTTTCTAAAATATCGCGGTCATTTATTTTATATCCCCTTTTAAATCTTTTTAATTTCTCCAAAAAGTGCGCGGTACTATCGTCTTTATTACTGCAAAATTTAATCGCCCAATTGCTTATGATTTGAAACGGCGTTTGTATCATGCCGAAATGGAAATAAGTAGCTGGAATTATTTGGTTATTTTGATAATTATCGTATTCGTAATCTGAGTCTGAAGTGTTAATGTGTATTCGCGAACGTCTATTTGACCTGTTATTTGTTGTCGAGAGTCTACGTGTTCTGTTTCGATTTGAGTTATTTCTGTCTTCTGAAGGTTCATTGTCGTCAATATCTCGTAATTTTAAATTATTAATTCTTATTTTGCTTCGGTTCTTAATATCATCGTAAGAAATTTGAAGAGGTTCTTGTGAATTTTCCCTTAAACCAAATTGGACGGATTGCCTAATACGAGACTACTCGTTTCTATCTTTTCTAATATTAGGTTCTATTATTTTCTTTCCGAGTCCAAACGAGCTATTTGCTGGCGGATCTAGTCTAATTCCTCAATTTTTTGTCCTTCTTTCCCTTTCTTTAAAAAATCTTTCCTTTTGACGGTTCATGAATTTGTTGAAATCTATACTTTCTAAGAGCTCAACAGTTTCTAAAATGTAACGTGTGTTGTTTTCCAAAATTGAATCACAATCAAGTCTCATTATTTGTTCGGGGGCCGTTTTCGGATCTATTTCTGTTTTCTATGTAAGCAATTTATTTTATTCCTTCTTTTGGGTTATGTCATTCTATAGACGTGCCTAGATTTGACCTATTGTTATTTGATGAGGTTTCATTGGTTTTTCGAATGATACCTCTACCGCGACCCATTGCTCTGTTAAATGTTTTCGGGATTGCTCCCCTTTTTTGCTGTAATTCGTTATTCCGATCGATGTTTTAATTGGAAGTACGGCGGCATCTTCCGAATCTGGGTTATCGTGGTTGCTTTCCGGTATGGTTGGGTTAGTCATTTTATTTTTTATCGTACCTGACCTGAGTTGCATTAGTTCTCTAGTTCTTTATTGGAGCATCTAATGCGCTTATTAGATGAGAAAATTCTATTAAATTTGGTGATTTGGTTGATTTTATAATAATTTGACGTCAAAGAGTTCGAAAATATGTTTTTTTGTTGCTGTAGGACTTTTGTAGGACCTTTGTTTAAGATCTACGTCGCGTGACCCTGTGCCGATTCGAGAGAGTACGGATCACTTGCTTGCGAACCTAATTGCGCGCGTGAACGTGTTGCCTCATTGGGCGATTTAACTACTTGGCTTGGATTGTAATCATTATGCTTTTCTTTTCAGATTGTTTTATTCCCCTAGCTATCCATGATTTTGGTTTTAATTAAGGAAAGCTAAGTTTTAAATTTACTTGAATAGAATATCAATGTGTTTAAAAGATTCTTTCTTTCTTGTTGTTTCGCTCATAGTTTTATTCTCTTTTTTAAAGTAAGAGTCGATTTTGGCCCTTATCAACGCACAATGTAATTATTATTTTTAATTTCGTTTATGATTTTCTTCCCGCGACTAATTTCACCCCTGTCATAGCCATGGGCACTTAACGATCATTGGTTGTGTATGAACAAATCATTCTTGAATTCAATATTCACGGGTAAAAATCACAAGTATAAATAACAGGTATGAATCACATCTGCAAATCACATAAATATTACGGAACAAGTCAAGGTAAATCATTAGTAAGAATCACGTAAATAATCAGGTATAAATCATGGAAAATCATAAATAAAAATCGAACAAATAATACTCTCAAAGGAAAAAGCGAGGCATCAGATCAAATGGCATGCAGATTAAAAATTTTAGAAATAAGAGTCGTGAGTAGAGTCGAAGGTAAATTATGCTTGTGTCCATTTTCCCGGCGGGTTAGAATTTTTATAGGTGTACCGAGAATAAGGCAGAGACACAATCAAACGAGCGAGTAAAAAGAAAGGATTGTAACTTTATCAGCCACTTACATGGTACTGCGCATACCTTTGATGGAATCGGCGAATCGACAAGATGTTGATATAAAAGTCAGGGAACCTAGGCGGTCCGTTAAGCTAGCAACTCCACAATCGAATTTTTGATTTTTTTACAGCTCAGAATTTTGGGCTTTTTTTGGGCTGCAATACAAATTTTTGGGCTCCTTTACTTTTTTCAAAAAATCAATTTTCTTGTGGAGGTGCCAGCTCACATTCACCCAACACCTGCACTTCTTTAAATCACTAAATAATAAAAATTCAATTATACCAGATTTTTGGGCTTTTTTTGGGCTCTTAAAATCCGCAAAAAAAATTTTCCCCAAACCAACCCTTAACTTCCAAAGTCAACCCCCTTCAAAAATTGAAAATTTTTAGTTATTTATTAGTAGCGGGATATTTTTGGGCTCCAACCCTTACAGTAAAAAATTAACCCCATTGAAACACGCAGATATGAAATTGTCAAAAAATAACTTTTATTACATTTTAGAGCTTGAATAAAGTCTCTGATTTTTGGGCTCCTCGAAAACACACGCTACGATTTTTGGGCTTCAACCCTTAACGTCAAAAATCTACCCACGTAGATACTACTTTGTCAAAAAATGAATTTTTCTAGATTTTTTCAATGGATATAAAGTCTCTGGTTTTTGGGATCCTCGAAAATAACCGCTACGTTTTTTGGGCTTCTACCCTTAACGTCAAAAATCTACCCACGTAGATACTACTTTGCCAAAAAATGAATTTTTCTAGATTTTTTCAATGGATATAAAGTCTCTGATTTTTGGGATCCTCGAAAATAACCGCTGCGATTTTTGATCTTCTACCCTTAACGTCAAAAATCAACCCACGTAGATACTACTTTGTTAAAAAAATCAATTTTTCTAGAATTTTTGAATGGTAATAGAGTCTCTGATTTTTGGGCTCCTTGAAAATTTTTGAATTTTTCATAGCTCAGAATTTTGGGCTATTTTGGGCTTTTTTTTGGGCTACAATAAAAATTTTTGGGCTCCTTTACTTTTTTAAAAAAATCAATTTTCTTGTGGAGTTGCCAGCTTACATTAACCCAGCACCTCCACTTCTTTAAATCACTAAATAATAAAAATTCAATTACACCAGAATTTTGGGCTTTTTTTGGGCTCTTAAAATCCGCAAAAAAATTTTCCCCAAACCAACCCTTAACGAGAGACTCTTTCGTATTCACATAATATTTGATTTATTATTCTAAATTTCAAATTAATTATAAATAAAAAATTTGAGGGAATGTGTAATTTTATTTCCATCGAGTGTGTAATATTACACTGCTGTTCAAGGGTCCTTTTATTTACATCGCTAGAGGATGTAATTTCACATATTTTTGTAAAATCACACAGTGGAGTGTGTGATATTTACAATGATACAATATTTAATTTTCCGAAACTTTGTAATTTTACACAAATCTTTTTTTACAGTGTACCTACGTGGCAGAGAGGGGTTCATTCTTGACGTTAAAGGTTGAAGCCCAAAAATCGTAGCGTGTATTTTTGAGGAGCCCAAAAATCAGAGACTTTATTCAAGCTCTAAAATGTAATAAAAGTTATTTTTTGACAATTTCATATATGCGTGTTACAATGGGGTTAATTTTTTACTGTAAGGGTTGGAGCCCAAAAATCGAAGTAGGTATTTTCTGGGAGCCCAAAAAAGCCCAAAAATATTGCGTTAATAAATAACTGAAAATTTTCAATTTTTTCAAGGGGGTTGATTTTGGAAGTTAAGGGTTGGTTTGGGGAAAATTTTTTTTGCGGATTTTAAGAGCCCAAAAAAGCCCAAAAATCTGGTATAATTGAATTTTTATTATTTAGTGATTTAAAGAAGTGCAGGTGCTGGGTGAATGTGAGCTGGCACCTCCACAAGAAAATTGATTTTTTGAAAAAGGTAAAGGAGTCCAAAAATTTTTATTGCAGCCCAAAAAAAGCCCAAAATTCTGAGCTATGAAAAAATTTAAAAATTCTATTGTGGAGGTGCTAGCTTAATGTACCTGAACCTAGGAGATGTTGCGGCTTCGTGGCGGGGGGAGGTAAGGACCCACTTCGTGACGATTTTCGGTCATTGGTGAAGCGAGCGTGGAGGCGAACTTTGACACTTGATCACAGGCACCGGAGTAGGAACGACTGACACAGTAATAATATTTTTTAATACTGTCTTCCCAGAACTCGCGCAATACTAAATATCCATGATAGCCATTACGGCGCCAGTAATGGCAAGAAATTAGCGGCTAACTAGTACAGGCCTAGTACTGTCACCTATTACTGGCGCAGTACTATCTTCCCCGTACTGCCGCAGTACTGAATATTCATTACAGTCATTACTTTGCCAGTATCAGCTGACCAGTACTTGCGTCTTACTGTTACCCAAAACTGGCGGAGTACTATCTTCCCAGTACTGGCGCAGTACTAAATGTTCATGATAGCCATTACTGCGCCAGTAATGGCAAGTCAGTAACGATTAACCCATATTGATGCAGTACTGAATTTTTTGTGAACGTCGCCACAATACGGATTGGTCCGACTGGGCCTTTTAGTGAGTTGCCGGTAAGGAATGCAGCCGTTTGCTTAAACCATTTTCTATCAGGGAAAATAAATTAGTTTGGTTTTACACCGTTTTTAAATACTTAGCAGTACTCCGGTTTTCAATATTGTGAATACAGAGGGAAAAAATGTTTACTTTGATCATTGTTGCGTAACACGAAAGTATCGAACGTTTAGGTTAGTTGAAGTTACCATTAGAAATTTTCATTTAACGCAAAAATCAACAAACCGTTCCTCCCCGTGCATACTTACTTTAATTTAAAAAATGAGTATTTCTTAGTGTTTGGAAATGATTTCATTCTAGTCTTTATTCCAGCTGATAAAGGTAGAAAACGATAACTGCTGCATGGCTGCAAACTTCCCCAACACCAGCTACACAAGTGTAATTTGCAATTAAAATAAACCCATTTAGATCTAATACAATTTACGTTAAAAATTTTTTTTCATTAATTCTTTAAATATGTTTAACTTGTAACAATTCATATATTTTTAATTTCTTAAACATCATCTGCACATATTAGAAAAAATGAAGGAGATTTTTCATTTTCAATGAACATTTCCTAACCTCAAATTCAAAGCATCTGCCAATATGTTCCAAATTTTATGGCACTTTTCTAGTAAGCGTTATTATTAAATAAATACAAAATTTAGTTATACATTACAAAACAAAATATACTCGAATATGAATGAATCCATGCAGGTAATGAAAAATAAAGGTGGCAATAATAACCTCAACACGCACTAGAAATTTGTCATCTACCTTCTTACACTTAACTTTTCAACAAATGAGGCTTCGGAAAACTTGAAAGCCTTTAAGCTTTTATAACATTTAATTGTTTGCATGTATAATAAGTATAAGTTATCGTAAAATACGATACAAGATCGATCGATCTCACTACGAACATCACTAATAGCGGTTGAAAAATCTTTACTTTTCAGAAAGTAGAGATCTAAATTGGAAATGGCACCTAGCTTATGGCAATAACGGACCTTCACTAGTTTTCAGTAGTCATTTTTAATTTGTCAATAAACACAATTATTTAACTAAGATAAGAAACCCGTCGCAATGCATGTAATGCTTTGTTATCCCTGAGGTGTTCGGGCATTTTCAGATGACGTCAAAGTGAAAATACTCAATCGGTGAATTGCACTTTATATTAGATACATGTGGATTCGGATTCACGCAAAAAATTAAAAAATTGCGCAAATATATAATGAGTAAAGTTTGCGGTGAATTTCACATTTACAAATAAATTTCATTTTGAAAAAATAAATAAATCCAAGTTAACCACTTAACTAAACTAATAGTACAAATTTGTAGGTAATGCCTGCAAAAACTGCAGCAATTCTAAGAATGGAAGGTAATGTTTTAAGTTTTTTAGCGGAATTGTAAATTTGGAAATAAAAATCATAAATCATTGAAGAAAAACTAACAAATTTTAATAATATAGGGTTATGTGTGGGGTTTCTTAACTAAAATGAGCATTTTTAAGCGAAAATCGTCAAGTATTAAGGAAATTTATAAAATTTCCTTAACACTTTTGACGAGTGTGAGGTTAAGTTTGGCCTTCCTCAACGGAAATATATATTTTGAGACAAAAATCATGAAGTATTAATAAAAGCTAACAAATTATAACGACTTTAGGATATGTTGGGGTTGTATACCTGAAATTGGTATTTGAAAGAAGGAATCGTGAAGTGTGAATGAAATGTAACAAATAAGAAGAATTTAAGGTTATTGTCATGATTATTATATGTTATAACTTTGGTAGCAAAATATATATTTTCGTTGAGAAAAGCCAAACTTAATCTTATATTCGTCAAAAGTATTAAATTTCCTCGATACTTGGCGATTTTCTTGAAAATATCATTTTCAGTACGAAAGCCACATACGTATAACCTTAAATCTTTGAACTTGATCAAATTTCCTTAGTAATGGACGATTTTGGTTTCAAAATGCTAGTTTTAGTTGAGAAACCAAAAAAATAATCTTACAGTCTTAAAATTCGTTAGCTTTTCCTTAAAATTGATGATTTTCCTTTTTAAATTTCCAATTTCGCTAATAGATCTCAAACATTACTTTCTATTCTTAAAATTTCGTGCAGTTTGTGCACACATATCCTGCCCAGTAAATGAAAGAATTCATGAGTGTTTCGGTAGGTCGGAATTACGTTGAATCCCGAATATAATGATTAGAAGAAATGCCTGGTCTTATCCGTCTTAAACCTTCGCGTCTATTTTTTGAGGTTATGTTTGATAGGCTTGTTCTTTCTAGGTTGTGTCTTTAAGAATTCTTTAATGGGAATAAGGGATGATTCTATTAGAAAAGAAGAGCTCTTCTGTCAAATATAAGTGCAAGCTAATTTCAGAAATGGAATTGTGTGATGTTTATTACAAATACATTTGAATTTGACGTTTATTTTTTTTTAATCCTAAATTCAAAATAACAGCTACCCTGCTGGAAGTAAATGGTTAGAGTCTATTCGTTTGAATCATCTTCTATCTCTAAGATTGAAATTCAAAGAAACGTTTTATCCATCTTCATCCCTTGGCTATCCCTTTAATCCTTTTCTATCTTTGTTTCAATCTACAATCACCTCTATTCTTTTGGATCCCAATCTCCCTATTCAATACTACCAGTCACTTATCCACTTATGTCTTTTTCTTTCTACTCCCTATCCCAGTCCTAATGTTTATATCCAAATAAATTCTTTGCTTATTCATTGCTATCTTTTTCTATCCGTTAGATAATCCAAAATCTTATATATCCTTTTTAATTCCGATATTCCTATCTAATTGAATCTTTTTCTTTTTTTTAATATAAGCTAACCCTATTCTCCAGAATCGCAGTCTTTCTATGGACTTGAATCCTACGCTTTTTCACGTCTATCCTTTTCTATCCATTAGGCGATCTAAAACTGTGTCTATCTTTATAATCAATATTTTGCTATCTAATTGAATCCTTTTCTATCTTTTCTGAAATATAATATATCACTATCCTTCTGAATCCTAATCCTCTATCCAAACGAATTCTCCGCATATCCACCTCTGTCATTTTCCATCCATTAGAAAATCACAAATTTCGTATATCTTTTCCAATCCCTATCATTCTATCTAATTGAATCCTTTTCTATCTCTTCCAAATATAAATCAGCCCTATAACCTTCTGAATTCCATACTATCTATGGACATGAATCTATCGCTTGTCTACCTTTATACTTTCCTATCTACTAGGAAATTCAAAATTAGATCCATTTTTTACGCTTTAATAACTGATTAGGTAAACTTTACATTGTCCTAAATAAATGTTTAGGGACTCATAGAATACAAATAATTTGCTCATTAGTTCATTTATTTGTTATAAATCAATTTTATGAACAAATTAGCAAATAGTCTTATTATCGGTAAAAAAATTTATGTTTACTACAAGTGCTTCATATTAATGTAGGAATGATATATAATTAAAAGAATAATTTAAAAGTTTATAATAACCATTGTTATAAACAATTCTTATAGCAAAATATTAAATGTTCAGATGTTTTCAAATCACAATTTCATTCAATTCGCGAGAACGACTTCAGGTATTTCTTATAATAATAAATATTTAATAATATTCAATAAAATATAAGAATGTGAATTTTTATAGACAAATTAGATAAACAAATTCAAAATCTTGTTCCTTTCCCATAAAAAATTTGTTGTTTTTGAACTGGAAATGTTTTAAGCTATTAGATGAATGACTGCTAGTCACAAAAATATTAGAAAAGTTAACAATAACAATTGTTGTAAATAATTCTCGTGATAAAATATTCAAATTTAATGTTTTATAAAATTTTAATTTTCTTTAATCGCTAGAATGGCTACTGATATTCCTGAAAAATGTATCTTTTATAATATTTAGTAAAATATAACAACTTAAATCTTTATAAACAATTTAGATAAACAAATTCCAAATTTTGTTAATTCCACGTAGAAAAAAATCTGGTTCCTTCAAATAAATAATTTAGAAATAGAATTCTTTTCCGTAGCCATGGCATTCAGAGTTATCTTTTGTTTTAATAACTTTCACTTGTTTCAATATTCCCTATCAGAAATATGTGCATTGGACTAAGAGTTTTCTTTTCACAGTTGTATTGTTTTCTGCATTACATCATATTTGTTTTCTTTATTTGTTTCGTTTTCTAATTCTGGGATTTTGTGTTAATAATAGATGTAAGTACTAAGTAATTTTAGGCAATTGTGAAAAAATTTGTTGGATTTAATATTTGTCCAATAAATGGTGTTCCATTAAGACAAAATGGACCCACTGGGCACCAAATTTTAGAATGTAATTGGAACGTCCTAAAAACATTTTTGGACGTACAAGTGAAAAGACGTTATTTGAACGTTCTAAAAACTGTCCTAAGTCAGACCAAATAATGTTCTAAAAACGTTTTATGTTCGAATTACGTCTTTAAAACATCTCTGGAACATTGTATGTTTACAATTCCTTGTATGCACTGACCTAGGACATTTTTAAGCCATTTGAAAGATGTTCTTTAACGCTTGTGCCCACTGGGTATGCATTAACAGTTCTCAAATAGACCCTATCCGATTTTTTTATTTCTAATTCCAATGGAAGTCTGGAAGATTTGGCGCATTATTTAAAAAGAGAATTTAATTTAAGCAATAAACAACTGGAAAAGGTTAAAAACAAATTTAATCATGATTTTATCCCTCATTTTAAAAATAAATGGCAGAGTTTAGCATTCAGTAGAGCTTGGTTCAACAACAAGTTTACAGGTTGGTTAAATACATATTTTATCGTGGAATTTCTACCTGAAAATAATAACAAATGCGGAAGGCCGAACTCAGGTTACTTTTCAGATTTTTATGCTTCAACAAAACGAAGGAAATTAATGCAAATACGTGAAAAATATACTGACCTCGAAATAAGAGGGGCTTTTACGCTCGCTAAATCTATGTGATAGAAAGAAGATATCAGAATTCATTAATTCAATTTTACCTTACGATGAAAATGAAAATATGAATGATTTCCCGATTCCTTACACATCAGAAGAAGCTTTGGCGCTAATAGAGGAAGCTGATTTGTCTAAAAGTTAGTATCGAATGATTCATATTCAGGCCAAAAAGAGAAATGAAAAAAAGAATGAAGAAAAGAAAACCAAGAAAAAACCAATTTAGTAATATCATCACCTCAAAGAGAAATCGATAAAATGAAGCCCACAATAATAAAGAACGATTCCGGTACTTCTGTGATCAAAACAGATATGATTTTGACTGTGCTCGACCAAAAAGTTTGCCAGGGTCTTTCTGGAACTTTATCATCTATGACTTGCTACATTTGTCAAGCTACACCTAAGGAGATGAATAACTTAGATAGAGTTAAAGGCAAAGTTATAGATATCAAGTGATATGATTATGGATTGTCAACACTACATGCTAGGATTCACATCATGGAAAATCTTTTACATACAGCCTATCGACTCTATTTTAAGAAATGGCGAGTAGATACGGATGCCTATAAAGATTTGCAAAAGAAGGCGAAGACTCGAATTTACAAAGCTCTTCATCAGAAGACAGGATTGGTAATAGATGCAGTAAAACAAGGCTCAAGCACATCCAATGCCGGGTATACTACAAGAAGGTTTTTTGCAGACCCTGAAATAACAGTAGAAATTACAGGGATGGACTTGGAGTTAGTGGAAAGATTTACGTACATTCTGCATAAATTAACAAGTGCAGAGCCAACTGACTTGGAAACATTTGATATACGAGGGTGGATCAAATATAAACCGGAATTTTACAAATACTTTTCTTAGCCAATCGCAAGCACTCTCACAGTGTAGGTTCTTGTAATGTAGTG
>NC_046657.1:3566654-3568737 GCF_010883055.1 Belonocnema kinseyi
TGGCGAGTAAAGAATGGCGAAGGAAAGACAAAGCCGGTCCTGTGAAAGCCAAAACCCGTCTCTCAGCCGGTAAGGTCCTCGCGACCGTCTTTTTCGACTACACAGGAGTGTTGCTCATTGATTTCCTACATGATCGACGCACGGTTAACGCTGCCTACTACTGCCAGCTGTTGGAGGCAGCAAAAGCCGCTTACAGAAGCAAAAGACGCGGTAACCCCATCAGAAACGTAATCCTTCTTCATGACAATGCCAGGCCACATACGGCTGGTGAAACGAAACAAAAACTGGAGGATATGCATTGGGAAACTCTTGAGCATCCTCCATACAGCCCAGATTTCTCACCCTGTGACTATCATTTGTTTGTGCCCATGAAAGATGCACTTGGAGGATTGCGATTTGACAACGATCAAGATGTTGAGGAATTCGTGCGCAATTGGTTGATGACTCGACCTCAAAGTTTCTACGAGCAAGGAATTAACAAGCTTCCAAACCGCTGGAAAAAATGTGTAGAGCGTGAAGGAGACTATGTAGAAAAATAATCAATAGTATTTTTGTATTGTTTTATAAATAAATAAATATTAAAAAAGAATTCCGGTTAATATTTGATTCACCCTCGTATATACTATGGAAACCGCAAAACTGTACGTACTTTTATACCCTTGGTACTACATGCCTGTAACTGTCCATAAGATATTATGATAATATGAAGTACTTTTACTGAACAGAAAATTTTTTTGCCGATAATAAGACTGTTTGCTAGTTTGTTCAGAAAATTTATTTATAACAAGCGTCAAGCTCTTCAGAATTTAATGAACTTTAATTTTATCATTAAATTTTTTTGAGGAATTTGGTGGGGCTCTAGCCCTAGATCCCTATTAATGATATACCATTCCCTGATGGAAATTGTTATGGAATATGGTTGCCAAGCCTTATCGGTCTGTCACGTTAATATATCTGACAAAATTCGCAATCTCCAAAATAGTTTTAAGATTAATCCTAGGTGCTCCCATACCCGTGATGTTTGTAGAACTAAAAGAAACGACTTTATTTTTAAGAATGAAATTCCTCAATAGAAGATTCATTCTCAAAATATTTTCGATTGAAAGTCATCCCTTATTCCACTCTTTGTATAATCTCGATCAAATCACTCGGAAAAAAGATATACTCAACTTAAGAGAAGCTTTTTCTCTCTTTAATGCTTTTATCTTGCTCAATAAATACATTTGTAATATTATGAATTCCACTACTCCTTTAAACTACCTTCTAGACTATAACATACTATTTAAAAACCCTAATATTGATTTTAAAATGGGAGAAAAACTACAAAAAGTACCTCACCTAATATGGAGTACAGGAACTTTATAGATATACATAATAAAAAAAGCTCTTGAGATCATCTTAAAAGGTCAATCGTCGCCGTCAGACATTTACTCTGACTCTCGCAGTGTCCTTTATTCTTGCCTAAATTTCAATCACCTTAAATCAAATTCGTTCTACTAGGCAGTCTGATAAGTACCTGAAAATTCTAAGAGATGGCATTAGTATTCACTAATGTGAACCATTTTCGTCGAGCTTGATCCTTCAATTGACGCCTGTCAAAACTTCAGCCATTTATGTTTACGCATTTACAAGTTACAGCACTGAGAAGCGACTAACCTCCGAGTTTTTTTTTAATATGGAAAAATCTGAGTTTCGAGTTTTAATCAAACACTACTATCTTCGCAAGAAAACGACATCCGAGACCAAGGCCAAGCTGGATAAGTATTACCCGGACTTTGCACCGTCGATTGGAACGATTCATAAGTGGTTTACCGAGTTTTGTTGTGGCCGTACGAGCACAGTTGATGCTGAACGATCTGGGCGCCCAAAAGAGGTCACTACACCAGAAAATGTTGAAAAAATCCATGATATGATGTTGAATGATCCCAAAGTGAAATTGAGAGAGGTAGCTAATGCTGTAGGCGTATCGTTGGAACGTGTAGGCAATATTGTGCATTCAGTTTTGGGCATGAAGAAGCTCTGCGCGCGATGGGTGCCGCGTTTGCTCACAGTGGACCAAAAACGAATTCGTGTGACAACTTCC
>NC_046657.1:3568837-3576272 GCF_010883055.1 Belonocnema kinseyi
GCCTCCGTATTTTGGGATGCACATGGCATAATATTCGTGGACTATCTTGAAAAAGGTAAAACCATAACCGGAGCATACTATTCATCATTACTGGACCAATTGCAAATCGAAATAGCCGAAAAATGACCGCATTTGAAGAAGGAAAAATCGCTTTATCATCACGACAATGCGCCTGTTCATTTATGCTTAGTTCCACAAGCAAAATTGCATGAAATCGGCTTCGAATTGGTTCCTCGGCCACCGTATTTACCAGACCTGGCCCCCAGCGACTATTACTTGTTCCCTAACCTGAAGAGATGGCTCACCAGTAAGCGTTTTTACTCAAATGAGGAGCTCATAGCTGAAACTGGAGGCGTATTTTGGAGACCTTCCGATCGAGTACTTTTCGGACGGTGTCAAAAAGTTAGAAAATCGTTGGACTCGCTGTATCGACCTAAAAGGAGAGTATGTTGAAAAATAAAACCGACTTTGGCCTAAACAACGTCTCCGTGTTTCATTTTTCAGGGACTTATCAGACTGCCTAGTACATCTATAAAATTAAAAGTCTTCTAAATCTATCAAAAACTCAAAACATTGATATGCATATTTACTGGATACCCGCGCACAGAGGGATTATCAGGAATGAGGTGGCAGACAAACTGGCTAAATTACCCCATAAAAATAATTTTACTATGAACGACAGAATCTTATATACAGACCTTTATGAACTAATCTCGTCTCGACTTATTAAATGTGCGAACTTATATTTGAAGAAGGAAGGTGAAAAAAGGAATGTAGGTCTATATTACTTCGCCAATTACTTCTCTGAAACTCCTAAACCACGGTTCTTGCAATCTAATCTGAAAAGGCAGGACATAGTGAGCCTATCACGAATTAGAAGTAACTACCACGAAGTACTACAAGGAGATTATAAAAAAGCGTGCACAGCTAAAAAAGGGCAGATTGTTTTGTCTCTAGATTCCATAGCGCGGCTTTGAATCTGTGACTTTGAATCTAGAATAATCTGTGATTGTTTGTAATAAACAAAAGACTTAAATAAGAGAAAACTTGCAATGTTACATGTTTTGCAATTAATTAAAGCATATGTGAACAAATCAAAATACTAATTGTTAAATAAATCTAGTGATTCAGTGAACCTGAACATTGGTGTTATTATTTCAAATGTGACCTAGTTTTGCGGTAATGGTTTCCGACATTCAACGGCAGTATTCCGAACTCTCTTTCCACGAATCAACGAAAGGCTACAACGGAATGAGGCTCGAATGCAGATCCTGGGACGTAACATTGGTGTCAGAAGTGGGATACTGCACTGCAAACGAGGTCAATGACATTTAACATTGAGTGTGCGCGTCTGACCAAATACGAACTGTTCTACTAGTTTGTCTGTTGTGCGTGGAATTTAATTATCGCTTAAGACTGAATTATCGGCAGAGTAGAGCGATAATGTTTTAAACTTGAAAACTCTTCGTAAAGTGAAGTGCAAGGCCAAAAGAATTGAAAATTCAAAGTGAAATAAATGGACAAATTTTTTAGTAAGCATTGACAATTAATAAACTTACAAGGTGCGCACATTCATTTTTTTGAGAAAATCTGCGACCTTCTATCAGGCTTTTGCATGGTTTTACTCCCAGTAGCTAGGGTGTTGTCAATTGCACCGAGGTGGTAGTCGGTTGAAGAAGATTCCACGAACTAATTCCTTTTGTCAACTGCAAGTTTAAGGGATTTTGTACGCAAAATCACAAAATCTCAAGATCATCCGGAAGATTACTGAAAGGAGAATACTGGCCCATAACGGAAGAGGGTTACAGCAACGTTAAACCGGCCCGGTTCAAGGACTTTCATCAAAATTCTAGGAACTTTAGACTTCGCTGGACCTTATTTTTCTGAAGCTAGTGTCTGTAGTGAAAGTGCTTATTTAAGAACTTTATTCAGTGGCCTGCAGCATCAGAAAACTGTAAGTTTTGAATTTTATTCACAAAATGCCGCGTGTAACTGGGAAACGTCATTCAACAGATCTTATAATGGAGGCAGATTAAGCTTAACCTCCCAAGAAAGCTAGAATAATTCGCAAATATCGTCTTGTAGGACCTTTAAGGCCAGGCTCATCAAGTATGCTAGGTGACATCGATAGGGTACTCACTACCGAATTTCATCAGAATGGCGGGGTCGAGGGTGAATTGCGGATTCAGATGTCTCAGGTTCCTTTTGCCTCTTCGTCGAGATCGGCTTCGATTATTAATAACATTACAGGCCCAGAAAAAATATCGCGAATTGTTAGATATCATTCCAGAATTTACGGGTAAAAACATGTCTGTAAATTTATTTCTTAAACATTGTAAAGCCGTAATTGATATGACAAATCAATTTGAATTACCATACCTAACAATTTTAATTCTTACTAAAATCACGGGTGAGGCGCGAAATCACATTTAATGCAAAAGTGATTTAAATTTAAACGATACTTTGAAAACTCTTGAACGAATTTATTCACAAGAAGAAGATGTTAGCCCATTATTGCAAACTCTAGCCAATATTAAACGAAGTCCCGGTGAGAATATTCAAGAATACGGAGCGCGAGTAAATCAAATTTTAAACAAGCTAGTAAACCAAGTTTTACAAAACACTCCTGGGGAAAGGGGGTCGGCAGGAGCGAAACACATAACGAAACAGTTATTGGCAATTTTTTGCGCGAATTGGGAATGGATCTGTATATGAGCATTTCCGATAAAGATATTAATTGCTTAGATCACGCGCTTGCAATTGCAATAAAGGCTGAACAAAAAATTAAGAGTTGGGGAAGGGTGCATGGGTCTGTTGAGTCTGATGCTGTCCCTTCTGCCTCGTCACGATCAGATTTTAAAACGAAATCAAGCCAGAGTTCATATAGACGTGTAGCTCATATGCAAGTCGAGTAAAATTATAAACCTAAGTACAACTTAAATTCCGTATAGTGCTATAAATGTCAAGAATTCGGACACTATCAGTGGAACTGTCCCAAAAGGGAGACAGAACAAAATGTAAAGGATAGAGAGAGCAGAATATGTTCATATTGCGAGAGAGTAGGGCATGAATATAAACATGGTAAATTAAGAAAAAGGCACGAGTTTGAGAAATCTCGAGCTAAGCAGGGACTAAGTAACATTCCTAATTATTTAAACGGGCAACAGGGCCAACAGAAGGGGGAAGTTGCGACCCTAAATCAAAAAGTACCCCCAAAATAGTGATTTTAAATCTTCATTCGTCAGAAGAAACAGTTCCAGTAGTCAATTTTGAAAATTTGTCTTTTAAAAATGATGCAATTCAAGCTTTGGTTGATACTGGTTCAAGTGTTAATTTGATTAAAGGAAATACTTTAGACCCACGGGTAAGCGTAAATTCGAAAACAATGTACAATCTCGTAGGGATAAGTCCAGATATGATCCCAACAGAGGTACAGGAAAAATATATGTGAAAGGATTTATCACCCCTTTTCAGGTGGTATCTAAAGATTTTCCCATTCAACAAGATGGTATCTTAGGCGTTTCATTTTTAAAGCAACATGGGGCAATTTTGAATTTTGTTGACGATTATATGCATGTGGGGGACGAAGGTCTTCCATTTATTACGCATACAAATATAAAGGTATCAGCTCGCAAAAAAAAAAAGTTAGCAAGACTGCCCATAAAGGCCACCAATTTAAGAGAGGGTTATATTAAGAAAATTCAATATGGGCCGGATGTATTTGCTGGCGAGGTTTTGGTATCAAATATCGCTAATTCAGATAAAATTTTTGTGATAAATGTGTCAGATAAGGATATAGATTTGACAGTACCACTTCTTGAGCTGGAGGAGTGTGAAGTACATTCTCCTTTAATTCAAGATCCACGGTCGTCTGATAATTCTGAAGATAAAGGAAAATCTAAAGCAGTTAGGTTCACGAAACTCATGGAAAATCTTGATTTCCGTGATTTAAATGACGAAGAAAAAAGTAGCCTATTAGAAATATTCAATGAATTTCCTTACCAATTTTTCCTACCTGGGGACAAGTTAGGAATAACTGGCACAGAGAGTCACAAAATATATACAACAAGTGAACTACCGGTTAATGTAAAGCAATATTTAATTCACCCTGTTCATAAAGAGATAATTCGATGCGAAACTGAAAGATTTCTACAGGATGAAGTAGTTCAACCTTTAAGCTCCCTTTACAATTCTCCCGTATTAGTTGTGCCTAACCCGCCTGATGCACAAAGTAATAAGAGGTGGCGGATGGTCATCGATTATCGTGCCCTGAATGAGCGAACTGTTCAAGACGTTTATCCTTTACCGAATATTACAGATCTATTAGATCAGCTTGGTGGAGCACAATACTTTTCTGTTCTAGACTTGGCAATGGGAGTTCGTCAAATCCCAATGGACCCAGAGTCCAAGGCCAAAATTACTTTTTCTACTCCTTATGGCCATTATTAGTACAATAGAATGCCATTTGGGCTTAAGAATGCACCCCCGCCACGTTTCAGCGGATGATGGATCAAGTGTTGACAGGTCTCCAAGGTATCGAGCTCTTCGTTTATATGGACGACATAGTCCTTTATGCCTCGCCCTTAGCTGAAAATTCTCGAAAATTAAGGATCCTATAAGAGCGATTAAAATCGGCAGGGTTAGCCTTACAACCAGAAAAATGTCATTTTCTTCGAAATGAAATTGCCTACTTAGGACATGTTATTACTCCTGATAATGTCAAGCCAAAACCTAAAAAAGTAGAGGCTGTCCAAAGGTTCCCGCCACCTAAAAAAAAGAAAAATATCAAACAGCTTTTAGGTTTAAGAGGATATTATCGAAAGTTTATTCATGACTTTGCAAAAATAGCAAACCCATTAACTGCAGTGTTAAAGGATAAGGTTCCTTTAAGTTGGGGCCCTGTTTAAAAAGAGGCCTTTGAAGTTCTTCGTGGTAAGATTTGTTCCGAGCCTATTTCACAATATCCTGATTTTTCAAGAACGTTTGTACTCACAACAGATGCTTCCAATTATGCGGTAGGCGGAGTCCTTAGTCAAGGTCCCATAGGACCTATAGGATATGCATCTCGCACTCTCCATGAACCCGAATCAAATTTTTCAACTGCTGAAAAGGAGATTTTGGCAATAGTTTTTAACGTCAAACATTTCCGACCATGTTTGTATGGTCGTCAATTCACATTGGTGACAGATCATTCTCCTTTGGTCTGGCTGCATGGTCTGAAGGACCCAGTCTCTCGGTTGGCTCGATGGCGAATATTATTGAGCGAATATGTTTATTTGATTATATACAAGCCTGGTAAAAAGAATGACAATGCCGACGCATTATCTCGAAACCCTTGCGCCAATGTTAGCGGTATTTTGTCTATTGAGTTGGAGTTGGCTGGTGCGTCCAGGATAGTTCACGACCATGGGCCTTCTGGTATGTCTCCGGCTCAGGAAAATAAAGCCGTCGGTCCTGAAGGGCTAAGGAGACATGTGTTTCTCAACGAAGGGATCCTACAGGCTCAAAGCGAAGGAAATCTGTACGTGGTGTTTACAGATTGTTCAGATGACAAAACATGTGATGAATTTTACCTCCAATCTGAGTACGACTCCCACACATCAAGCGAGTGGGGATCTCAGATTCACAATTCAGGTACGATACCTGCGTTAGGAGAGCGGGAAATCCCAAACAAGGTACGATGTCTGTATTAGGCGAACGGACAATCCCTGAGGTGTTTGAGGCCTATGTTGAAAAACAATGTGAGAGTCTGGATCATTCACGTCAAGGTACCATAGTTGAAGCAGCATCTGAGGGCATTGGGCATTACAGTACCAGCACGATTTTTGCAATTACAGATTTTTGTATAATCAATAGTAAGAAAAAGGTTACTATGGGAAATGGCATGTAGTTCATTTCATTTCAGCCGATGGAATTCTGGAATCAGAAACCAGCAAAGAGTTATTAGAGAATAACTTAGTTGGCATTCGAAGTTTGAAAAATGAAAACCTCAAGGTAGGAGAGGTAGTTGTGTTTTCTCAAAACAATCGTTACATATTCTATGTAATTATAAAGGCTCGATCTGAAGATAAGGCTTATCCTAACGTTATTTCTGGAGCTTTGCTGGCTCTTCGAAAAGCAATGGAACCTCTGAAAGTTCAGACAGTCAAAGTTTCAAAATCGGGAAACAATTTGGAAGAAATATCTTGGTCATCAACTGAGAAAATCTTTCGGCAGCATTTTCTTGGAACTGGTTTGGTAACAAAAGTTTGTTCAGGAGAAATTAAGTTTCCGTCTCCGGAGGAAAGACAGAAAATATTACAAGAAGCTCATGAATCCACAGATGGAGGTCATAAAAGGGTCTCAAAAACATATTGACGAATTAGACCGAATTATTTTTGGTCCGGCATGAAAACTGATATTCAGAAGTTTGTAAAGTTCTGTCAAAATTGTCAAAGAAATAAATTAATCAGAACTCGAACTCGGCAACCTATGATCATCACAGATACGCCCAAATAACCGTTCGATAAAATTCAAATAGATATGGTTGGACCTCTTCCCACAACGCCGCGAGGTTACAACCATATTTTAACAATTCAGTGCAATTGTTCGAAATATGCTGATGAGATTCCCTTATCTAAAACTGATTCTGTTACTATAGCGCATGCAATTGCCGAACAATTTATTTCTCGCTTTGGATGCCCGAAAGTAATTCATACTGATCAAGGCGAAAATTGCACTAGCAAAGTTTTATAAACCTTCTGTAAAATCTTCACTATTGAAAAAATCCAATCAACAGCTTATCATCCGCAATCGTTGGGCTCTCTGGAAAGAAGCCATCAAACCCTTGTAGCGTATTTGAGACAATTTGGAAATGCACAAAACTGGGATGAGTGGCTCCGTTATGCTATTTTCTCATATAATACCCAGTTGCATGAAGCGACAGGTTTTACGCCTTATTCTTTAGTATTTGGTAAGGAGACCAATATTGCAACTAGTTTTCCCACAGATTTATCCGAGATTACGTATGCAAATTATCTCCAAGATTTATTCCATAAATTAGATGATTCACAGAGGTTGGCCCGTGAGCAAATAGAGAAAGCTAAAAGAAAATCAAAATTCTATTATGATCGTACATCACATCCTCAAAGTTTTCGTGTAGGAAGCAAGGTAGCCCTAAAGGTAGAAATCAGAAAGTATAAGAAATTTGATCCCTCCTTTAAAGGACAATATGTTATAGAAAAATTGATTGGAGAAGCTAATGCTCAAATTAGGGACGAAAAAACGAATAAATTCAAAATCATTAATTTATATAAGCTTCAGTTAGTAGCTCTTCCTCTTTAAAACTAAAGGAAGTGAAATTTAAAAATGAAAAGTGTAAATAAAACCCTAATTAGAGAATTAAAAAAACAGTAATAAACATACCTGATGAAAATCATTTTTGAAACCTTTTCGA
>NC_046657.1:3576372-3581436 GCF_010883055.1 Belonocnema kinseyi
ATAAAGATAATCTTAATAAAAAATTAGGAAAAGTAATTAAATTTTAAACAAATAATAATACAAAATTTTGTTCAATTATAAAAGATGAAGATAACTTTTAGATTAGTAATAAGAAGCAAAGTTATTCTATGTTTATTTTAGATAATCAATTTAAAAAAAATTATGAGTAGAATAAAAAAAACCAGTTATTAATTTTAAATATTTTGTAACACAAAAAAAATAAAAATAAAGTTGCTCATCTAAATTTCTATGTGGGAGCCGGAACTGGAGTTGACAATTTGAAAATTAAAAAGAGGTTCAAAGAACACAAAGAAATCATTCTTCTTTAGCAATTTGTAAGAATTTTAAAAATAAAATTTTACTTATCTGAAATATTACTTTGTGACTACTGGAATACATTCAGTCCTTCATGAAAATATAAAAGGAACCTGAAAATTTGATAAAAAATAGGATTAACAGGTTTAAATTTCGCGCCGGTCTCTCTCTACATGCAAACCAATATAACCCTATAGACAAGGGGTATACCAATATAGGTTATAATTCATTTTAATAAGGGGGAATATCTTTTTTCTATTATTGTTATCAAAGAATTAAATATTTAAACTCAATATGTGGCTTGAAGTAATTTACACACACAAAACCCTTAAAAAACGTAAAATTCCAAATTTACATTTGCGGGGAAAAATTTCAAGGATTTTGAAAGTTTCCGATAGATCCTTTACTGATGCGCAGTTAATCAGGACAAAGGATAAGAGAAAGGATCTACGAATTAACAAAACTGATGAAAAGTAAAAGAAAAGGTGTTAGATATTGTTTTAAAAGATAAAATAAATCCAAAAGGAGTCAAAATGGACGCCAAATCCATATTCAAATTGATAAAAAGTAAAAGAAAAGGTGTTAGATATTATTTTATGAGATAAAATAAATCCAAAAAGAGTCAAAATGGTCGCCATATCCTCAGTCGCCAGATCACAAATGTGTTATCAACGTAGAGGAACCATAATTCTGGTTTAAGTTTGGCTTGGTTGAAGAGTTTAGTTTATAGATGTTCCATAAAGACGTAGGCTATTACAGGTGAGATTGGGGATACCATTGCTGCCCCTGAGGTTTGTTCGTAGAATTGGTTATTGAACGAGAAGTAAGTATTATTGAGACAGTGTTCTATCAAAGATGCGAGCTCGGAAGGAAAGTTTGTGAAAGATTTAATAATATCAATTGTATCCGAGATTGGTACTTTCGTAAAAAGAGATACTATGTCGAAACTCACAATGATGTCTTGGGGTTGAATGTGAATCTGTTGTATCTTTTTAATGAAGTCAAATGAGTTTTGTACGTGAGTGATGAAGTTTCCTGTAAAAGGATTTAGTTTTGCAGCGAGGAAGCGTACTAGGCTTTAAGTTGGTGAGTTTATTGCGCTGACGATCGGTCTGAGTGGAATGTTCTCTTTGTGGATTTTTGGGAGCCCGTAAAGTCTTGGAGAGATGGGATTAGTAGTTATTAAGTTAGATATTGCTTAGCTGTCTAATTTAGAGTCTTTGAGAAGAGTTTTTTTTTACTGACTATTGTTTTTGTGGAGTCCTTTTTAAGTTTTTTGTATGTATCGTTAGTTAGAAGGTCCATGATTTTGTTGTTATAGTCTTCTTTATTCATTATTACTGTTGTGTTGTCTTTGTCTGCGGGTGATATTATAATATCTTTATTTGAATTGAATTATATAATTGCGGTTTTTTCCTGTTTTGGTCAGTTTGAGGAAGGAACTTAAGCTTGACGTAAAATGTTGGCCGTGATTCGCTTTTTCGGGTAGAAGGGTATATATTGTGGATTCTAAATTACTGATTATAATTTCACATTTTGTTTTTTGTTTTTGGGTGGAAAGCTTTTTAATCCGTTGGGATTGGTCAAACGATATGCGGTCCAATGTGGACCCAATGTCAAATCTGAGCTTATTTGATAGTAAAAGGTGAAGTTTTAATGGTTTTTTAGAGGTAGTGTGCAAAAGAAATTTGGTATGTTGTATTCTTTCTTTCACTAGAAGCATACTTGTAGTATGCAGAATCGATTTGGATTTAGACGTTCCCAAATTATTTTTCAGTTGTAAAAATGTTGGGACTATTTTGTTGTCTTTGCACCGTTCCAAAAAAGCTAAGGATGTTAGTAGCTTACCTTGAGAAGTCCTGAGCATACTAAAGGTGTTGGTTTTAGTAAGAATACTTTCCCCGTAGAGTTCCTTAATAATAGATTTTATGCTTTCACGATGATTCGTTTTGATAATAAGAGATATTTCGGGTTTCACTCATGTAAAAGACTACGAATTGTTTGCCGACGTTTCGTGAACATTGCAGTTCACATCTTCAGGGCTGGCCTGAAACTGAGGTATCAGGTCATATTGCTCTTAGGTATACTCTCTACGATGCCTGTGATTGGCCAGAGCTCCCCATCGGGGGACAGGTCGAACTTGTTCACGAAACGCCGGAAAACAATTCGTAGTTTTTTACAAGAGTGAAAACCCAAATATCTCTAATTATCAAAATGAATCATCGTGAAAGCATAAATTCTATTAATAATTGTTAAATAAATCTAGTGATTCAGTGAACCTAAACATTGGTGTTATTATTTCAAATGTGACTTAATTTTGCGGTAATGGTTTCCACCATTCAACGGCAGTATTCCGAACTCTCTTTCAACAAATCAACAAAAGGCTACAACGAAATGAGGCCGGGAGCGGGTGCTAATCTGGAAAATCGCATCCGCTTCCAGCGAAATCGCGGTAAAATTTCAGCCACAACCACGTTTGACAACCGTGAGATAGGTGGTTATAGTCTGTAAAGGAATCAATACGACGGTCCAGCAAAAGCCTCGTGCACCCTAAGAACCCGGAGCGACCCAAGGACAAACGCCTTCTGCATTTTTCCTGAAAGTGTTGTAGCATATTGTTGACATGCAGGGATGCTTTTTAGGCCATTAGCAAGTGAAAGCTTTGCACCTCCAAGAGCGCCGATGAAAAAGACGATCAGTTTAACAGAATATTCCGGGTACAATCGTTGTAACTCCCTTATAAGGTCTCGATACCTCTCTTTCTTTTCATTCTCCTTGGCTATGATGTTTTTGTCAGCTGGTGCCGAAAATTCGATAACGAACATGGTTCGCTTCTCGCAGTCAAGAAGAACCATGTCAGGCCTCGAGTGAGCAACATAAACGATTGTCGAGAATATAAAGTTCCAGTATATGCGGCACTCCTTATTCTCGACAATTGACTCAATTTCCCTAGGAGCATTTAGAGGAGCGATATTAAGGTGAATGCCGTAGGAGTGACAGAGATGGTAATAAAGCACTCTTAGTGCCGCATTGTGCCTTTGAATGTAGGTCGTTCCCGCGTGAGTTGGACAACTAGATAGTATGTGAGCTAAATGCTCGGGGTGTGCATGGCACGCTCTGCAGCTATCATCGGGAATGTCTTGGCTCAAAATTTGGCGACGGTATGTTAAGGTGGAAATGACATCGTATTGGCATGCAAAAATGAAACCCTCTGTACCAGACTTCAATCCGGGCGATTTAAGGAAAGCAAACGTTAGCTCACAAGACATTGACTGATCCTTCACATTTCTGTGGAAGATACCTTGCATCCTCTTATCGAGGAGCTGTTCACGAAAGTTTTTCTCTTGTGCTTTCTTAATCCGGGCTTTCAGGGGTGAGTACTCGACATAGATAAGATTTGATGCATTTTGCTCACTCCTAATACTGAAGTCAAGTCCGAGTGTTTCAGCAGCCTCCTCCGCTGCTTTGTACAGAAATGCTCCTTTGGCCACTTCTTCGTGATTCCTGACCATTTTAAAAAGAGGTTTTCTTCCATTTGCAAATCTATGTACTGTACCCAGAATAATCCTGTTGTGAAGACATTCAAGACTCAATATTCCTCGACCCCCTTGACGGCGTGAGATGTACAGTCGCGGAACAGAAGACTTAAGATGCATGCTTTTGTTCATGTGCATAACCTTTCTTGTTCCGATGTCAAGAGATCTGAGCTCGTTCTTCGTCCATGGAACTACTCCAAATGAATAGAGTTGTACCCGGACGGCAAGCATGTTCGTTGCAGATACTTTGTTCCTCGCCGACAGTTCAGAAGACCAAATCTGTCGGATGAGACGTTTGGATCTGCTTCGGAGAGTATCCTTTATAGATGTCACATCCTGAATGCGGCTCTGTGGCACGCCCGGGTATGTATAAATCTCTCCATCGCAAAGGTGTCGTATGGCGCTTCTATCAACGAACTCAGGATCTTCAGGGATTCCATTAAGTTTTCCTCGCTTCAAATCAACCTTGGCGCATTTGTCTAACCCAAATTCCATTCCAATTTCCTTAGTATATCGTTCGACAATCCCCAGAGCTAGATGCAGCTGCCCTCTGTTTTTAGCATAGATCTTAAGATCGTCCATGTAAAATACATGAGTGACCTTGTACTTTCGATCTGCAGGTTTGCCGCACAAGTACCCGTCGGAATGGCGCAGTGCTAGAGATAATGGCAATAATGTAAGGCAAAAGAGGAGTGGGCTCAATGGTGTCGCCCTGAAAGACACCTCAAGGGGTGATTCAGTTGTTCCGTGCACCCAAAGGTCGCGAGATTCCGCCTATCCATCGCATTGAATCCATTTTCATTGGCTTCCCCAGCTCTAGATTGGTCGGCATTGTTGGCCGACCCATTGTCGGGAGCCCTGCGCATTCTGTTGTTTTGAACCGCACTTACTATAACTATGTTTGGTGTTGTCATTGTTGTTCCCACGAGAAGCTAGGGAAAGGGGTTTGTCCATCCTTGTAGAGCCCCGCATGCAAGGATAAGGCTGCGTACTCTATGAGGTCGCCCGGTATCCCAGAGTCACCGTTCTAGACACCTCACCCAGGTGCCATTCAGCTTTCGGCACGGTTTTCACACTTCTGCTTGGGGGTTAATTCCTTCGGGACCATCCCTGGACAATTGTCCGCGACAGCCTATTTATTTTTGTAACCATATTCAGCAGAAACCCTTGATACAGGGACCCTCTATCCGCAACCCGAGGACGCGTTCGGTGG
>NC_046657.1:3581536-3584921 GCF_010883055.1 Belonocnema kinseyi
CAATACGCCAATTAGCACAAATGGTAAGTTCCGACAGTGCCTACAAGTGTGCCTACTGGCTGCTAAATGGCAATACCGGTTTCATATGTATACACCTGGTATTATATTATTAAATCTATAATTTGTTTAAATAATATGAAATATTATAATTATAATTACTCCACTGTTATGGCAGCCAAAAAATTGAAATTTCCAAAACTATATTTCACAAAAACTTATAGAAACTACATGAGCATGTGCACATATTTCGTGAACAGATTAGAAGGAATTTAAAATAATTGAAAATAAAGCATGTAAGTATGGAATTAACCTTTAGAGGGCGGGGGTGGTCGAAAATCGGCCACCCAATGCACACTAACTATTTGATGTTTTCGGGAAAAATTTGATGCGTTGAATAAGGGGAAAATAGTGAGAAACATCCTGGAGACTTTTTGACCTTGCACCAATTCTTGGCACCCTTCTCTAGATCTTAGGAAATAATAAGAGAATAAAGATAAATAGCAAATTGTTTTTTATTTTTTTCAATAGTGCAAACATTTTTTCGTAGTAATATGTATTCATTTTATGCTTAACAATAATTTATGTGTTCTGAAATTACAAAATTCAGCCTTGTTTCCAGGCTGACAAAAATTTCAGGTTAGCTAAAGAAAATCTTTAGATAATTGCAGTTTTCAGTTTACCCCTAGCAACGTCATAATTAACGGAAGTGACAATTTTCTTTTCAGCAGATTTTGAGGAAACTTTAAAATTGCTAAGAAACAAATAACGAAGATTCAACCATAATTTATTTAATAAATAATAGGAGGTGCCAATACATTTTCTATCTAAAGTATTGTATGCAATTCTTGGCACCCCCCTGCCAAAAATTGGATTGTATGCTCTTGCAATGTTTTCTATTCTTGGCAATTGGAAAAAGTATGGTTATGTTCGTTTGTTTTTGTGTAAAATTCAAAATCAAAGACCGAATTAAAGGTAAAAACAATATTTTAAAGTAAATTACTAAAGCAGTACTTAAAAGAATTAAGTAAGTAATTATATTTAGTGATATATGTTATTCAGAAATATGAGTAAATTCGCAATTTAGCGATGTAGGCTTAACCACAAATAATTCTAACGTATATACCACTCACACACAGTCCATCCAACAAAATTACTGCCTGATTTACACATAGAAAAAGAATCTCGATTTTATTTTTAACACTTCTGAAAATGTGTTAAATAATAATAAGGCTGATTTAAACAGTTTAGAGAGAAAAGAAGTGTTTTGTAACCAGTTTTCAGGTTAGCATGAAACTGATGAAACATTACATAATTCTGCAAATTTGCGACGAAAAGCGATTTCAACCTAAGACGTATAAGAAATTGCATTAAAATTGGTAAAAAGGGAAATATGCATGATTATTTGCGTTTGCCTCTAACCCCAAAACGAAAAGGAAGGCACATGAAGGCAAAAGGCATCTATGTTTTAACATCGCAGGAATGGGGAGATTGGAAATTATAAAAAGTAAAATGAAAAAAACATAAAACTAAGATTAAGGAAGCTAAAAAGCAAAAACGAAAACGGCGAAATTAAATTTCAGAAAAAGCCCAAGGAGATAGAAATAGAAAAAAGTTAGGAACCAAAAAGACTGTAAACTAAAAAAAAAATCAATTTTCAAATATTAACGATCTGATTGATTTTTTTGAAGGAGTTACTAGAAAAAGAAAGTTAAAGCTAAAGACACTAACAAAAAAGAAAACAAAAAAAACCGATTCTAGTAATTCTGTTGAAGCAGTCAATAGAAGCCGAGGATCATAACCTCTAAATTTTGACTAGATAGATGCTGAGAATTAAGTGATTTAAGCAAGACTATTTGTTTATAAATGAAAAATAATTGATAAACAATGTTTCTCTTCACTATTCACTTAATAGTGATCCTATTAAAGTTTAGTTTAATCTGATTGCTTCACTATTTCATCTTCAGATGACTAGGGTGCTAACCCAATGGGCACAAAATTTAGACGACGTCTTTACGACATCGTCACGACATCGTTACGACATCTTTACGACAACTTTACGACATCCTATATCAATGTCGTTAAGGTGTATTTACGATATTGTAAATAAGTCGTATGATCTGACGATGTCTTTACGATATCGTAAAGACACCGAAACGACACGGACATAGGATGTCATAAAGTTGTCGTAAAGATGTCGTAACGATGTCGTAAAGACGTCGCCAAATTTTGTGCTCACTGGGAATAATTGCGTCAACCCTGCTACGAATTGCATTTTTAGGCTAATGAGCTAATTTTAATTATTTTTTCAGTTTCTAATATATATTGAAATAAATAAAGCGTAGAATTTGATACCCTATTATATTAGCACTGTACATATTATTATTACATTTATCACACGTACAATTTTTGACTTTAATTTCTTTCTCAAAGCCTGAAGTTTGCCTTAAAATGCCAAAAATTGGGTGCATTACCCTACTAGTTTTTTTTAAAACTCTATTTTAGGAAGGCATCGCTCACCTTCATTTTAGATAACAGGAACAAATAAATAAATGTATCACTTGACTTTGAAATCTCGATTTTCAAGGTCACGTTTGCGTTCAGGATTTTTTGGACTATTTTTTTCTTACTCAGCGCCTCAAAAAACATGGGTATGCCAACCATCACGCTAAGGTATAAAAAAATACCTTGAGATGGTGATTTTCAAGGTCAAGGGTGCCTTCAGGATTTCTTTCACTATTTTTTGCGTACTCAGCGCATCAAAAAATATGGGTATACCAAACTATAACGCTGAAATATCATAAAAAGTTTTTTACATTCTCATTCCTGAGCATGTAATGTAATCGTCCAAATTTTCAATCTCTGGTTTTTAACGAATCTTTACGTGTCGGCACTCACAGAATCCGAAAACCATCAAATTTGATCAGTGTCGGTCTGTATGTATGGCATTTTCAAAATTTTGAAATTTTTGTTGTTGAAATTTTATAAATTTATGTCAAAGTTTCTTATAGATGGGTAAAAGACTTGCAAATTATCCAAATAAAATTTTTAATTTTCATGAAAATTAGAAAAGTTATATACTTTTCAAAAATTTGAAAATATTCAAAAAATAGAAAAAATAATTTTTTTCATAGATCCAAAAATTTTCACTAGATACCAAATATATTTTAAAACTATTTTAGCCCAATTTTTCGATGAGCCCCAATTTTTTAAAATTAGAGCCTGTATAATCTAACAGTAGAGCGCGAAGCGCGATTATGGCAATGAGAATGTAATCGTTAAAGCCGTAGGTGTTTTGAGAACCTTCTTTAATGTCAAATTAAAAAAAATGTTCAGCTTTACTTTATGATTGTAGTTTATGAGGGGTTTGAATTATATTATTTGATAT
>NC_046657.1:3585021-3588363 GCF_010883055.1 Belonocnema kinseyi
CGCATACTTTGAATAAAATATTTGTTATCATTCTCTTGAAATAAATGTGTTTTTTTCTTGAAAAAATACCGGTTTCATATGTATACACCTGGTAAATAATAATACATTTATTCAATAATGTTGTGCAAGGTTAACAAAATTAATTTATCTTTAAACAAAATTAGACAAATATTCTTTGGGAATACTACAAATCATTTCTATTAGCATAATTATTTTGTATTTATAACTCATCGATTAAAAGGACTAGGTTTTTCATCTTCAAAGTGACATTATTCTCTGTCTTTCTATTCTTTTTTTTTTGCATTCCTTTATTTTTGAATTACTTTCAATACGCTTCCATTCAATTTTTCTAAGTCGATTAAAAAGAATAAACTATGTATGTGCATTGTGCACATATTTTGTGGACAGATTAGAAGTTATTAAAATAATCGAGAATAAAGCATGTAAATATTGAATTAAAAATAACCATGAGAGTTGTGTCTACTGATCGGATTAAACGGAATTAAAAAAGTGGAAAATATATTTGCCTGAAGGGAAAACAATTCAAGTGTCAATCGTTAAGGAAATAGAAATGAATTTGGAGATAAACCTATTCTTTCTTTGGGCACTTCACCCGGTGGAAAATTAGAAACGTTTAAAAAAATAAAAAAATAATGCTCACTCTTTCGTTTAAATCTGAAAATAATAATTTTTTTCTACTCTTCTCTTCTTACTCGGTTATAACCTGAAGTAGGAACAAGGTCTTAAAAAGGTAATATTTACTTAGAGCTGACTATTAAGCTTTTTTATATTCGGCTAGACGGGAATAGTGATGTTCTTTTAAAATTGATTAGAGTTGCACAATATTATTTATTCTGCATCGTGAGAGGTTACCCTTGCGAAGCCATGTGCAAATAAATGTTACTGAAGTAAAAATTAATTGCATGGTATTTTATTTAACTTCATTTTCAAGAAAAATACATTTAATTTATCTGGACGCGCGCGAAGCCTGCGTATGAGGTTCTAGTATAATTAATGTCGAGACCAATAATCCACTGTAATTTGAAAAATCAACAAAATTCCCATTTTTCTTAACCTTATTCAAACAATCTGAAAGCAATGCTTTTAAATTAACGCAGGCTATGTCACGTTTATAATTTTACAATATGACCTCATATTTCAACAGAGTTAAGAATGTTACATTAGCTCCTCGCTTTATCAAGCTGTTCTAGTTTTCACGTATTCCATGTTTAAAACTTTTTTTAAAATTATTATGTACAGTTCTAAATTATTTTTTTTACCAAGCAATCAGTTTTTTTTCACTGTTGAATTAGGAAATATCTCGATTATTCGATTTAGTAATTTTCTAGCAATATTTAGTGACCCACTTTTCGGTAATAGAATCTGAAAAATTTCACCAGTTACTAGTTGAATTTTATCAATCTTAGTTGAGAGAGGAAAAAAGGTTGATGTCGTCTGTAAAGACGATAATTTTCGAGAGACTTATTGGGCTGGATTGCGCTTTGGCACACTTTATAAGGATGTAAAAAGAAAGTACGAGTTCTTTAGCTAGCACTTTTGGATAAAAATTCAAAAAATTAGAGCTTTTTCAAAACTTATTAAATCATTTTTTTAAATTGAAAACATTTATGTACAGTTATTTGCATTACTTAGTAAGATAAAAATTTTAAATCAAAATTTTAAGCCAAACAACACAGGATATGAAAAAAGTCAAAAGAAGAAAACTGTTGATTTTTAAATGTCCTACAAGAAAAATAAAAAATTCCATTTTGCGATCAACCTAGACAAGGTAAGAAAAGAGATGAATAGATAAAATTTTCGTGCCATTCTAGAAAAAAACATTGAAAATTAATAAATTTAATTTTTGAACAAAAGACAAAAGCTACGAAAAAAAATAAAAAGACGAAAGTTGCTTACCTAAAAAAGGACTACAAATTTGTAATCAAAAACTTTTTAATAAGATGCGTAGTTCTTGTTTTAATCATGAAAAATAACATTTAAAATAAAAAAATTAAATTTAGTAAAAAAGGGAAACGAGGTATGAAAAAAAAATTAATAGAAAAATGTTATTCGTCCAAAAAGTATTTACAAATTTGTAATTAATCATTTTGAGATAGGATGAGTAGATTTTCGTTTAATCCTAAGAAATAAGTTTAGTAATAAAAAAAAATTAAAGTACATTTTTTTAAACCAACATAATACTTAAAAAACGCAATCACGCAACAAAATTGCACAAGCAGGGTTGAAAAGAAGTACGATCCTTTAAAAACTGTTAAAAAATGCTCAAGAAAATCAACCTGTGAAAAACAGTTGCACAAAAAGACTTAGGATACATTTTCACGGAGGCCGGTTTTTAATTAATCGTGGAATAAATATTTTTTATAGGATTAACTTGAAACACATCTCCGTGAAAAGGTACCCTTACAATAAGAAAAATATGTTTGCAAATAACACTTGAAAGCGGTTAATTAGAGATCGATTATATTTTTCGAACACGATACAAGCTACGGTAAAAATAAAAAAGAGGAAAGTTTTTTAACCAAAAAATATCTACGTTATAAACTCTTGTTAGAAAAAGATGTTAAAAATAAAAAATGGTGTTTTTGGAAAAAGGACACAAGTTCCAAAAACATTTCATTCAACAAAATTTTTCGCCTGAATTATATCTGCAAAGTTCCTGAGAACCACCTTACGCTAGGATTCGTATTTTTAGTTTAAATCGTAAAAGATAACATTGAAAATAAACAGATTAAACTTATAGAAGCATGACACAAGTTTTAATAAAATGTTTAATAACAATTTTTTATAGGATCCACACTTTTTCAATTATAAAAATATGTCACTGAAATACTTTTGTTTCAATACCAATGCATATTACGAATTTTAATAATAAAAATCTTTTGAAACGATGGATTTTTTAGGGTGGCTGAAAATAAAATTGAATGTCAAATAAGAAACAAATATTTGTGGAGCCATTAAAAATAAAACTTGTGCTTTATTTTACAATATCTAAATAAGCAGCTCCAGACCGAGGTTTAGAAATAAATATAATATACGAGGGTAGTTGAATAAGTCCTTAGAATGAAGTATAAAAACAATTTTTTTTTGGGTAAATTTTTTTTTATTTTTCAACATAATCTCCTTGGAGCTCTATACATATGATGCATAATATTCACCAGTGATTGTTTCACCCTTTTCCAAGTAGTCAATAAGTATAATTCCACGTGCATCCCAAAAAAGTATAGCCATAACCTTACCAGCTGACTTTACGGTCTTTGCCTTCTTTGGAGCTGGTTCGCCTGTGGAAATCCACTGTTTGGATTGTTCCTTTGTCTCAGGAGT
>NC_046657.1:3588463-3591136 GCF_010883055.1 Belonocnema kinseyi
TCTAGTCGGGAGTGGTGCTGACTGAAAACAGATGATTTGGAGCGATTCGCGGGCCATCTGTTGGTCATTCTAAGGACTTATTGAACTACCCTCGTACATTTAACAATAGAGTTGAAGATAATTTTAAAAAAGTTTGCATTTTTGAGAAAGTTGTGTGCGAAGCACGAAATACGTGATGAGAATGTTTTCGTTAAAGCCGAAGGAGGTTTAACAAAAAAGAATTTACAATCACCAATTTACAGTTTTCAATGCTTTGACCTATAATTTTAAGAGGCTTGCGCACAAATGTGGGGGAAACACAAAGACTGAGCGTGAAGCGCGCGAATTAACAGTTGCGTGCCCTAGGCGCGCTCAAAGTTGCAAGCAGAGCGCGTAGCACGCAATGAGATTCTGCCCGCTCAGCGGTAGATTCCTTAAATTAAATATATATAATAACAATGTTAACTATAATTAGGACTGTGTTTTAAGAAATTTATTTTCTTGACGTAAGATTTTAAAATTAGATTAGAAATTCAACTATGTTGTCGAAAATTCGTTCATTCTGCTTAAAAGTTTAATTATTTGGTTGTTAATAACACTAATTGGTAAATACTTATTCTCATTAGATGACAATTCTAATATTCAGTTGAAAATTCATCCTTTTGGGTAAAAAATTTATCTTTTTTGGTAGAAAGTCTTTTTTGGTTGAAAAATCAACTACAGTGGAATATGGACTTAGTGATTCTGGATTTAGTGTTTCCGAGAATTGACGCCGTGCGGTGGGGATTGGTGAGAGGAGTTACGGGGGGATGTGCGATGTTCACTCAGGCGTAAGAAACCTTGCATTAAAAGGTATTACAAATTTTTATTTCCTAAGAATGCCGTTCCTGTCCTTCGTTTTTTTAATCCTCATTAGGCGGCGAAAATAATAAGATTTCAATCCCTTTTAAAGCCGATCGGAGCTGGCAGACGTAACCTCCAATAAATTAAAAACATAATTTTCATTTTAAGCGTCAGAACGCGCTTCATAAGCATAAACTTTGCAAAATCTAGTAGGATCGTATACCATAACACATCTCTTTATCGTACCATGTTCGCTTTATTCAAATATGATCAATTACAAAAATATAAAATCATAATAAAAATTCAAAAAATTATTTTTCACCAGAACCTTCTGCGTGTAAATTAATCAGACATTCGTGCCAAAGTTTAATTTTTAAATCTTTAACTTTTTAATTATAAATTTTATTTAAGTGAATTTAGTTAAGACTGCAGTTAAAAAAATTCGCGCGTACCTTAACGTAATAGGTGAAAATAAATAGAAAGCCGACTATGGTGCACAGTTTTTTATTGAATTCTTTTCATTTCAGCTTATCGCCTCTCGTATAAATATATTACATAAAAGAATCTTAAGATACGGTATGCCATATTATAATATAATTATACGTACATAAAGAGTAGTTTCCAATATTTTTGTGTGAGGATGGAAATTATTGCTCTCGTTTCATTGCACGAACAACTTGAGGTTTAATAGATTCTTTCTCTTGAAATTGGTTCAAATTGTCGACGGTCATGAAAATATTCCCATTCTGGCTGGACCATTAGTTCAGCTACGTTATTTCCTGGGGGTTTCGTAACTCGTCGGTAGGTTCCATCATCCAGTTTAACATATAGTCCAAAATACATATACTTGGGAGTTAATATTCCAAGGATGTAATCATCAAAAACTGATATTAATACACGAAATTCTTCGGTTGTTGATACTGGAGTGAATCCATGGCCATCTTCTTTACGTTTATAAAAGCCAGAAGGAAATTTGATCTTATCATACACTAACGTTGCTCCTCGTTTACGATATTTATAAGGTTTTACGGTATACGGATAATTTCCGGCATGGACTCGTATGCCATTGTGGTATCTGATATGAAGCAATGGGACAGAAGAAGGCTTTTCAGAAGAAGAAGTTTCTCCGGTAAAATAAGGATGTATAGAAGAAAAAGAAGGTTGGCTGGTAAAAGAAGGAGGTTGAACAGCAGTAGGATGTACGATAGGACCAGGAAGTATAACAGCAGTGGGATGAACGGCAGCCAACTGTTGTTCGATAGAATCAGAATGTTCGCCAGAAGTAGAATGTCCGCCAGAAGTAGAAGTTGGCTCATAATTGAGATCTGGATTTTGATTGGAATTGTTGGGATGATTAGGATGTAGATTATGTTGTGGATTTAGGCTATGATCGAGATATGGGTGATAATTAGGAAATGGGTCATATTTAATTTTATCTTTAATCTGCGAACTTAACGCTGCAAAAAGAAAAAAGTATCATATTTAATTTTGTAATAAAACTATAATATTGCTTGTAAAAAATATTCAAAAATGTACTTACCAGTAGAATTAAGAATTATGATCAAGATGGTGACCAGAGAATAATAAATCCTCATTGTTTCTAAACACAGAAGCAACTGAATAGTGGAGGGCTTTATTCAAAATATAACTGATAAATATACTCAAGCTTACAGTATAAAATATACTGGTAGTCGGTTATGTATATAGGTTAACATTTCATAAATGTGATAAATAGAAATTAAAATAGAAAATCCTAGAACCAGGCCTGACGAGAGAAAAACCCGAACCCGTGGGTGGGAATGACGGGCTCCTTTATGCAATTTTGAAAAATTAAGAACTCATGCTGACAAA
>NC_046657.1:3591236-3595603 GCF_010883055.1 Belonocnema kinseyi
TCTTTTGAAAATTAAAGTTCGAAAATTTTTTCTAAAGCCTCCAGGGGACTTCGTTTTCGCACGAAAAAATTTTATGTGCCCTTATTGCATCCGGACCCACAAATGAACATGGGTGCAAAAAGGTTTTCAACGAATGAGGAGGTGATAAGGGAGGTGGAGAAGTGGACGAAAGGGCTGGCTGAAGGCTTCTTCGTGGCAGGCATTAAAAAATTGATCCCCCGGCTCACCATTTGTATCGAGACGAATGGCGCCTATTTCAAAAAATAACTGACTTGTATAAGTGAAACCATCTAAGTTTTTTTTTTTAATAAATTTCGTTTGAAGCCTACAAAATTGAATACGACTACTTTCTGGGCATGCCTCGTATGTCCAAATACCTGGTAAAGGGAACCTTATAAGAAATTCGAATTAAATGAAAATAATCGAATTAAATTCTACATGGATGAAAATTTCATGAAAAAACACCTTGAAAATGTATATTTTAAATATTTTAAAAATGTTAAATGTTTTTTTTTTATCTAAAAAAACTGCAGTGGATTTTTTTATCAATCTTTTTGTAATATGTTCCATAAAATTAGTAGGTTTAGCCTGTGTGTTAATTTGTTCTTGAAAACCATACTGGTTAGAGCTTAACCTTTATCATTATTGATGTGTATAAGAAGTCTGATTTTCATAGCCTTTTCATACATTTGTTAGAACAAACTTTCTAATGAAATTGGTGTATAATTATTTATTTAATTTCTTTAACCAGTCGTGTGTCTGGGTATAATTCTGCTAATTTTTGAAGTACCAAGAAATTGTTGTTTAAAAAATCTTGATTTATAATTCTTAATGGAGTAGGTTTATTCACTGGCAATTTTGATGCTATGATGTTGATGCTAGCTAATTGCCTTATATAATCGTTAAAATTAGTTTGAATTTCTTTTGGAAGCAGTGCATCCCCATCGAATTTCATCTTCCACAATTTTTAAAGACCAAGCTTAGGTTTCATGATGATAGGCCTAATAAGTCATAATGGATCAAATATTTTCTATACCAATGATACGATTTCTCTTTTAGTTTTTTCAATATATTCACTTGTAATTCTAACGCTGTAGCAGTTCTAAACTGATTGAGCTATCCATAATAGTCCTAATATGTTTGTACCTTCTCCAAGTTCCTGCTCGTTCATTTCTAATGTTATCTCTGGTAGAATATATCCTCTGAATTGGAATTCCATTGGCCTAAAATTAAAGCTTCCAGATTGCAGAATCGAAGTAATATCTATTCTTAATTTTATAGCCTCTGCCACCATTGAAGCTCCAGTAAGCAACGGGTCGATGTTACATGCCCAATAGAATGTCAATCTTTCTGGAATTTGAGAAATTAGGATCGAAGAGCTCTATATTATTTTGAATCTCTTTGGATTCAGCATCAAAGGTTGATCATTGCTATAATTTTATATGGATTCGAGGGCCGTACAAATAATGACCTCCAATCCTCAGTAATGAAAGAAGCAGGTAAATTTGTGAAAGGCGCTTGTAACATAAGTTCAAAATAATATCCGTACATACAGGGTGTCTAAAAAGTCCCGGGACGGTTGGATATTTCCTCGGGTAAAATATTTTTCAAAAAAGTGATGGTCATTCCTGAAGTAAATTTCCACGAGGAATTCAATGGTGACCTTCATTTTGACCTTGAAGTTGACCTTCATGGCTTTTTGAAAGTTAACTTTGTTTTTTCATATAAAAACCCGCTTTTTTACATCTGCAATCGATAGAGCGGAAAGTTCTACGTTCAGGTACGTACCCAAGTCGTAAGTAAATTTGTAACGTTGAAGGTCAGTTAGAGGTTATTTGAAATTAAGAAAGTTTTTTAAGAGTACAGTGCAATTCCTAAAGTAAATTCCAACGAGAAATTTATTGGTGAGCTCTGTATTGATCTTGGTGATGATCTTCAAGGGTTTTTCAAGGTTTTTTCAAAGCAGTTTACGTTTACGCTAAGCATTCCCCAGGAACAACGACGTGGACGTAGTAAATTCTGTTCCCTTTGGGGTGCTTGATTAGCGTAAGTACCCTTGCCTCTCACGTTTCGGGCTGCTTGATTAGCCTCAACATTTTCAAAAGCGTCCGACACAAAATCAGCAAAATTTTGTCAATCTTTTATTTTGTTTTCAATACTATTCCGGAAATCCTAAACTTTTTTAAATACACCTGCAAACTGATTATCCAGATATTTCTTTAGTTTACAAACCATCGCGTTCTGTTTAGGTTTTTGTTTATTTTATATTTTTACAGTAGAATTCTTGTCAGGTATTAACAGATTTGCATATCTAGGCTGATATGGCGTAGTACAGTACATACAACTTCGAGTTTTTGATCCTTGTACTTGCAAAAACATAATTATTCTGGAAACTAACCTCACTTTTCCAGATGTATAATCACATAGCCTAACGTTACTTTTTTACTTTCCGTATTTTTGAGGTGAATTTCTCTTTCCAGTTTAAAAACCAATATTTCTATCGAGAAATCTCGATGTCCGCTCACTTTTTATTCTCTTCAAAATTATTTATGCCATAATATTTGCTTTCAAAAGCACTCAAACTTGAGAGTTGCATCTAATATGACCCTACGAACCGACGCTATGAAAACCAAAGAAATTGATTTAAAAATAATTAAGCACGTAATAGGTAATATTTCATTAAAAAAAAAAAATTTTTTCTAAAAAATAGTTGAATTCTACCGAACAAGATGCTCAGTAAGAAGCCTTGCATTCAAAGTTATTAAAAATGTTGAATACTTAAGAATGCCGTTTCTGTCCTTCATTTTTTTGTTCCTCATCAGGCGACGAATATAATAAGATTCCAATCCCTTTTAAAGCCGATCTGAGCTGCCAGACGTAACTTCCAATAAATAAAAGACACAATTTTCGTTTGAAGCGTTAGAACGCGCTGCAAAGGCATAAAACTGGCAAAATCTGGTAGGATTCTATACAAGAATATATTTCTTTATCGTGAAATGTTCGATTTGTTCAACTATGATCAATTACAAAAATATAAATTCATGATAAAAAATTTTTAAAAATCATTTTTCACCAGAACCTTCTGTGTGGAACATAATCCTGACATCGTAAAATGTCCGATGCTATGTTTTAAAAAGCTTTTTACCTCATTATTATTTGAAAACAGTAAACAAAATTAGCGAAATTTGCTAAATTAAAAGGGATTAAAATTTTTCTATTTCTTGATTGCTCAGAAAAATATTTTCGGCGCTAGATACAGAAAGGGATTTAATTTTAGAGGTAGCTTCTACTGCTGTGGATATTCAAAACGGGAGGACAAAAACGGGATGCAAAAGTATTCAATATTTCTCACGTTACCACTGGATGCATGCAATTTTTCAATACGTTTTAATGCCAGCCTCCCAGTGGGCACAAAATTTGGCGACGTCTTTACGACAACTTTACAATATCCTATGTCCATGTCGTTGATGTGTTTTTACGATATCGTAAAAAAGTCGTATGATCTGACGATGACTTTACGATTTCGTAAAGACACCGAAACGACACAGACATAAGATGTCATAAAAATATTGCAAAGATATCGTAAAGATGTCATAAAGACGTCGCCTTCAGCAAAAAATATATTAGTTCTAGTTAATAAAATGTATTTTAAACCAAAACTAAAAAATGAATTTTCGTTAGATTAGTTCAACTTGCAACCAAGTGGTAAGATTTTTGACCAACAAAGATGAGTTTTGAACAAAATATTGGCTTCTACCATAAAATTACTAAAGGTTCAACTTGATAGTAGAATTTTTAACCGAAATATAACAATTACAAATGTTACAATCCCTAAATGTAATGGTAGACTTTCCAACCAAAAAAGTTGACTTTTAACCAAGAATAGTTGGATTTTCTTAATTGATAATAATAGTTCAGTTGAAATGCAAGCAATAAAAACGAGAAAACGGACAAGTTTCTTGACAACAGAGAAAAAAATTATTTATTAAACTAGAATAGAATTAAACGCTTTGATAAGAAAAAACACTTTTTTCTATCAACTTTTTTATATCTGTACATTGTTTTAATGTTTGAGTTCGCCACTGAGATATTATTGATATTATTCTCCTCATACTTTAAACATAAATTATTTGCGTTCCTTAGATAAAAAAGTGAGCCACGTGAACAAATAACACTGAAAGCTTGATGTAACGTATACTGATATAACGCCTTTCTAGGTATTTCGACGGCAGAATTCGTGGATAAGGGGGTCCAAGGGGCCGAGAGAGAGGGTGTGTGAACATATCCGAGTAGCCTTGAGTTACGTCTATAGCCGTGCCATAAAGCCATACCCGAGACCGGCAGTATATTAAAGTCACAGGTCGTAT
>NC_046657.1:3595703-3618046 GCF_010883055.1 Belonocnema kinseyi
AAAACATCCCATCCAAAGAAATCCAGGAATTGCTTTGTGGCTTTAGATGTGTGAGGTATGGCCAGGCTGTGTCGACTCTCATGGGTGCGTTTGACCACTTATAACGACACTAGCGCATCTACCAGAAAGTCGATAATTAACATATATCTGTGTTCGTGCACGCATGTGTGTATATTATTTGAATGTGTTTCATGAAATAAAATCAGAGAAAATAAACGAATTAATTGAAAATTATACAAATTTAAGACGATAAATGTATAAATACTGTTTCCTGCATCATTTTTCGGCATAAATTAGTACAATTCTGCATTCATTTTCTAATAAAAGAAGAAATACATGACACTTAAAGTGTAACTTTTTTCAACATTTTATTTATTTGTATTATAATAGAGAAGTGAAATCAGTGACATCCTGGCACAATACAAACATTTTTATTTACTTTGACTTCGTTTATTTTTCAATTAACTGATTTCACTTCGTACGACGAGACACAACTTTTAAAAACTTTTCAAAACTTGAAGTTTGTTGACGAAAACATAACCTTAACAAACATTAGAATAGCGGCGCAAAGATATTTTAAGAAAATATTACCCCCACTTCTGCCTCTACAGTAGAGCCATCTACAAGGAGGTCGATAACTACAAAAGTATATGCGACCACACGCATCCATGGGAGTCGACCCAGCCTGGGTATGGCATTGTCGTTCAGCAGACAGACTCCCTTTGTCCGCAAGCCCCTCCTTTTATTCTGAATCGCCCTTTTCAATTTTTTTATGTTTCACAGTATATTGCCGCGTCGATGGTCTCCCCTGAAATTGTGGTTTTCAAATTTTTGGTGGATGGTGATAAGGCGTGACGCCGTTTTTAAACTCGCGACACCACTTCACACACTCGTACGATTCATAACTCCATCGCTATAAACAGTTTTAACCTCAATAAAAATCTGAACTAGAGTTTGTCCTACACGGCTACACGGCAGTGTTGCCAACATGTCGAAAAAGCTTTTTCTACAGCCGTGAGAGACCCAGTACACTTACTTTCTGGACGCTCCTCGTATTTTTCACGTAAATGTATTAAATATTGTATTTTTGTATGTAAAGTTCAAGAGCAAGTAAAACACAACATTTATATACATAATCAGGCTGAAAAAATTTAAGATAATGTAATATTTTATTTAATGAAGCCTGATATACACAAAAATGTTTTTATTTTTACTTGACAGGAGCACAAGTTACTTTGTTGTTAATTAATAGTCACAATGGAATTTTTCTTTATTTATATTGATATATTCCTGTAATATGCAGAATTTTACGTTCAAACTCTACACATTACAAGTTTTTCACATTTTTTAAGACCTCGAAGAAACAACCCGAAAAGTGCGAATTTGTAGGGTACACTAGCCGTCCAACAAGACGTCCTCCGGCAAGACGATCCGCTCAACATAACGACGGGCGAACGCTCAACGAAACGACGGCGGAGGCCATACCTCTATCCCCTGCACTTTTTTCTCTGCAATGCATACGACGTAATCGTAATGTTTCACTTAACACATAAGTTCGCTCAACACCGCACACGCTTCACGCCGTCGTCTTGCCGGATGGTGAAAGTCCCGTGTTCGTCGTCTTATTGGACGGCTAGTGTATTAAAAATCAGTTATAGCTCAAATGATCCTGTAAGTTTTACGTTGGGTCCGGTTTTCTTTCTCCTGATATAACATCTTGACTAAATTTCAGTTAGAGATTCATTTTTTAAATTGAAGTATCTGGTTAAAAATTCTTTTGCTTTTTGTTGAAAATGAATGTTGTAACTGCAATTGTAGCTATCCTATTTTTTATATTCGCTATGGATCTTTGTTTTTGATTTATGTAAACAATCATCCACGTTATCATGTTGAGACACGACTAGTAACTGTCACAGTGCTGCAAACAAACTATTCTAAGTTTTTGGATTACTGGACTATAACTAAACATTGAATTGGATATACCGAAAAAAACTGCTACCAGCTGCACCTTTATATGTGGACCATAATTTTGACTTTCGGGTATTGTTTTTCGCTTATTTAAAAAAAACTATCAACTCTATAACGTTGCGAATTGACTAACAAACCGCAGTGAACGACCTCCAAACAGCTTCATAAAGAAAAAGTGAGACATTTTTACCTTTTGAAACAGCGTTGAAGCTAGACCCCCGAATTTTTTTCTTGGTTCAAAAAATGGGGATGGAATGACAAACGATGGGATTTAACTACCAAACGCTCTCTAACGATGACCAAACTTTCGACGATATACAACTTTCAAATTTTTTATTTGGGGGGGGGGGGGGGGGGGGGGGGGGCAACTACTCACCGATGAGTGCGTTACTGTGGTTTTAGCATGAATATTTGGAAATTCTTGGTGAAATGATGAAATCTGCATGGCTGTTAAGGGCATGTGACACAAATAAATACCTATATTACCGACCACAGTTTTTCAGTTCACTGAATGTTTTTTTGAACCTAAGAACTTTTTTTGTAAATAAAATATCGAGCTGAAACTTTGGGAAAAATATTAGAGTACAATAAAGTACGTTTAGGTACTGCATTTTTGTAGGAATTTCACTGAAAATTCTTTCATCTTTTTTCTGAACCTCAACATTTTTTGAACGTTCGAACTTTTTTTATATATAAAATATCGGTCTCAAACTTTGAGAAATGCAAGAGCCGAAAGAAAACTACGTTTAAGTACAAAGCTTAATAATAAAAGATGTAAAAAATATATTTTAACAATCAATTCCAACGGCATCAGCCGGTAACGTTGTACACGAAAATACGAACCCTCTAGAGCCTCGTCTAGTGGCCACCAGGTTTCGTATTTTCGTGTTCAAAAAATGTTGAGGTTCAGAAAAAAGATGAAATAATTTTCAGTGAAGTTCCTACCAAAATGCAGTACCTAAACGTACTTTATTGTACTCTAATACATTTCCCAAAGTTTCAGCTCGATATTTTATTTACAAAAAAAGTTCTTAGGTTCAAAAATACATTCAGTGAACTGAAAAACTGTCGTCGGTAATATAGGTATTTAGATGTGTCACATGCCCTTAAGGGCATTTGACACAGCCAAATAGCTACATTACCGACCTAACTTTATCAGTTCACTGAATATTGTTTTGAACCTAAGAACTTTTTTGTAAATAAAATATCAAGCTGAAACTTTGGAAAATGTATAGAGTACAATAAAGCACGTTAAAGTGCTTCCTTTGGATAGGAACATTACTACATATTATTTCATCTTTTTCATAAAATATCGGTCTCAAACTTAGAGAAATGCAAGAGCCGAAAGAAAACTACGTTAAAGTAAAAAGTTTAATAATAAAGTTGTACAAAAAAAGTTAACTAAACCAGAGATGAGGTGGGAGATAGGCGATCCCATGTATTTAATTTCAAACGATTTTCGCCAGCGCCATCTATTACCTGAGGCTTTTGCGAACTAAAATAAAGCGCCCCCAATTACTCAGCCCAGTTTACGAACTGAAATAGATGATAGACGGTTCTACCTGAGCGGTCAAACAAGGCGGCATTTTTCCAGTTTGACAATGTCGGTAGAGAAAATCAGAGTGGGTAATTTCTCGTATATGCTAGGTGAATTTAGGATGCTTTAATTAAAAAGTTAACATAATAGAATCTGAGAGATCTGAAGGGAATTTTTTTAATTTTGCACAATTAAACATTTTGAAAAAAAAACTGTTTTTTTTTTTGTATTTAAAGATTAATTTAAGAGCCTAATAATCCAAATTTCAATCATTCCTTTAGTACATAACGATGAAAAAAGTAAAAAATGGTGGAAAATAACAAACATTATAATTGAAAATTAACACTTTTTTGGTGTTTCAAGATTACTATATATTTTTTGAATCCATTGTTAATTGGTAGAAAATTTATCTTCTTGGTGAAAAATGATGTTTTTCCTTAAAAATTCAACTCTTTTTGGAAATTTGTTGATTTTGAATTGAAAATTTAACTATTACATTTATGCTTCGAAATTGATATTTTCAAATAAAAATTCTTCTTTTTATTGAAAATTAAACTTTTTTTAAATCTGTTATTTTTGGGTTGTAAATTGAACTATTTAATTTGTCTTTTTAATGCTTGAAAATTAATTTTTGTAGAACATTAATTTTTTGTGTTGCAAATGTAAGTACAAATGTAAATTGTTTTTAAAAAATATTTGGTATATTTTCGGAAATATTTTTTTCTAATGACTCAGAATATTCTGAAATTTCTAAATGTTTGAAATGGAAGCGAATTTTTCTTAAAATTTTAAAAAATATTAAAAAATTAAAAAACTTGTCTTAAAATATTCCGATTTTTTTCGCGGGATTTATAGAAATGTTCAAAAAAATTTAATATCTTTTTAAATTTTATCAAAAAATGAATATAAAAAAAATCCTTTCAAATTTTCGTATTAATCTTAAGAATATTCTTTCATTCTCTTGAAACCTTTCAAACTTTTAAAAAAGTTTCTAAGCATCTAATTCAAAATCTTTCAAAACCGATTTTTTAAAATAATTTGTTTAAAGTTTTTTTTAAAGTGAAATTGGAAAAATGTATTGAAATACAGTTCAGTCGAAGGGCTAATTATAACTTTTGTGTTACGAAAAGTATGAATGTTGATTTAGAAAACGAATTGGACATAACGTGAGTTAATTCTTTCTTTTAAACAAAACCTGGAAGACTTGGCAGGGTCATTGCATTTTTTCTAATTCTGTGGAAAAATCACGTAATCTTGCAAATATTGACAGGGTTTTTTAAATTGAAAGATTAATTTCCAAGACTATTAATCAAAGTCTTATTAATTATTTTAGTAAGCCATGGCAACAAATGGTGGAAATTTAAAATCCTTATTGAAAATGTGTTTTTTGGTTTGTTTAAAATTCAAGTACATATTTGTTAAATTAGCTGTTTTTTTTTTTTTAGAAAATAAGGCTTGTATGTAAAATTCCTTTTTTGTATTGCAAATTCAAATATTTGGTTAAAAATTAATTTTTTTATTTAAAATTTTGGATTGAAAATTGAAGTATTACCGAAAAAATTTGTTGTTTCAAACTGTAACTATTCTATTTTTTTATTGGTTTAAGATTAATTTTCTTACTCTTTTTTATAGAATATTGAACTATTTCTTGAAAATTCGTCGTTTTATAAATATGAGGAAATCTTTCAAACTTCTAAAATATTTTAAATCACTTTAACACATCTAAATTTTTCAACACCCAAATTTTTCTTACAATTTTGAAGTCCTGAAAAATTTCACAATTGCCGAAGATATTATGGATTCTTTCTCAGCATTTTTAAAAATCTTTTAAAATTGTCTGTCTGTGACAATTTATTTTTAAAAACAAGAAATCTTTTCAAATTTGGTTGGTGTATATGATATTAGTGGATGTTTTCAGTTTGTTATTTGCTGAGATGCCGACAAATGTTGAGCGCGAAATATAGATTTATTAAGATTTCAAAAGAAAAAGTTTTTTAAGAATTTTGCAAGATTTGAAGATGATAAAAATGTTTTCTTAAGTTCTCTAACAAAATTTAACATTTTTTTATTTTTAAAGTTCATTTGTAGAGAATACTTAAAAAGATTCCAAGATTTTTAAAGAAAACTATTAAAAATTAGTTTTGAGAGAATATTCTACAACTTTTTCAAAGCATTTTAAAAAATTGCCAAAAAATATTCTGGAAAATTTTAATATTGAGAAGATTTTTAAAAGATAAAAAAAAATTTAGATTTCTGAAGATTTTTAAATAAAGTTTTGGATTCTATTTCAGAATTTGGAAAGGTGTTAAGAAATAAAAAATTTTTTGCCTAACATTTCGGGGAAAGTTTTCATTCATTCTTTAATAAAAAAAATTTTTTTTAAAGAAAATTTAAGAATATTTTGAAACTTTTTAAAACATTAAAAAACTGCGTTGACTCAAGAATCCGGTATATAAAAGTATCAACACTCAGAAATTTCGAAAAAGACAGTAGAACCATGCGGTGATTGTTTAATCTTTTTCTTTAAAATTTTATATACAATATTTCCTAAATTAATATAATTTGATGTAATATTTAATATTTTACAGACTATTGAAAATTCTTAAATTAGAAAAGTTCGGAACGATAAAATTCCTGAATTCGCCCAATTTGTTGAAATGATATTGGTAGGGCGGCGGGGAATCTTCGATTCTTGCAGAATCTTAGCCCTCTAGTTTGCAGAACCGGCAGAGAGTTTCCGAGAAATTTATTTCCCCGCAAAACAAATAAAGCAAAAATAGATGAGTAGCTCTTTAAAGCTGCTTTCTTAAACACTTATTATATAATCTAATTAAATTGTATTTAGTTAAACTTTAAATAAATAAATAAATTGATTAAAATAAATTAAATAAAAAAGTATCTAATTTTCTTTTAACTTTTAATACTTTTCACATTTCCTAGTTTAGTATATGTACTAATAACTGAGTTATTATCTTCAGCTTTTCAAAATAGAAAAAAAAAAACTTTAAAAAATCTGATCTATTAATTTCAGCTTCAGTTTAGAATTAAAAAATTACTTTTTTTTTGCAATTACAATAATTTTTAATACAAAATACAAATTTGGAGTAACTATTTGCTTGTTACAAAGGTAAAACCACATTCCAAGGTTTGACAAGAAGGAGTCGCGGCTTATCAGTTTCTTTTTAAAGTTATATAAATATAATTTTCGTCAGATTCCGGAGAAATTTTCAAAAACATTTTTGAAGATTTCACGCCAAAAAAAAATGCAGAAAATTTTTATGCTTTTTTTTAGTTTGCAGGATATACAAAATATTAGGAAAAATTAGAGTCAGCTTAAAAGATATTTAAGACTTTTAAAAGATTTGAAGAAATAATTTTTTAAATAAATTTTCTAAAAACTATTCATGTTTTTAAATATTGTTAATCCCTTCAAAATTTTTCTGAAATTTTCAAATAATTTTAATCATAAAAAAATTACATTTTTACAATGACCTTCAAAACTTAGAGATTTTTAGAAACTTTTAGAGAAATCTTAAAAACAAAATTTCATCCTTGCAAAATTCTTAAATAGCTTCTAATATTTTTTTCAAAATACTCAACATTTCAAAAATTGCTAAAAATAATTTTTAAAATGTATAGAACATTTTAAATTGTCTAAAAAATTTCAAATTTTAAATTACTTTAAGACCTTTACAAAACTTCTACACCTTCGAAATATCTTTTCAAATCATTCATTTTTCCTAAAACATTTTTTAATTGTCCTTAAATCTTCTAGATTTCTTTTCACGTGTTTTAAAATCAAAACTCAATTATTTAAAAAATTAAGATATTCTAAGTTTTTTGCCTATTATGTATTTCATTTTTCTTACCTCTTTCAAAGTTTGAAAAAGTTTACAAATTTTATACTGCGATAGCAAAATTTGAAGAACAGAGTTATTTCCTATAATATTCACTCAAAAAAATGTCTAGTTAAATCAACCAGGATTCTGGTTAAATATGGCCTTACTATTTTTATGGTTAGAGTAACCAGAAATCTGGTTACATTAATCAGATTGTATGGTTAACTTAACCAGAATTCTGGTTAATTTGAGTAGAATTCTCGTTACTTTCACCATAAAATAGTAAGGGCATATTTAATCTGAATTCTGGTTGATTTAACCAGACATTTTTTTTACTGTTAGAAAACCCATTTACAATTAAAATTTTCTTTTTAATCAATGATGTTCAGAAACAGTTGGAAAACATTTAATCATGAAATAAAATTACTTAATTGAAAATTTTTATTTACAAAAGTGACGTTGCGGTAATCTCGTAATATTTATTAATAGACTTTATTACAGACGGTTAACTTAAGCAGTCTTTTTTTTGAGTGACTAGCAAAATTCTTAGAAATTGAAAAAATCAACTGCAAGAATGAAAAACGAACATACATATCTTATTTGTTTCATATCTAACTATTAAATTAAAGGGTTAATAAAAATTACTCGAGTTAATACTTTTAAATTTTTGACGTTTTCAATTTATTTATGATTAATAATTTTTTGTAAATAAACTTTTAAGTTTACAATTCAAATTTTGAAGACTTGAATTCCATTGAGTTGAAAATTAATTATTTTTCATAGTTGAAAATAAGATTTTGAAAGTTTTGAATTTGTATTGATTCCATTTTCAAAACTCTAATATACAAACGTTTCAATATTTAACGTTTTAAAATTTTTCTTTTTTCTCAATTTCAATCTGAAATTTTTTAACATTTCAAGAGATTTCAAAAGATTTTTAAGGATTTTAAATATTTGAGGATGTTTCAAAAGATGTCAAGGAATTTTTCATTTATTTTTATAATTTAAAGGAATTTCAAATAATTTTAACAATTTTAGCAGAGTTATTTAAAAAAGTTCCAAAGTATGTTAGAAATGTTTAAAGGGTGCCTAGATGTTTCAAAAGATTTTGAAGGTGTCGAAATACTTGAGAGTATTTTAAAAGGTTCCAAGGAAATTTCAATTGATTACAGTAATTTAATATGAGATTTTAAAGGATTTGAAATATTTCGGAGTATTTTTTAAATTTCAAAGAATTTTCAAGAGATCTCAAAAGATTTTAAAGGATTTAAGATATTTGAGGATGTTTAAAAAGATTTCAAAGAATTTTCAATTCATTTTTATAATTTGAAGGAATTTCTAAGAATTTGAACAATTATAGCAGGGTTGTTTAAAGCAAGTTCAAAGTACCTTATAAATCTTGAAAAGATGTCAAGATGTTTCAAAATATTTTGAAGATTTCTAAATATTTGAGAGTATTCTAAATATTTGAGAGTGTTTTAAAAGGCTCCAAGGAATTCTCCATTGATTACAGTAATTTAATATGAGATTTTAAAGGATTTGATACATCTTAGGATATTTGAAGAGATTCCAAGGAATTTTCCATTGATTTCAATAATTTAGTATGAGATTGCAAAGGATTTGAAATATTTTAGGGTATATTTAAAATTGCATGGAATTATCAAGAGCTTTGCAAAATTTCAATAGATTTTAAATATTTTAGGATGTTTTAAGGCATTTAAAACATTATCAATTAATTTTAATAATTTAAATCAATTTCAAAGAATTTGAATTATTTTCAACTTTTCAGGTTGAAAGTGGAACTGCTTTATTTAGTTTTTTTTGTTGATGATTTATCAATTTAGTTGAAAAAATTTGTTTTTTGAAAATTGTACTATTTTATAGAAAATTTTTGTTTGTTTTTGTTTAAAAATTAATTTCGTTTAACTAATAGAAAATAATTATTTTTTGTAGGAAAATTGACTATGATTAAACATTAATTTTTGTATAAAAAATTAGACTTGGTGGAAAATAAATTTTTTTTGTGCAAAGTTCATGTATTTGATTGAAAATGCCTTTCTTTTAATATACAATTCAGCCTTTTTGATAAAAACTAAAATTTTTGTTAAAAAATGTAGCTATTTTGTTGAAAACAAATTCAATAACTTCTGTTTTAATTTATGTGTTTTATTCAAAATTTAAAAAAAAACTAATTGTTCTAGTTGAAAGTTGAACTATTTCTATTAAAAGATAGTCAAATAGTCATTAATATTAGTATAATATTTTATAATTAAAATATTAACATCAATAATATAACAGTAATAATATGCATATTATATACACCTGAAAAACATAACCTCGAAATCGACTCATGCATGAAATTAAGAATAATGCGAAACATAAAAATCGCCAATTTCTTTCATTTCTTTCTGATGGGGATCGAGATATAAATAGAAGACCACCGAAGTCTTCCAAAATTGTCAGATCGGCAACAAAGATATCTTTGTGGTAACTAATTGAGCAGAAACTAATCTCTGGCAGAAACTTAATTGGTAAATCATTTCCACCAAGAGGGCGCAGTTATCTGCGCATGTTTTTCACATTCTCTTATTCCATTATCTCGGCAATCTCCCACCTCATCTCGACTAAACTAGTTAGGGCCTCGTTTAGTAGATTGGATCCGATTGGGATTGATTGAAGGTTGAATCCTTCTTAATCGGTATTAATCGGGACAGAAATTGTATATCGTTCTTAATCATTTTCAATCGGCACAAGCGTTCGAATCGTTTGCAATAGGGTAAGCACGCCTGCGCATTTGAACGAAATTTGTACACGGAGAAAACTAGATATTGAAAAACAGATATTAAAAACTTTGATATTTAACAATAATATATACACGGAGAAAACTAGATACTAGGGAATAGATATTAGAAATACGTATACTAACACATAATATCCAGATATTATCAGACAGGATCTCTAATATTTTTTTTAACATCCGAGATATTACTGGTTAGTAACACAAGATTTTAACGTTATTATAATCTGAGATGTTAAATTTAAGTATCTAAGATTTGAATTGTAAGTATCTGAAATACTAGAAATGTATTTCAAATGTCCGCGCGCGTACGCGCTACGTGATTGGTCGCAGTTGCCACGCGACCAATAGGCGCACTGCCGTAACGCAAGCGCAAGGAAAACTTTTCCAAGATTGGGATGCCGCATCGCACGTATACCATCTTCTTGTGCGAATACTGAGGTTCCGTAATTTCTAGAGCCAAATCACCATTCATTGGATCGAACCGCATTTTGCAACCGCTTCTGAGAAGAAATGTTCGGCCATTTGGAAGCAACGTGAATGACTACGAAGAATCACCGATCTTTCCGAATGTAAGTTTAATATATTTTAATTTCTGTTTTTATTTCAAACATAAAACAAACATTACCATATATTGTTCCAAAAGTAATTAATATCTTTCTTCTTCTTTATAGTTTCGAGCTTTCTTCTCTTATTCAATTGATTCTTCTTCTTTGTTGTTTCTAGTATTTTTCTAAATTTTCTAATCTTAATATGCGCAAATTACACTCCTCCCTCAAATTACACGAATTACTTCTTCTTTTTAACGTAAAATTTTAATTTTTTGAAAAATGCCAACAATTGGAAACATAAAGCATTTTTTTATTATTCTTTGTTTTCCTTGTGGTTTTTTGTTTTCTTCCTATTCTTTGATGTGGAAATTCTACTTCCAGCTTGGAAAATAAGCAACATTTAAAAAAATTCTTTCCCTAATGAAATACAATTTAAAATTTTTTGAAAAAGGTCGAAAACTTGAAAAAAATACTTTCGTTGTTCTCTGTTGTTTCTTTTTTTTTAGCGTTCAATTTTTTTCTTAATAGCGTAAATCGCACCTTTGAGAAAAATGCCCATAGCTCGGAAAATAATGGATATCTCCCTTCTTCTAATTCTTCTCCTCTTGTGTTCTTTGCTGATTGTTGTTTTCATCTTCTTCCTCCACAATGTCACTAGTTCGGAAAATAATTAAACTTTGCATATTTATTTTTCTTCTTTTGTTTCTTAGTAGCTTCTTTTTTTATTATAATAACTCAGAAAGTAATTTACCTTATTTTAAAGCATAAGATTTTTGAAGAAAAATACAAATTTTTAACTGAAAACACTACCATAATCCGAAATTGGTTAAGATTGTAAATTTGAGAATTTTAAACAAAATTCATTATATTTCATTCAGAAGATTTTGCTTTTAAAATATCGATCTGAGGTTAGACACTTCAAACTAACTAACAATTATCGAACATTGTATTTGTTCTTCCAAATATATTTTTTTTATAATACCATTAATGACAGACCAAAAACACTAACATAAATTACAAATCAATTCAAATAGTTAATCTTGTTTCAAATGTAGTGATTTTTGTTTGAAATCACTGATATTATGCGAGAAAGGTAGCATCACCTTTAATTGCTCCAAAAATAATAAATATTTTTCTTCTTATTTGCAGTTCTTAGTTTTCTTCTTTCACTTCAATGATGACAGCTTGAAAGATAATTAACCTTTTAGCTGTTTTTCTTCTCCTTATTAACGTAAAATTTCAAATTTTGTTTAAAATGCCAATAATTAGAAACCTGAAGTCTTTTTTTATTGTTCTTGGTTTTCCTTGTGGCTTCTTGTATTCTTCTTATTCTTCAATGTAAAATTCTACTTCCAACTTGGAAAATGAACAACATTTAAAAAAAGTCTTTCTTCTTGATGAAATATAATTTCGAACTTTTTGAAAAAGGCTAATTACTCGAAAAAAATACTTTCCTTCTTCTCGGTTGTTTCTTCTTTTTTTTTAAATGTTCATTTTTTTCTGAATAGGGTAATTTACACCTTCTTGAAAAATGCCTATAGCTCGAAAAATAATGAATATTTCTCTTCTTCTACTTCTCCTCCTCCTGTATAATTAAACTTTGCCTATTTATTTTTCTTTTTTTGGTTCTTGGTATTTTTTTTTCTTTGTTTTCTTCTTCTTTTCTAATTAAAATAACTCAGAAGGTAATCAGCCGTATTTAAATGCCTATGATTTTTGAATAAAAATACAATTTTCCAAAATAAATCTCTCGTTTAACCTAAAGTGTTAACTCTGCCGATGAAATCACAAGGTTGTCCTTATAACAAACTTTTTAATATCTAGTATATTTTTCTCAAGGGTGTGAAATCACATCTCTGCAGTGTCTCTCTGGGCCAGACAGTCATAGTTAAGGGTGATTTACTCGATAGCTGTGCGCGGCAAACCTTAGTCGAGTGTGTTATCGACTACCTATTCGTAAACTTTGCAACTAATCATATCTAAGTAATTGCATTCTATTAGGATATTATTCAGTTAATCAATTACTTTACCCACGTCTTATAATGTTGCAGGATCAAAAAAGAAATTTTTGTCAAAATCGGCAGTGGAGGTTCCAGAGGATTACCCCAACGAACGGGAAGGCATTTATTTTGTGCTAGGTAAACCGAAGACAAAAACCACTGCAAGAACTTTACACAAGGGCAAATTATGGAGCAGATACAATAATGTGAACCAGAAGTTAGGCGGTTCGCTAAAAATAATGCTAAAGATTGTGATCAGAATGTGCAGGGTACGTATTATTATAAAGAAATATGTTAATTATGGTGCCTTTTAAGCTCTATTTTTATTTGTTATGTTAATTGTAATTTATGGCACACTTTGCTTTTAGAAACACCGTACATGTATGCCAAAGCGAGATCAGAAACAATTACAGTCGGCATATTTCTAAATGCTTCTGTTCTTAATTTCTGATTAAAATCGGAGGTAATTTTTTCACTAAAAACAACAGCTTTTAGGTAGACCAAATGAATGGAGAATATCCAGCTTAAAAAAAGATCTTCAAATTTTTTGTTGTGCGCATAATTCATGAAAATAATATTTTTATAAATTTCGCAGATTCAGAAAATTGCTTGAATGAAGTAAGGTCCACAACGATTGAGCGTTCAATAGCTTTTTAGTATCTAAGGAGCACAGTGGGTTTGGATGAAACTCAAGCCAAAAATTGGAAAATTTGTATCCAGGATCGGGCACAGTTTTTGGAACCACATGACATTTATAATTACATTCAGGAAATCCCTATTTTACATACCCAGTTTGGGTATAAGTTACTTCTGCAAGATTTTGTACTTCGCTACAGTAAAGAAAGTGCATCCTTGTTTACAGCTTGGGAATACTTAGTTTCTGCAATTTTATCGATCGGCATAAAAAAGGACATTTTGCAGCCAATCTGGAGCACCCAAATGGTATCGTATTGCACTGTTTCAAAATCAGGACACGATTGTCGCTTGGCATTCAAATTTATTCTTCGAGTTTTAACAAACAAAAAGTTCAAATACGCATAACTTCGTCAGAATTGTGTTCCCTAATCACAAAAATACGTGTCGGCTTGTTTTATCCAAAAAACATTATATTCGGCGCCGGAAAAATTCTGCCATTGAATGTGTAGAACTTGTCTAATTTCAAATGGATTCGGTCTTCTGGATTTGTAAGGTTGCTTCCAAATTGATGTAATACTCACAGGATGAAACCCACGTTGACGAGGAACTAAAGCGACGAAAGGACGTAGTTGTTAACCATGGAGACACTCTAAAATCATTTATTTGAGCCGTTGGAAATGATCTCGATCATTTCACGAAGATTTACGCCTACGTAGATGGAAGGAAGTATAGTATGGACAGTCCTTTACAAGCACTGGACGTTTTCTTCAAGTTCTTCCACGCTCTAAACGCACAGTATCCGAGTACTGAACAACAAGTATGGAACTTTATTCAAAAATACCTGTATATCTGCAACAATTCACACAGATTTTGACGTGGAGAGTAGTTCACAAGAGGAAGTTGCTGCTGAGCTTTGCATAGCTAGACCTCGTTTAAAGTATGTTTTTTTTACTCAAAATTATTATTGATAAGCACTTCATTACTGGCGTCTTGGATATTATTAACAGGCACTTGTGTAAATAATAAATACGTGTATTGATTTATTTTTTATTTTACAGAAATATCTTATAGAATGGAATGTGTCGTAATGTAAAGAGCCTACAAAAGAGATGCTACCCTAAAAAATAACTTGGTATGTTATAGTTTTCCTACGCTTATGGTTTCTTAATGTAATGAAATAAAATTTTCATATATTTATGAGAAATAAATATTTATTTCGTAAAGTGTGAAAACAGCTCATATTATTTGTCTTCCCGTATATTCTTGTTTAAGTTAATATTCAAAAATGCGGTGCCACTTGTGCCAATACTTTTGTGATCAATCTTTAAAATTTTTTAATAAGTCACTAGCGCACATTTCACGGCCTGTGTGAGAATAGTGAGTATGAGTGCAATGTAGGTAAATACCGAAGGCGTTTTTCGTCACTTAACTCTTTTAAACGACATTTCAAATCCAAGCATACTTTATGCTTTGCACGAAATAACGAAAATTTTATTGAAAGTATTGAAGCAATCCCAGTAAAATCGCGGAACGAGAATACATTACAGACTGATGAATCAATTAATTCAAATGCTTCTCCGTGCAGAGTATTGAGTAAAGATCAGGGATTGTCCGATTCTTCTGAAGCTAGAACTTTGAATGATTTTGCTGACACTGAACTTTGTTTTTTTCAAACATTGTTCAGCATGAAATCCTCTGCATAATAACAAAACTTTATTGCATTCCAAATATACCAATAAATATTGTTCAGGTTGTCATGAAAGAAATGAAATATATAGATACATATGCAATTAAAGTTATTGAGAATAAAGTTGAAGAAGCTTCTATTGAAAATGAAGTTCCTTTAGATCAACGAAGTGAAATTAGTTCGATGATCGAAGCCGTAAGTTCAGCTCTTCAGGAAAATCGATCAGAGTTTTTAAGATTTACAAATTTAAGGCATGTTGGGATAATGATTGATCCTACTTCCGAAAAAATTGGTGAAGAGTTCGAAGTTACTGACGAAGCAGAAGTACCGAAGAATCGTTTTACAGAAATAATTCTATTGAGAGAACTTTTAAAGTCGTATTTAAAAACTAATGGTATTCTTGATTGCATGCTCGAATATATGTCTGCTTTAAATACCTCTAGTACAGTCATTTCCAATATAATGCAAGGAGAAACATTTAGAGACACAACACTCGAATTTCCGGAAAAAGTCGGCATACCATTGACTATGAGTTTCGACGATTAGGAGTCGGGAAATTGTCTCGGCTCTCATAGTGGAGTTCAAAAAGTTGGGTTTGCTTACATTTCTTTGTATTCCATTCCTCCACAGTATCGAAGCAGTTTGGAAAATTTGTTATTAGCGCTATAAGTTAAGCACGAAGATCACACAAAGAACGGTAATAGGGTGGTCTTTTCTAAATTAATCCAGGAATTTAATTATTTATCTGACACAGGAATCTTAGTTGAGACTAAAACAAAGAAAATTCGGGTTTACTTTGTGCTTGCTATTTTCGAAGGTGACAATCTTGGACTGAATAAAATTTTAGGTTACAGTGAAAGGTTTTCAGATAATTATTATTGTCGTATTTGCAAGTTACATAAGCTAGAGGCTCAGTATACTAATCGTGCTGATAATACCGCTCTGCGAACAGAAGCTAATTACGATACCGATCTTGTCAAAAATGATTTTTTAGGTAGCAATATAAAAGAAGCTTGCGTTTTTAACGACGTTCTTCACTATCACTGCACACAAAATATTATTATCGATCTCATGTATGATCTTCCGGAAGGAGTATTAGTATACGAATCGGAAATGATTTTTCATCAAATTATTGTAGTTGATAAAATTATTGATTTGGATATTTTCAATTTCATTTTGATTTATTTTAACTATCAATTTGAGTCTGGTAAACCACCAGCAATTACTTTAGATCAATTAAAAAAAAAATAATTTAATGTCGGCCGCGGAAATGCTAACTTCTATTAATTACGCACCAATAATGTTTGGTCGTTTCATACTGGAGGATAACAAGTATTGGAAATTACTAATCAAAATAAGACGTATATTGTCTATGTTTCGTTCAAATCAATTTGACGTTGAATGTCTTGATTATTTAGAAGAATTAATTGCTGAACATCATGAGCATTATATAGAACTATTTGCACCATTGAAACCTGAGCACCATTTTATGACGCATACCCTTTAATTATTAAAAAGATGGAGCCAACCTCACATCCAATCAACGAGATCCGAATCCAAGCACAGAGAACAAAAATCTACTTCCAATTATGTTTCAACGAGGGTTAACATCTTCAAAACAATAGCAATCAAACAGCAGCTAATGCTTGCAAATAGATTACTTTTAAATCAAGGATTTGATCCAGGATTTGCTACAGGTCGCTTACAAGAGTTAGGTGCGAAAACTTACAACGCTTTATCGACGGTGATAAACATAGACCCAGACGAGTATCTTGTTTCTAACAGTGTACGGGTTTTTAATACAGAATATAAAACTGATTTCATAGTCGTAATTAATGTTAGCGATGAGCTCCCGCTGTTTGCAAAAATCACTGAAATTTTAATTTCTCATAGAACAAACGATGTGATATTTTCTTGTGATTTGTATCAAACAATATCATTTCATGAATATTTTCTCGCTTACGAGGTTGTGAAATCTGAAGAAGCTAAATTTGTTAAGCAAATAGATTTACACAAGTACCATCCTGTACTTATGTACGAGTACAAGCATTGCAATGGAAAAATATACGTCATTATGTACTGCGACGAATGAGATTATGTAATAGTTAGAATAAATGTTGTATTGTAATTTCAAATCAAATAAAAAATTATTCATGATTACTTTTAAATCTATATGTATTTCTTATTTATATTTAAGTGCTTATTATGCTTTATAAATCCCAATCAGTCGCCTTCATTTTGACCAAAATAAATTATTTAATTTATTTTGGTCGATAATATTTCGTTTTGACATTGAAATGAATAATTTATTTTCTAATAAATTTTAGTATTTCATATAATTATTGGTACTATTCACTGGATATTACTCATTAAAATCATATATAATAAACAGTAGCATGTTAGATAATTCACTGTATATAATAAATAATATAAATTATAATAAATATCTCAGATATTTAGAAAAAGTATCTTAGATATTTAGAATAAGTATCTCAGATATTTAGAATTAGTATCTTAGATATTCAAAATAAGTATCTCAGATATTTAGAATTAGTATTTTTGATATTAAGGACTTAACATCTGCTGATATTAAAGACTTAATATCTGCGGATATTAAATCTAAGTATCTAGATCGTTGTCCCATAGTTAAGTTACAGATAAGTTATGGCTTAGTATCCAGATACTAACCGCTAGTATCTAGTTTTCTCCGTGTAGATATTACGGCATAATATCTAATATCTTCTATTCAACATACAAAATATTAAAGGGCAATGTCTGTTTATATTGAAAGTATAAGACGTGTGATATTAAAAGTTAATATCTGAGACATTAAAAAGGCTAAATTTTATCGGAGCAAGGTCGCTGACGTGTGGCGTGGCGACAAAAGATTTTAACCCCGCTTTGTCTGCATCTTGAGCTTTCATCGTGTGTATTGTGGTTCTTCAGATATCTATTGTACTACAAGTTTTGGTGGAAAATGGATTAAATGTTTTTGGATATGTTATAATTTTCTCAAAAAAATGCGAATTCAGCTACAGGCATTTTTCATATTAGCCTTGAACAGTGTGTTCTCTGTTCCACACAAAAATCGGATAATCATGCAAAAAGGCGAATGCTTGAGGATTCGGATGTTAAAAACAGAGGACTACGATATTAACATTCTTTTCATTTTATAGAAAATGGCATGCTTTACAGGTAATTTTTGCACAATTAAAAAATATTTCTTGAATATCTTAGATTCTGCCCTTTAATATCTTGGATATTGTCAGTTAAAATCTTCTTTTTAATATCTACGGATGCTCTACTTCAGTATCTAGCATTCTGTCCCATAGTTAAATCGCCAAGATATTACCTATTAATAACTAGATAGTATGTGCTAGTATCTATTTTTCTCCGTGTACTTTGAAATTTTCGTAATTAAGGGTAACTGCGAAAAGATTATAATATTTGTAGACAAATAATAATTATGTATAATAATTAGGATATACGATTTCGAAATTTAAAGAATATTGACGAAATTCGCATCTGGTTTGAAATCTATCATATTATTTCGCATTAAAACAATTCATTAGGTAAATTATAATAATATTAACAAAGATATAAACATTTTTTTGTCAAGGGATTCATAAAATATAGAACATTTGTATTTTTAAAATAACAAACCTGATTTAATCAACAGTACTCTTTGACCTGACTGATTACTAATTACACTGTAATTTGCACTATATATTACACACTATAAATTTTGTACGCTTTTTACATTATAAGTGTTTTTCACTATTTAAATAAATATTTGATTATAATATAAGTCAAAAAAATCACTATAAAAATTATTGGCAAATTTGTTAGTGATAGTTCCTTGATCACGAGAGAATTATTTGAAATCTTTAAGCAGTTTTCTTTTATCGATATGTAAATTAAAAAAAAAAAGTAAATAACCATTTTCAAATAATTCTCGCGTGATCAAAGTGCTGCCACCAACATGGCCGTGTCCGACCTAAAAATCACCTCGCGTCCCGATTGAGAACGATAGCCGACCTCAATCGTTCTGAATCGGTCCGACCCGATTAATAAACACCATTGGGAACGATTGGATATTACTTTCAATCGCTCGCAATCGGATCCAATCATTCTTTCCTAGAAGGGATAGTTGAAATATTTTTTTACATCTTTTATTATTGAAGTTTGTACTTTAACATAGTTTTCTTTCGGCTCTTGCATTTGTCAAAGTTTCAGACTGATATTTTATGTATAAAAAAAGTTCGAACGTTAAAAAAATGTCGAGGTTCGGAAAAAAGATGAAATATTTTCAGTGAAGTTCTTATCCAAATCAAGTATCCAAACGTACTTTTTTATACTCTAATACATTTTCCAAAGTTTCAGCTAGATATTTTGTTTGCAAAAAAAGTTCTGAGACTCAAAAGACATTCAGTGAACTGATAAAGTGAGGTGAGATGAAAAAATGAAAAATCATTTTGAAGAAAATAAGAAATGGGGGAAGTGAGAATACTTGAAAAAGTATTCCTCGAAAAAAAGGAATTGAGAATGCTTAAGTAAATCAGTTCCTAAATTTAAATTAATGTGAATATCATCGAACGCATTTAACGTGAGAGGTCAAAATAAATAGAAAGTGGGCTATTTCGGATACTTTTTTATCCCATTCTTATTTACTTTCGTTTATCGCCTTTCGTGTGAAAATATTACTTTCAAGAATCTAAGGATTTAGGATACAGTTTGTCAGATTAAAATGTAATAATATGTAAAGTTTTAGTCTGTTGGTACATCGAGGAACTGGTCAGGCTGTGGTCACTCAATGTTTAGAAATTCAGACCAATAATCGACGGTGGTGCCATCAAACGAGCCAGCAGGTTTCTAAGATAAGATAATAGATGCTTGAGGTTATATCGAGATGATTTGTAAATAATGTAATTAAAAAACTTAATAAATTGAAAAAACCAATAGGAAACCAAATAAAAATACATAAATAATTACCGGAATAATTATTTATATGTTTCTGCTTGTTTTTCTATTGCTTTGTCCATAAAAAATTTTCTAACCAAACCCGAAAGATGATAGTAGTATGTTTGAAAGCAGTTTTCATTAAAATTTTGTAATCATTTTCGACATCAATTTTCTTATCGGCAGGTTCCTTTCTCAAAATATTACTCTGTTTTTATGGTAATAATACAGGAGGTACCGCTCCCTCTTTTAGTGTTCAGTTGTGTACTGCAACGATAATCACCAGGTCGAAAATGATGATAACAAATTAGATATCAGCTCTCAAAAAGTTCTTAATGGGTTAGGTTTCACATGTTCTGACGTTCGGAAAACAACGAAGGAAAAAGAGAGATCAAACTTTGGCCCCTGAGCGACGTGTAGCGGGGGAAAGTACTACAGAGCCATCTAACGAGCCCGTAAAACAGGATCAAAGTATGTGCCTTCACGGTTGCCTATATTAGTGACCACAGCCTGAAACTGGTTGCCATTTTCCAGGCTCTGGCCACTCATATAGGCGATCTTGAAGTATTATAAGTCTGATCCCGCTTGAAGTATACGCTAGATGGCGCAGCGTTGCTTTCCCCGCCCACACCACGCAAACCCGTAACCCCTAGCAACGCGCGAACCAACATGTTTGTTGTTGCCGGTAATCACCCGCTGGAAGGCTTGAACCTGCTTTGGTGTTATTCTAATGTGGTTCAAATAAAAATGCAAATTACCTGTTTAGACGACCTTCAATTTCTTCGTGAACCACACTTTCATGAATAGAGCAATTTAAGAAACAAACATAAATACATAAATAATTATTAATGGTTTTCTGTTTGTGATCGCTTTCTTCATCTCATTTACTTTTTCAAGTTAATTATTCAAAAACTATCTGGAATGCATGTGACGTCACGATTTATCTTAGGGATCGAAGTATACGCTACATGACGTCTATAACCCAGTGGGCACAAAATTTTGCGACGTCTTTACGACATTGTTATGGCATCTTTACGACAACTTTACGACATCCTATGTTTTTAAGAGTTTACGTGACCGATAATATGTCCGGAAGCACGGGAATATGACTGAGAATTTCTTTGATAAATGTGCTGTTCAGGAATTTATAAGAATTTAAAAATATTTGTTCGTAACTTTTGAAAAGCGAATCTTGTAGTTTTCTTGAACATTTGGTTCTGAGTTTTAGGAATGTTGTTGTTTTAAAAGGTTTATTATAAACATAAGAATGTTCTACGTGTTAGGGCTATATTAGTATTTGGAAGTGGTATTTGAAATGCAGAAATATTCTTGAAAATTTAATTCAGAGCTTAAAAATGGTTACAGTTTTAAAAATTTTATTATTAAAAGAAGGCAGTTCTACGTATTAAGACTATATATTTCCATTCTCATTAGAGCATGATAACTTTTCAAAAAAACATTCTATTAGATTGGCCTTTGGTGCACTTTTTTAGTATCCTAAACTAAAGGTCAAGTTTGTTAGCCAGCCATTTCGCATATAAAATTCAAAAAGTGAGCGAATTTTGAATACTTTTGAGATCACTTTTTTTAAAATTCAAAAATTTTCTGTACGTACGTTTATATTGTTCATAAAGTTGAACAATTTATCCTGATGACTTCTTTCATACAACCAAAAATTATCAAAGTTAAAGCATTTACAAAATTCCAAAAAAACACGCGAAAATGAACCTTTTTAGCCAAATAAAGGACGATACGAAAAAAGGCAAAAAAATGTTTGATTTCTAAATGCCCCACAAGATTATTATAAAAACTTTTTGAATTTTCTCGAAAAATCAAAAAATTACATTTATTAATGCAACAATTTCATGCCACAAGTTCAAATTATGAAAAAACTTTGGAAATGACCAAATTCAGTTTATGGAAAAACGACCAAAGTTGAAATAAAATGTTTAACAACACATTTTTTAAAAAGAATTCTCTTTTTTAAACGGGACAATGAAACTACGTCTGTTTTAATACCAATGTAAATTATGAATTATACGTGATGAGAATGTGTTCGTTAAAGCCGAAGGAGCTTTAACAAAAGAGAATTCACAATCACCAAATTACTGTTGTCGATGCTTTCACCTTTAGTTTTGAAAAGTTTATGCACAAAGGTCGATCGCGTAGCGCGAGGTACATACATTATTCTTATAAAAATAAGACTGTTCTACATGTTAAGACTACAGTTTCTATCTTTAAAAAATAATTTTTATTCGGACAATTAGTATATACCAGGTGTATACATATGAAACTGGTATTTTTTCAAGAAAAAAACACATTTATTTCAAGAGAATGATAACAAATATTTTATTCAAAGTATGCGCCCT
>NC_046657.1:3618146-3621202 GCF_010883055.1 Belonocnema kinseyi
GATTATTTTAACTTGCTATAAAATAAACTACTTAAAAAACAATATAATCAATTTTTTCAAAACATAAAATTGTAATACTGGCGTATTCAATATAAATTTAAATATTACTTAAATACTTCAAAAACCATTACTTAATATTTTATGCAAGTAAAATACAAATATAATAGAATAATAATTTGAACATATATATTTAAAGGCCTGATAATACTTATCTAACATTCTTGCATTACTTAATTTTTATGTTTATCTTATTTTAATTGAATTTCGATAAGACTTAACTTTTTTCGTAGTTTTATTTTTATGAAACTTTCATTATTGCAATTCATGGTTTTTGGAAATAAATGTACACCCAGTGGGCAAAAAGTTTGGCGACGTATTTACGACATCGTTACGACATCGTTACGACATCGTTACAACGTCTTTATGACATCCTATGTCCATGTCGTTTCGGTGTCTTTGCGACGTTGTTAAGACATCGCCAGATCATACGACATGGACACAGGATGTCGTAAAGTTGTCGTAAAGATGTCGTAACGATGTCGTAAATGCGTCGCCAAACTGTGTGCCTACTGGGCACTAAGAATAGCCAAGAGGACATCGTATCATAGCGTTCGCGATGAACACGACTTACAGAGGCGCTGCAATCGTAACTACATGATCGCTTCACGTGGTCTAAAAATAGTCTCATTTGAAATATTTACGTTGTGAATTATAGTAATAATTGATATTATTGTAATTTAAATTAAAAGAAAGAATATAAAATCGACGAATAGTACTTGAAATTATTAGACATGTGTGAATTTGTTGAGGAAACATGTAATAATAAAAGTATACCGGAAGGAGAAGCCATTTTAAAAGCTGGTCAAAAGAGAAGACTGATAATGAAATTAGAATTACTGGTCTAGCTTTTTTGTGAATAAAATAGAATTAGAGGAAAAGAGTTGTCCATACAAAGCTTGCCAGTTTGGAAATTGCAAACATTTGGAAAATGTATTGTTATACTGTTAATCTCGTCAAAGGGACAATTTTTTCGATTTGCCTGAATATTATGAGACATAAACTACTAAAATAATCATTTTTTTGAATGAAGATTCATTACTTTAGTTGAAAATTCATATCTTTGAGTGAAGATTAGTTTTTTTTTTTGGTTCAAAATTAATTTTTTAAATGGAAATTTGTCTTTTTATTATCAAATTAATTGTATCAGTTTAAAATTAATCTTTTTGTTAAAAATGTAATTAGTTTGTTGAAAATTAACCAGTTTCATCAAGTCATTCTTTTCGGTAGAATATTCTTCTTTTTAGCTAAAATATAAACTGTTAGATGTTTTGTCAAAAGAATTTAACTTTATTAGAAATTTAAAGAACAGAAAAGTTAAAATTAGAATTTTCTAATATTTTTTATAACGTTATTTAAAAGTACAGTTAAGAAATACAGTTCTTCTTTATAATTCAAAATTTGAAATTCATTCTTTCGAAAGTTTACTCTAATACTTTCAAATTCAAAAGAGTTTCAATTTCGATTTTGCAAAAACATGAAATGTTTACCAAAATAGACCTAAACATAAAATATTGAAAATTATATAACCACAAAGAAAAAACCTTCCAAATTGAATACTTTAATTCGAGAGTTTCAAAAAAACTTTTGCTACTACAAATTCAAAACTAAAAATGTGAAAGCTTGATCTATTCAAATTTGAACTACTGATTCATTCCTAAATTGCAAGCGTTTGCTTTAATTTGAAATTATTTCATTTCAGAAGTTTCATTAAACATATTCAATAAACGTTTTCAATTTCACATTGGCTTAATTATTAAGATTTTTGATTAAGAAATTATTGCTTAAATTATTAATTTGATTTGTAAATTTTGTAATATTGAAAAATTTACCTAACTTGTAAAGAAGAGATTTTTCTAGATGCAAATTCCAATACTTGGTTGAAAACGGATGTATTTCAATTTTTGTTGATAATTCATCTTTTCCCGTAGAAAATTAATCTTCTTGGTTAAGGCCAAGTGACAAGTGGATCACGTGACCAAATTCCTACCTTACCAACACTTTTTCATTTTCTAACTTATTTTTACACGAAGCTCCACATCGAATTGAAAATTTAGGATAATAAATAAGCAGCACTTAAAAAGGTGGGTCTGTTCTTAAATTTTAATAATTAATAAAAAAAAAAAAATTCGCAAATAATTTTGTTTTTCTTTTTTCATCATTAATAAAATTTAGAACCAGTATCACCTTTCTTAGTGCTTCTTGTTTATTATCCCAAATTTTGTACTCGATGTTGCTTTTCGTGTGAAAATAAATCAGAAAATGAAAAAAGTGTCGGTAAGGTAGGAACCTGGTCACGTGACCACTTATCTACTGGCCTTCAGTAACAAAAATTTTGGTTGAAAATCCAACTCTATTTCATTTTTGGTTAAAAATTAATATTTTAAGTTGAAAATTGATCTTTGCTGGTTCAAAGTTCATGTAATTTGTTAAAAATTCATCCTTTTTCATTACGGTTATTGTTACATAATTTCACGCACAATGTCTCAACCATATAAGCGCACGCTCAAACGTTATAAAAAATTGCTACCGCTAGGGAATCGGACCCTACCTAAATAGCTAAAAACTACCCTAAAACCTAACTCTAACGCACGCATTAGTCAACTGAGCGATAGAACCGTTAGATATTTCTGGAAATTTCTGCTGGAAGATTGTTTGGTAGGTTCAAAAATGTTTAATTGAAATTTTTCAGTCGATCTGTTGCAAGATTTATAGTATTTACGTCACTGACATTTTAAAAAGTGAAATTGTCAGAAATTACTTTACAATGTTTTATATTGTACCTTATATATGAGTTGAGATAATTATTATAACTAATCATAGCGACCAACGTTTACTTTATACTTTAATACGGTATTTTTTGTTGATATAAAATTTTAAGAGTTCAAAAATATTTTTATTAGGGGCTATCCATGTACCACGTGGACAATTTGTCACCACTTTTTTACCCCCTCCCACCCCTCCTCGTGGACGGCCTTGGAATTTTGACCCCCTCCCCC
>NC_046657.1:3621302-3669130 GCF_010883055.1 Belonocnema kinseyi
CCCCCCCCCCCCCCCCAACTGTCCACGCGTTTTATATGGATGGCCCCTTACATTTAGTTGAAAATTCATACATTCTGTTTAAAAATTGTCTTATTTGATAGAAAATTGTTTTTGTTGGTTAAGATTCCAATTGATTTATTATCAATTTATTTTTTAGTTGGAGATAGATCATTTCAGTAGAAAATTGAACTATTTGGTAAAAAAATCGTTGCTTTTTGGTTTAAAATTAATTTTTTAATTGAAAATTGATGAAAAGAATTTCTGAAAATAGAATCAAGAATCTAACGACCAAATTTGGACAACCACTACAAAATATTCCCACTGCAATCTGAAAAAACAAATAAGGAACATCCTCCTCCTCTCTCCTCCCTCTAAAAAGGAAGAAAAAAAGGAAACCATTTCCTTTTAATTTGGACAAAAAAATATAAATAAAAAGGAGGAAAGAAAAATGAGAAGGCAACCAACCAAATCCAATTCCTTATCTTTTTTATTTCTTTCGTCCTCTTTATTCCTACCATTATTAAATCACAATCAGAAATATTTGCAAAAAATAATCACCAACGTTTCGGCACTCCTACAGCACCCTTAAAAAGGCAAACAAAATTTTAATAATATAAAATAAAAATAAAAAAATAAATTAAATGAAAATAAAAATAAAATGAAAAACAGAATAAAATAAAAAACAATAATAAAATAAAAATAGAAATATAAATAAAATAAAATCAAAAATAATATAAAATAAAAATTTAATGAAAATAAAAATAAAATGAAAATAAAATGTGTTGCCAGCAGGAACAGCACCACTGCCAAGAATTTTCATTTTATTTTGTTTTATTATTTTTATTTTTTTACATTCTCATCTAATGAGAAGGTATTGGTTTTATGTAAAATTTCACTTTGTCGGTTTTCATAAAAGCTTCACGTTTTGAGACCCACTGAGTTAGAAAAAACGATTTTTACGAAGGTGTTTGTCTGTCTGTAGTCTGTAGTTTATTCTGTAGACGCGATAACTTTCAAAAAATTGATCAGATTGGATTGTGCTTTGCCACACTTTTATAAGGCCTAAAAAGAAAGAACAAGTTCGTGAACCAGGTATTTTAGATCGCAATTCAAACTGAGCACGTTTTCAAAATTTTTAAGACCACATTTTTTCAAGATTTGAATATTCTATGAACGGTTATTCATGGTACTAAGAATCCAAAACAATTTATCCTCATGCCTTTTTTCTATTAAAAGGAAATCATTAGAGTTAGAGCATTTTCAAAATCCAAAAAAACAAACTAAAGAGAACATTTGAAGGCAAACAACGCATGCTATGAAAATAAAGTCAAGAGAAGAAAAACGTTGATTTTTGAAAACCCTACAAGACTTTTCTCTATAAAAAGAAAATTATCAGAGTTAGAGCATTTTCAAAATAAAAAAAAAAAAACTAAAATGAACATTTCAAACTAAACAACGCATAATACGAGAAAAAGTCAATGGAAGAAACACGTTGCTTTTAGAAAGCCCTACAAGATTATGTTAACAACTTTTTCAATTTGGTCAAAAAGTTGAAAATTCCAAATTTGATCGTACAGAAAAATTTTGAAACCACATTTTTTCAAGATTTTCAAATTCTATGAACAATTATTCATAGTACTTAGAAACCCAAACAATTCATCTCAATGACTTTTTTCTATAGAAAGAAAATTATCAGAGTTAGAGAATTTTCAAAATAAAAAAAAAAACTAAAATGAACATTTCAAGCAAAACAACTCATGCCATGAAAAAAACTCAAAAAAAGAAAAACGTTGATTTTTGAAAGCCCTAAAAGGTGGTCATAACAACTTTTTTGATTTGGTCCAAAAGTTAAAAATTCAAAATTTGATCTTAAATAGAATTTGATTCTATCATCTAATCTAATCTATCTAATGACTTTTTTCTGTAAAAAGTAAATTATCATAGTGAGAGCATTTTCAAAATCCCAAAAAAAAACTAAAATGAATATTTTAAGCCAAACAACGCATGATATGAACGAAAGTCAAGAGAAAAAAACGTTAATTTTTAAAAGCCCTACAAAATTATCATAACAAATTTTTTGATTTGGTGGAAAGTTTAGAATTTTATCATCCGAAAAATAATGAAAAATCCAAAAAGTCCGTTTTTTGGTCAAACTATACAAAATACGAAACAATTGAATTAACTAAAATTACGCGCCCTAAAAAGATCAACAAATTTTTTAACAATCACTTTTCGACAGGACGCGTGGTTTTTGTTTATTTGTAAATGAATCAAACTAAAAAGATTAATTTTTTGGCAAACAACGCAAGCTATGAAAAAAATAAATCGACTCATTCAAGTTTTTCATGAATAATTTTTTAGAGGACACTTAGTATTTTCTTTAATCGTAAGACATAACCTTTAAATTAAAAAAATTAAATTATTTTAATACATTTTTTAAATAAATATTTTTTGTAAAAGGACACAAGGTATGCACTAAAATTAAAAGACAAAAGTTGTTCACCCACGAAGACCTATAAATTTGTTATTAATCATTTTGGAATAGGACGAGTAGATTTTCTTAAATTCGCAAAAAATAAGATTGAAAATAAAATAATTAAATTTTTATAATAAATTTTTGGAAAAAGGACATGAAAGGCGAACCAAATTTTTAAAAAAAGTGTCTTCAACCAAAAATATCTAGAAGTTTGTTATTAATCGTTTTTCGATTGGACGAGTAGATCTTCTTTTATTCGTAAAACATAAGATAAAAAATTCAAAAATGAACTTTTTGGAAAAAGCACAGAAAACACGAAAGATGACGTAGGCTCCTATATAGGACCCTATATAGATTCCTGTATTAGACTCTATGCAGATGCGCAGTAGTTTTTATTTAATTGTAAAAAACATTAAAAATGAAAAATTATAAAAACAAGGAAATAAGAATTAGTATGATTCAATTTTTATGCATATTATGAATTGTAATGATATACATTTATTGAAATGATACATGTTTCAGAGCAGCTTAGAATACAATTTAAAGCAAAATAAGAAACAAATACAAAAATAATCATGAGAAATACAATTGGCTTTTTATTTTGGAATTTTTTAATAAGTAGTCCCAGGCAGAGTTAGATAAAAAATGTATTATTATTAATATAAAAGTGTTGTGTATAATATAGAAAAAATTACATGTTGGACAAAATCGAGTGCTAAGCACGAGATACGTGATGAGAATGTGTTCGTTATAGCCAAAAGAGCTTTAACAAAGGAGAGTTCACAATCACAAAATTACTGTTGTCGATCTGTTCACCTTTGATTTTAAAAGTTCTGTGCCCGAATGCGGAAGAAATGCAAAGACCAAGTGCGGAGTGCGATTGCCATCAATCGCGTGCCGTAGGTGCGCTCAAACTCTCTTTTAACGAAAGAGAATCCACAATTACAAAATTACAGTGGTGGATGTTTTTAGTCCTTATTTTAAAATGTTTCCGTAAGAATGTGTGCAAATATAAAGACCGAGTGCGTAGCGCGAGGTTAATACATAATCGAGCGCGAGATAAATACAACATCGGGCTCGAAGCGCGAGAACCAACAGTTGCGCGCCCCAGGCGCGCTCAAAGTTGCGAGCGAAAAGAGCCGCGCGCGATGAGAATTTAACCGCATAGCGGGAAGATTTTTTTCTTTTATATTATTAAAATTTGTTTGCCTTGATAAGGGTACTGTAGCAGTGCCGAAACGTTAGTGATTATTTTTTACAAATATTTTTGATTGTGATTTGATAATGGTAGGAATAAAAAGGATGAAAGAAATAAAAAAGAGAAGAAAGGGGATTTGGTTGGTTGTCTTCTAATTTTTCTTTCCTCCTTTTTATTTTTATTTTTTTGTCCAATTTGAAAAGGAAGGGTTTCTTTTTTTTCTTCTTTTTTAGGAGGAGGAGAAAGGAGAAGGATGTTCCTTTTTTGTTCTTTTCAGATTGCAGTGGGAATATTTTGTTGTGGTTGTCCAAATTTGGTCGTTAGATTCTTAATTCTATTTTCAGGAATTCTTCTCATCAATTTCATTATTGTACGTTAAAAATGGGTTTTAAGTTGGATTTTAATCTAATTAAAATATCCTAAATTTAAATTGAAAATGTAACATTTCATTTAAGGTATAAAATGTCTCCTTTTTAGTTAAAAGTTCAACTGTTTGGTTAAAAATATATCTTTTTAGTTGAAAATTCCTCTACATCTTTGAAAATTTATGTATTTTTATTAAAATCGTTTTTTCTGTTTGAAAATTGAACTATTTTATTAAAAGTTCATCGAGGAATCCATCACAATTTTTCGTAATCCAAAGTAATCCTATTTAATTATTAGTACCTTAGGTAATTTAAAGTAATTCTTTATATCGAGGTAATCAAGGGTATGTCGAAGTAATCTATCTCCGCTGGACCGTGTTTTTAGGATTAGTTTCCCCTTTGTCAGAAAATAGAAATCCAAGAACGTGAACTAGCACTTTGCGCGCATATATTTACTACTGATATGCAATCATTGAAAGCAAGGCTGTAGCTAAACAAATTGGGGGGGGGGGGGGTTTAAGTGGCACACTCGCGCGAACTTGGCTGCGGCCTTGATTGAAAAGCCAGATGTGAGCATATGTTGATTTACTTTTTTACATGACATCAATTTTTCAATGAAATATGTGAGATGGCGGTGGTCTAAAAAGAAGACTCAATAAATAAAAAATATTTATGCATGTGCTACATTTTTAGACATTTACTATTTTGAAAGATCTTCTAGGAAAACTCGTTAGTTACATGGTTAACGTGAGTCTGCGCTAGTTAGTATCATCTACTGTCATTTACTAGAGTAGAAAATGTGGGTCATCGCTGGTACTCTTTTCATCGTTTTTGCCGTTTTCCTTAACTATATTGGTAAATATATAATAATGAAATATATCTACAATTCTAAATAAACGAGGATATAGGATTTCTAATAGGAATCCATATCCACATTATGGTCGACGGCATTAGCTGCGCAGTGAATTACAATTCTGGGAGAGTCCAGATGCCAAGCCGTTTCGAGCGTGACCATCTGGGGTGTACGACCAGATTGTATTTTCGCTGAATTTTAAATAATGTCCAGCGGGATGTTTGACGCCGAGGATATATGCATTCGATGGGAAGGGTTGAGTATCTGCTTTCAAACTCGACTATTGAGAAAGAAACTGAATTTGGAATGTAGTTTGCTGCAGCTTTCCACTCCCCTGGCCAAACTTTCACACAAATGCGTGTGCTTATAATCAGAGAGTATTAGAGAGTTTATGGTGCCATATGAGAGCAATGTATTTTTCCGTACACGAGTTTCAGCAGTCCTACAGTTTCGGGGAAGGAACTAAACCTGAAGGCCGCGAAAATCAAATCCAAAAAGTTTTTTAAAATTTGTAATGACTGGATTAGTTACTATGTAAAGAAGGTAATAATAACAAATAATTTATTTTTTGTAATAATATATATTTTTTATTAAAAATAACCAATACAATGGTTTAAAAATCGTAGAAGTCCATATCATAAAGCATAAAGTTATACGTTTAAAATGCATTACACTTATTATTAACCATCAAACTTTTTTGCAATCATATTTCACTTCTGAACATGATTCCGATGAATTATTCCCTACTTGAAGTGTTAAAATTATACTGTCAAGACGTTAAACCTTTTCGCTCTCTTCGTTGTCAGTGCTTTTCCTGTCACGAGTATATGTAATTTTGTAATTTAATTTACATTTAATTCACGTTTAAGTGTCATTTTATTTGCGATTGCTGTAACTTTTAGTTAAAATTTATTTATTTTTCTGAATTATCATCATCCCCGTGGCAGTTTGAAATGAAAGTGACGGAATTGTTGACCCCGATTGAGGGCGACGCTGGCTGTACTTTTAGGTCAAAAATTATTCAAATGCATGGGGAAAGTGCCATTAATGTGAAATTTTGAGCTTTTTTTAATTATAAAAATGGAATTTTTCGATTTTTTTCGCTTTTTGAATAAATGTTGAGTTTTTTTGCCTAAAAATTTATCGAAACAGTTGTTATAATGAACAGGAATAATGGCCCACTGCTCAGTGGGCACAAAATTTGGCGACGTATTTACGACATCGTTACGACATCGTTACGGCAACTTTACGACATCCTATGTCCATGTCGTTTCGGTGTCTTTACGATGTCGTAATCAATTTAAACGAGAGGTAATTAGTAAAATAGGCAATCAAACTATTTTTTGAAACGCAAATTATTGGTTACGTGAACTTTTATCAACATTAATGAAATTATGTATTACAAAATAGGGTTAAAAAGTTTGAAAACAGTTTAAATTCATTTCACTTGTGTTGAAATAATTGCAATCTTTTTTGATCTGTCCGAAAATAATTGACAACAAGCGTTGCACTGACACAAAAATCATTAATTTCAGCGAGATAAAAAAAAATTTTGCGATTATTAGTAACATGAATTTTCAATGATTTTAAAAAAAGAAGTAATTAAAGTTGTTATCGAAAAATTTGAAAAAATGTTGGATTCTTTACAATTTTTTTTAAAGATCGCAATCTTTTTTGTTCACTTTACTAATAATGAATAAATAATTATGGCACTATAATTTTTTTTTTAATTAAACGAATGATAATGAGTCAAATATGCAATCAAACTTTTTTAAGCGCAAATTATTGAGAACATGAATTTTCAATAATATCGACGAAATTTTTTTATTACAGTCTTTTATTCAACAATTTTATCAATATTTAAGTACTCTAGAAATCCTATTCATAAACTATAAAGCGTTAGAAATATTTGACATATTTGTTACAATAGATATTTTTTATAGCATAATTAATTTTCATAAATGATTTAGAATAGTAGGAAGTAAATTATTTTATAGCTTTAAAAAGAAATATAATTGTGTATAGTTTAGTTCAATTAAGTGTGAATTTTAATTTTCAGTGATCATTATAAATTTAAATAAAATTTACATGTTCACAGTTTATAATAATTATAGGCTACAAAATATTGTTTAATATAAATATGTGCAAAAAAACGTATTTTCACACTTAAATTAAATTTGTATTTTCCCCATGCGTTTGAATAATGGCCGGCCTAAAAGTACAGATAGCGTCGCCACTCGGGCGCGGTCAAATCTCATGTCACATTCTACAAGAACGCTTCCCATTGGGCACAAAATTTGGCAACGTCTTTAGGACATCGTTACGACATCTTTACGACAACTTTGCGACGTTCTATGTCCATGTCTTTAAGATATCTTTACGATATCGTAAATAAGTCGTATGATCTGACGATGTCTTTACGATAGCGCAAAGACACCGAAACGACATGGACATAGGATGTCGTAAAGTTGTCGTGAAGATGCCGTAACGATGTCGTAACGATGTCGCAAAGACGTCGCCAAATATTGTACCCACTGAGTTCGCTAATATTGTACTTAGATTGTCAGGTTCGTTACACTAAGTCCAAAAAACTAACATCGTTTATTGTTTATTGTACTGTTGTTGCAACCACTAACACTACAGTAATGTGGCATTTTTATTAAAAATCGTAACGATGAAACTTCTATGAAAAACATTTTGAACTATCAGAGAAGCCGTTTTTTAGAAAGTAAACTTCCTTTTGAAAAACACGAGCTTCTTCCCCGAAGCGGCAGAGTTCGCTAGTGTCCGCTGTACGGTCACCTTCCACTCTCTTAGGGTACCTTTTCACGGAGGACTTTTTTGGATTAGGATACCTTTCCACGGTGGCCTGTTTTGAAATAATCGTGGAATTAATATTTTAAATAGGATTCATTTCTAGCTACTTTGTTGGTTGATGGCAAATTTTATGGATTGATAACCTAGATACGAAATCGATCCGTCAAATTAATTTAACGATTAATTTAAAATAGGTAGAGTTCTTAAATTCCCGAGAATTTATGTTCAGGTTACATAACCGAGAATATGACAGCATTTAGGAGAATTTAAAAGAATTTATGATTTTTAACAATATTTTTATTTTTCAGGATATATCAGCGGTTGAATATAAATTATTTTCTACTTCGGACAGATTCAGGGATTACAGTGTTTTATACACAAATTAAAATTTTTAAAATGTATTCATTAAAAAAAAAAAATTTTCTACTTTAAAAGATAACATTAACAAAATACTGGAATTTTCAACAAAATAATTAAATTTTTAACATAATAGTTGAATATTCAACCTGACAAGACATTTTTACGCAAAACAAATGAAATTTCAAACTAAAAAATATCAATCTTAAAAAATGGAAACTTCCATTTTATGTTAAAAAATGAATTCTAAAAAAAAAAGAAGTATTTTCCACTAAACAGTTAAATTTTCAATCAGACATAAGCCTTCAATAAAAAAAAGTTTCACAATGTAGTTTAAGTTTGACCGAAGTAATAGAATTTCCAAATAAAAAAGATTAATTTATAACAAGGTAATTAAACTTTAAACCGGCGAGATAACTTTTGAATTTAAAATATAAATCTTAAAACAAAAACAGTGATTTCTTAAGAAAGCGATTCAACTAAATGTTTTAAACAAATTAATTGAATTATCGAGCAAAGAAGACTGATTTTTAACCAAAAAGTTGCAGTTTCATACAAAAAATGAAATTTCTTTTATAACAGATGAAGTTTTAAATCAAAAAGATCAAACTATGAATTTTTTAACAAGAAATAATTTTTTACCCAAAAAATTGAATTATCAGTCAAAAAAGACAAATTTTTAACCAAAAAGGATGACTTTTTAATAAAATTGTTGAATTCTCTAGCAAATAGTTGCATTTTTATTAACAAATATGAAATTTATCTTAAAGCAGAAGAATTTTTTATTACCAAAAAAGTTGAATTTTTATTCAAAAAATTTTAATTTTGTACTAAAACAGATGAATTTGTAATAAAAAAACAATTTTTTTATAAGTGAAAATTTCATCCAGAAAATATTTCAGTTCATTTTTCAACACCAAAATATAAATTTTAAACAAAAAGTAAATTTTCTACGAAAAAGTTACATTTTCAAGAAAATAGTATAATAGCCTAATTTCTAACCAAACAGTTACATTTTTATAAAAAAACAAGATTTAATTTTTACTAAAGCAGGTAAACTTTGAAATAAAAAAGACAAGCTTTCAAAAGCAGAGTTGAATTTTCACCCAAAAAGTAAACCAAAAAATGCAATTTTCTATTAATTAAAATAAATTCTGAGATTCTCATAAATTCTCAGAGAATTTATTTCTCGGTTATATTCTCGGTAATATTCTCATTCTCGCTACCATAAACTAACAAAGTAGCTAGAAATGAATCCTGTGAAAAATATTCATTCCAGGATTAATTCAAAACAGGCCTCCGTGAAAAGTACCCTAATACTTTTTGGTAGAATAGAGTCGGTTGCAGACGCAGGTTATCAAATTACGAATGGATAAATTATTAATTATAGTAATGATAAAATAATTATTATAATAGTTTTTTTATTATTTAAAAATTTCCACAAAAATAAACTTCTTAGAAACCTGTAAACATAAAAATCAAATTGATAAATATAAAAGATAAGGTAAGTTAAGCCAAATCAACAAAAATAATTGTTTAAACAGTTTATTACTATTTTTAGTATTTATCTCTCGGAATAATGCTAGAAAGTTGCAGTTTTTTCTGAGGCATTCAGCTTTTGTCGACTTTTCACTTAACGAGGGATAAAAATTAATAAAGTACAACAAACATAATTGTTCAAAAAAATTATTATTATTGTTTATACGTATCTTCTTATATATTCATGCAAAATAAATGCGTTTTTCCTGGAATTTTTCACTTGTCAACTTTTCACTAAATGAGGTAATAATTTATGCAAGTTAGCAACCATATTCGTCTAGATTTTTATTATTGTTAATAAATATCTTCTCTTAGATAATTGCTAGAAATTTTCGGTTTTTTTATTTTTAGCTTTGCTTTGCATGTTTAGTTTTGAAAAAAAAAATTGCATTTTGGTCAAGATTAAATGTAAATTTTCCTTGAAGTAGTTACTGTGAGACTTTTTGCTTAAATTAATATTTGTTATATTTTCCTAACTAAAAAGTCAAAGAAAAGCTGAAAATTTCAAAACAAAAAGGCAATTTCTAATCATTTCTCTAAGAGAGGAATTTCATAAACAATGCTAAATTATTTTAAAAATTATCCTCGTTGACTTGCGATAATTATTATCTCACAAGGAAAAAAGTGGACAAAATTTTTTAAAAAATCTCAACCTTTTTGGTACAATTTCGAACATCTTTTTGAAACCTTATCTTTAAAATATTTTAGATTTTTCAAGTCTAAATTTTCCAAATAAAAACATTCCAAATGTAAATCATGAAAATTACAGAACTTTTTATTTCATAGTTGCAAAATGAAAAACTCTTTAGTTTTAAAGACGAACAATTAAAAATTTTACCATTTTTAAGAGGTACTCTTGAAAATTTTTAAATGTTGAAAATATAAAATTGAAACTGATCAAATTTTTAGCTTTTTTTGGTACAGTTCAATCGTGATGATCTACAATGTAAAATTCTTACATTTTCAGATTATTAATTAAAAATTCCACAATTTTAAAGATGTATAAGTCGAAATTTTTAAATTTGGATGATTTTGAAGATCGAAAGTCAAGAAATGTCCAATGTTTTCAATATTTTAAATTTCCAAATTAAATTGATTCACAATGGAAATCATCAACATTACAGAATTTTAAATTGCAAACATTCAAGCTTTCATAACTTGCAATTGTAAAATTAAAAAATGTAAAGCTCTTATATTTTAAAGATTTGCAATTCAAAGTTTTTCAATTCTAACAAAATAATAAAAAATCGAAATAAAATATTCCATGAATTATAAGACGCCCGAAATATAAAAACCCAAACTTATAAAGTTCCCGAATAATAATTACAAATGTAATAATTAAGTAACTTGATTCAGGAAATAATTATTGCAACGTTTTGAAACAAATTATTTGGTTTATTTAAAATAATGCTAATTTCCTAAAAATACTTCAATCATACAAAAGGAATGTCTTTGATGAAAATATTTAATTATTATTTTTTCTTAAACAAATAACATTGATTAAAAAATAATATTTCATTGTTTCAGTTCCGGAATTTTATATTTTGAAATTTTCTGTCTGTAAAACTTCCGAAAAAGAAAATGTAAAAAATGATAAAATTACCGAAACATAAAAATCCCAAATTGAAAAAATATAAAATAATGAAATTCCTGAACAGTTTGTAATATTGCCGAATTTGGAAGTCCCAAATAGTATAATTCGAAAAAGAAAATTGCCTAATTATAAAATATCTCACCCTCTAGGATATCTGACTTCAGAAAACTCCCGAATTTGATTAATTAGAGAATTTGGATTTTAATAAATATTATTTATTAATTAGAAATACAATAATAATAAAATATTTTCATTCAAGAAATTTTTTTTTTAATATTTAATTTAAAAAAATTTAAATAACAATAAAGAAAAATACATAGACCATTAAAAAAATGTTCTTTGATCAAAATAGATTAAATTATTCTTTTTCTAACAAATAAATAATATTAATTTACAAAAACTTTTTTAATTTTTTTGAATTTGGGAACCTTATTTACGTCGAATATTTATTTTTTCGGGAATATATTTTGGATAAATATCTTGCTAGAAAATTATTTTTTGAAAATTCATATTTTAGGTTGAAAAGTTTACTATTTGGTTATTTTAATGATTTGACATTATTTTTTAAACTGAAAAATAAATTATTCCATTTTTGGTAAATAATGTAGCTTTGTTAGTTAAAAATTACACTATATAGTTAAAAATTCATGTATTTTATTGTAAAATCGTATTTTTTGGTAGAACATTATTCAATTTCATTGAAAGTTGTTAAATTGTCGAATTTGTTGAAAATTAATTTTTTTGTTTGGTTAAAAATTGATCTTTTTGGTGAAAAAATTATCTTTTTGTTGGAAAAATAATTTGTTTGATTGAAAATTTAGGTTTTTCGGTTGACAATTATCTTTTTTTTTTTGTAGAAAATTATCCTTTTTGTTTAAAAATTCATTCATTTTTGTTAGAAATTAATTTTTATTGTTAAAAACTGAACGATTTGGTTGAAATTTTTTTTTTTCGCTGAAAATTAATGTTTCATACAGAAAACTTAACTATTAATATTAATTTTCAGTTTAAGGATTTTTTTTAGTAGAAAATCTATCTTTTTGGTTAAACTTATTTTGTATATTTGAAGATAATTAACCTATGTTGGTGAAAATCAGTTTTTGTCTTGTTGAATATTAATTAAATGAAAATTATATATTCCCTTTTTGATTGAATTTTTTTTTAAAGTGGAAAAAGCATCCATTTGGTTTAAAATTTATGTATTTTATCGAAAGTCCGTTGATACAAAATAATTTTTTTGGGAAATTAATTTTTGAATTAAATATTTTACTACTAAATTATTTTCATTTCGATTTTTTCAGTCCGAAATTTATTTCTCTCAATGAGAATTAAACTATGTCGTCGGAAAAAGGTTTTTTATTGATGATTAATTCTTTGAACTATACAATCGTTGGTTGAATATTTAAATATTTTGTTAAAAATTCTTTTCTTTTTTGTTAAAAAATAATTTTCTTAGTCGAAAATTCGTCATGTTGATAGAAAATTGTTTGGTTGAATATTTAAATATTTTTTATGTAACTTCGTTTTTTTCGTTGATAATTATATGTTTATCTTTCGTTGGAAGTTGAAATCTCTTTTTGAAAAAAAAATGCTGTAGAAAATAAATTCCATTAACTATACTATTATTGATTGAAAATTAAACTCTTTTGTTGAAAATTTGTTTGGTCGATAATTTTTATATATATTTTTTTGAAACTTCATTTTTTGGATTGAAAATTATTCCTGTTATTTATTAATTTCTTTGCTTGCAAATTTAATTATATTGTTGAAACTGAAATTTTTTGACTGAAATATAATTTTTTCAACGACAGTTAAAATGTTTCTTTTCGGTTAAAAAATGTATTTTTTTTTAGTTAAAAATTAAATTTTTTATCTTGTTTGAAAATTCATCTATTTTTGGTTTTCAACCAAATAAATGAACTTACTGACAAGAATACTAATATTCTATCAAAAGAAGAAGATTTTTCAACAAAATACATGAATTTTCACCCGCATAGTTGAAAATTACAACTAAAAAAATTCAAACCAAAATAGAATACTTAAATTGTCAATGTAAAAATTTCTTTCATAAGAAAAAAAACGAGTTTCCAACAATATATTCAAATTTTCAACTAAGCAAATGAAGTTTCAAACAAATATTTTCTATAAAAAAAAGATTATAAAAAAAATTAATGTGCCACAAACAAGAACGAATGTTTAATAAAATAGTTGAATTTTCAATACGAATGGTATAGTTCAAAAAATTAATTTTCAACATAAAAAAATATTTTTAATCAAATAGTAAAATTTTCAACCAAACAAATAAATTTACAAGAAAAAGCACAATATTCTCTAAAAAAAGACGAATTTTTAACAAAATACAGAAAATATTAACGAAAGAGATTAATTTTTGACTAAAAAACATAAATTTTCCATACAAAAAAATGGTTAAATTTTCAACCTAAGAGATGAATCTTCAAACCGCTATCTAGCAGCTGCTAAACTTATCTATTGTTTGACCCTCATCATGAAGACATTTTGCCAGTGACGTCACATGATGAAAAATTTAATAGAAGAATAATTCAGCCGATAGGTTGTGCTAGCTGTTTTAGGGAAAGTTCCGCGAAAATTCGAATTGGATGAATTTAAAAAAAAATTTTGTGATACAAATTAATAATAAAAGTTTAGAGTATATTCATAAAACAAATTAAACCTTTCGGTTTAAAAAGAGGAACTATATCATTTAAATTACTGGTCAGTTGTGATTGCGTAGTTCTGAATTTTACAAAAATAACGTTATTGTCTATTGAAAAAAATTCAAAGTACATGTTTTGGCAACGGTTTCTATTTTTTTCACCAAATAGTGAAACTTTCAACTAATTAAGATAAATTTGATTTTCAAAGAAGACTCATTTTTAGTGAAAATATACACGCATTTTCCACAAAATTGTTCCAGTCTAAACTAAATATGCTGATTTTCAGTCAAAAGAAAAAGAAAATGAAATTGTGAAATTTTTACTTCTAGAAATGAGTTGTCAAAAAAAAAAATCCCGATGACAAAAATAGACGAATTTTCAAAAAGGAAGAATAATTTTCTATCAAAAAAGATGTATTTCCACCGCCTAGCTGAATTTTCAAGTAGAACTGGAACAGTTAAGATTTCCGTTGAAAAAATGAAAATTTCAGACAAAACAAATCAAATTTTTACATCAAAATAGAATAATTTTTAGACAAGCGAATCAATTTATAAACAAACAAAATAAGTTACTACCAAAAAGGAGAAATTTGAACAAAATACATGAATTTTTAATCACATAGTTTAATTTGCAACCAGAAAAGATATTTTTTTTTTACAAAAATGGAATAAGATTAATATTCCAGCACAAAAAATATTTTCAGCAAAAAACTACAATTTTAATAAACAAAATATGTAAATTTTCAACAAAGCATATAATATTTCAAAGAAGATGATGAATGTTCCAATAAATAATTTTATAAGAAAAAGAGGAATTTATAAAAAAAATTAATTTGCTACCAGAAAGAAAACGAGTGTTCAACAAAACTGTTCAATTTTTACCACAAAATGGTAAAGTTAAAAAAATAAATTTTCAACATAAAAAATAAATTTTCAACAAAATCGGTAAATTTTCACTAATTCCAAACATGGAATATAGTATTCTACAAAAATATGATTTTTAAACAAATTTATAAATTTTCAGTGAGAGATAATATTTAAAACGTGTAATATTTAAATAATCATGCATAACTAAATTTTCAACTAAAATGATAAATTTTTAACCAAATATGGAATAGCTTAATTTTCAACGAAAGAAATGAATTTTCAACCAAAAAAGATTAAGTTTACAAAAACGGAATAATTAAAGAATAATTACAAAAATTAATTTTCAAGCAATAAAAGAATTTTCAAAAAAATTGGTCAATTATGGCGAATTTTTACAACAATATATCAAGTTTCGCCCGTTTTGTTGAATTTTGAACTAAAAAAGGAACATAAGAATAGTTTAATTTTCAGTTTAAAAAACTATTTGATCAGAAAAATGAGTTCCAACAAGATAGTTGAATTCTAAACTAAAACAAAATTAATTGTCGACCAAAAAGGTGAGTTTTCAATGAAAAACATGAATTTAAAAAAAAAAAATAATTTTCTACCAAAAAAAGTTGAATTTTCAACAAAAACAAAATGAATTTTTATGCAAACAAATTAATTTCGAAGCAAAACAAAAACGAATTTAACAAAATAGGTTAATTTTCAACCAATAAATTATTTTTAAGCTCAAAATATGAATGTTTAACCAATAATATTAATTTTTAACGAAAGAGATCTAGCCTGGCGGCTGGTAACTTGAAATACGTACTTATTGGGCTCTCAGCATACAGACATCTTTTTTCAACTGCGCATGTCCAAAAAAGCGTAGGACGATTTAAAATTACAAAGTATAAACTTTTAATATTACGTTATTAATACATTTTTTTAAAGAAATGCACTATTTTTTAGATTTAGTTTCATTCATTTTTCTAAGTGAAAAATTATGAAAAATATTTATGTTTATTATTATTGATAGTATTGATTGATTTCAAATAGACCCGCGCTCATCGGAACATGCGCAGTTAAAAAAATAGCGGTCTGGTAGCATCACTGCCTCTAGAGAAAATCCAGGGCCGTCTAAAAATTACAAAGCCCTTACTCCATAAATCTGAAATTACATTTATAAAGTTGGCCAATAAACGATTACATTATTAGCTTAAAATTCTTAAAAGTAATTTCGTTTTTCACTGATCACATATTAGGGTTATATTTGTACAAATTGGCAATCTTTGTGTACATTTTCGTATTAAAGGGGTGAATGGAATGCAAGCTACGCTTCTGAAAAGCAAGTGTCATTTTTCCGAAGGTCATCAGCTGATTATTGTGTTCCATCCGTCAACAAAACGAATGTAACTATAAAATATTTTGAAGGCCAAGTTAGTTTATAGATTCTAGAGTATAATTTGCACAAAATAAAATTTGTGAATAACAGTAAAATCAAAATTTTAGTGAAAATAAAGGAGAAATAACAAATAATGGAAGGTAAGTTCCCTTTTAGTTAAATGTTCTCCGAAATTCAAATATTGTTTTCATCTCGTAAATATTGATCGATTTTTCAAATCGTTCCAATTTTCGATTGTTTGTTCCGTCTTATTTTTTTTTTTTTTTTGCTAGACACTGTCATTTTTAAATTAAACTATAAAACTAATATTGTGATACAACATTTTTGTATTCTGTGTATAAAATAAAATAAAATCAAGACATTGTTTTTGATAATTGATGAAAATGGTTTTCTTAATTTCAGAATTAATATTTAGCGTTTTTGTACAATTTATAGACAAAAAAACCGGCGCTATTTTGTTAAAATATACGAATTTTCATAGAAAAATAGCTACATAACCTAAAATTGTTTAAAGTCGTAAGTTTAATTTTTAATTACAAATGATGTTTGTTTTAAATAAATTATTCCTGGTAGAGAAGAAAGTTAATGTAACCTTAAATTGTTAGAATATTGTAAATATTAAAAAAATGTAATGGTGTTTTATTTATAAGGACAATATTTAAAATTTGAAAGTGAAAATTCTTTTATTTATTAATATAGAATTACGATTTATTGAATAATTTAAAAAATTAAAATCTCGTCAGTTTTACAAATTTAAAATTTATTTCAATTTTAAATTCTTCAATTTTGAAAATATAGATTTCGATATATTTCTATTTACAAATTTATAAATCAGAATTTAAAGTTCTACCATTTTAAAGAATGACAATTAAACATTCTTATGTTTAAAAAATTTTAGAATTGGAAATTTTTTTTTTTTTTTCTATTAAAAACTTTAATTTTTAAGATTTTGAATATTTCAATTTTGAATGTTTGTAACTGCAAATAATCCTGTTTTAAATATTTTCACATTTAAAGTTCTAGAAATTAAAAAGTAGAAAATTAAAATTCTTGAATTAAAAAATATATATAGCTGCGAATTAATTAATCATTAAAATTAAATACACTTCAATTTTTGAAAATTACAATTTAAAATTCTACAATTTTTAAGTGTTAAAATTAAATATTTTCAATTTTGAAAATATATGTAGAATTTCAATTTCTTAAATTTTAAAGATTTCTAATTAAAAATGTCTAAATTTTGATCATTTTAAAGACCAAAAGTCCAGATTTTTAAATCCAAGTCTTACAAATTGAAGAAATTTCAAATGTAAATAATCATATTTAAAGAATTTTAATTATAAAACTTAAAACTAGAATTATTTTTTCCTATGTAATTTTCAAAATTATTCTTTTTATATTTACAATTCAGTGTTTAAGCATTTTGAAATGATTAAAAAACTTTAAATTACAAATTTATAAATTAGAATTTAAAGTTCTAAAATTTTGAAGACTTACAATGAAATATTCTGGAATTTTTAATGTGTTCAATTCTAAATTTGAACAATTTAAATTTGAAATTTAAATGATCAAATATAGAGAATTTCTAATTATAAAACTTTTATAATTTTTTATTGTATAATTTTCAAAATAATTTTTTTAAAGATTTACAATTCATCGTCTTAAAATTTTGAAAGAATACAAAAATTTAAAAAAATAGAATTGGAACTTATTCAATTTTTTAATTAAAAACTCTTCAATTTTTTTTGATTTGCAATTGAATATTCTTGAATTTTGAATATTTATAACTGCAAGTTATTCAGTTTTAAATACTTTTAAATTTAAGGTCTACAATTTCAAAAGTAGAAAATTAAAATACTTGAATTTAAAAAAAATAAATAATTGCGAATTAATTAATTATTAAAATTAAGAACATTTCAATTTTTAAGAATTTCAATTTAAAGTTTTACAATTTTGAAGTGTTAAAATGGAATATTTTCAATTTTGAAAATATATGCAGAATTTCTAATTTTTTATTTTAAGGGAAGTATAAATAAAAATTAATAAATTTTGATAATTTTAAAGACAAAAGTCCAGATTAATTTTTATTGTATAATTTTCAAAATTAATTTTTTTTTAAATATTCACAATTCATAATTTGGTAATTTGGAAAGTATATAATTGGAAATTATTTCATTTTTCAAATTAAAAACTTGCTTTCTAATCACTTAAAATTAAAAGTTTTACTATTGAAAATTATTGAATTTTGTAAACATAGTATTGGAAATAATAAAAAAAATTTATTTAAACACTCTTCAATTTAAAAAATTGCCAATTTAATGTTCTAGAATTTCTAAAAATAGGAAAATTTTTCAATTTTTAACATTAAAAACTCTTGCATTGTAATGAATTAAAATTAAAAGTTCTACAATTAAAAAATATTAAATTTTGTAAAGAGAGTAATGGAAATTATTTATTTTTTTTTTTAAATGGAAAACTTCAATTTTAATAATTTGAAATTATTATTTTACAGTTTTAAATTTTTTTCAATTTAAATCTTTAATTTCGATGATTTACAATTGTATATTCTTGAATTTTAAATATTTATAACAGCAAATTATTAAATTTTACACATTTATAATTCAAAATTATACAATTTTTAAAAGTAGAAAATTAAAATTCTTGAATTGAAATATATAATTGTAAATTATTTAACGTTTAAAATTCAAAGTTCTACAAGTTGGAAGTGTTAAATATAAATATTTTTCAATATTCAAGATTGCGAATTATTCACTTTTAAAGATTTATAAATATTTTTTTTTTATTTTGATGATTTTAATCATCAAAAGTCCATATTTTTTTATTATTTCTCAATCTTCCCAATCGCAGGATTTTAAAAATGTAAATCATGAAATTTACAGATTTTCGAATTATGAAATTTAAGATTTAAATAATTTTTTATTGTATAATTTACAAATTAAATTTTCTAAATTTACTATTCAGCGTTCTGCAATTTGAAAAGAACAGCAAAGTTGAAAAAAACAATTCAAAGTCCTCCAACGTCGCAGTATTGCAAAGATGAATTTTTTTATTTTTCAAATATAAATACTATTGCAAATTATTAGTTTTCAAAGATTGATAAACAAAATTCTTAAATTTTTATGATTTCGTAAGTGAAAAGCAGAGTTTTCAATAATTATAAATCTTTAAAAATGAAGCAATTTGAAATTCTACACTTTTGAAGAGTTACAATTGGAAATTCTTCAATTTTAAAAATATTTTCAATTTACAAAATTATATATAAGAATTTAAAGGTCTACAATTTTGAAAAACTACAATTGAAAGTTCTTAAATTTAAAAAATATTTTTCAATTTACAAAATTTAATATAAGAATTAAAGTTCTACAATTTTGAAAAATTACAATGGAAAATTCTTCAATTAAAAACTATTTTTAAATTTATAAATATTTATAAATAAAAATTCTAAAATTTGGCTGATTTTGAAAATTTAAAGTTCAGATTCTACAATAAATTCAATAAATTTAAAGTCCTACAATTTTGAAAATTAAGAAATAAAAAATCTTAAATTTAAAACAAATATATAATTGCGAATTAGTTCATCATTAAAGTTAAAAACACTTTAATTTTAAAGAATTACAATTTAAAGTTCTAAAATTTCAAAGAGCTTTTATTATTCAATTTTGAAGATTTATAAATAAAAATTCTTAAATTTGGATTATTTTGCAGATCAAAAGTCCCGATTTTTCAATAATTCGAAATCCTCCAAATCGAAGAAATTTTAAATATAAATCGTCAAATTTACAGATTTTCTAATTATAAAATTTGAAATTTGCATAATTTTATATTGGATAATTTTCAAAATTATATTTTTAAAGATGTACAATGCAGAGTTCTACAATTTTTTAAAAATGAAATGATTTAAAATTAAAACTTCTACAATTAAAAATTCTTCAATTTTAAAAATATTTTCAATTTACAAAATTATAAATAAGAATTAATAGTTCTATATTTTTGGAAAGTTACAATTGAAAATTCTTGAATCTTGAAAATATATAATTAGAAATTATTCAAATTTTAAATTAAAAACTTCCACTTTAAAGATTTGGACTGAAAAATTCTTGAATTTTAAAATGATAGATTTGCAAATTTTTCAGGTTACACATTTATAAATCAGAATACAATTTTTTTTTATAGTTTTGAAGAATTACAATTGAATATTCTTGAATCTTGAAAATATAGAAATTGGAAATTATTCAAATTTTTCAATTAAAAGCGATTTAATTTAAAAATGTACTATTCTAAATCTTCCAAATTGAATAAATTTCAAATATAAATATTCAAGTTTAAAGAATTTTCAATTATAAGACTTAAAACTTGCATAAAATTAAAAATTAGTTTTTTTAAACATTTTAATATGCAACGTTTTACAATTTTAAAGTAATACAAAAATTAAAACAAGAATTAGAATTGGATATTATTCAATTTTTAACATAAAAAAATGTTTCCTTATAATGATTTAAAATTAAAAGTTCTACAATTAAAATTTCTTGAATTTTGAAAATATAGAATTTGAAATTATCTAATTTAAAAAATTTAAAACTCTTTAATTTTAATATTTTGCAATTTAAAGCTCTACAATTTTGAAGATTTGCAATTGAATATTCTTGAATTTTTTATATTTATAATTGCTAATTATTCAATTTTCAAGATTTATAATTCAAAAATCAGTTATAAAAATTTTAAAAGTAGAAAATTAAAATTCTCTGATTAACAAGAAATAGAATTTCGAATTATTCAATGTTTCAAACTAAAACCTCTTGAATTTTAGAGATTTACCATTCAGCGTTCTAAAGTTTTGAATAAATAGAAAATTTAAAGAAAAAAATGGAGTTGTAAATTATTAAATTTTTACAATTAAAAACTATTAAGTTAAAACAATTTTAAATATAAAGTTCCACAACTTTTAAGTATTACAATTGAATATTATTTAATTTTGAAAATATATGTAGAATTGTTAATTATTCAATTTTAAATATTTGTAAATAAAAATTCCTAAATTTATAAAATTTGTGAGTATGAAATTTAAAACTGCAATCATTTTGTATGGTTAAATTTTTTTTTTATTGTCAAAACTCTTGCAGTGTGTGGATTTAAAATTGAAACTTCTACAATTGAAAATTCTTGCATTTTGCAAATATAGTGTTGTAAATTATCTAATTTTTATATTTAAACCCTTTAATTAAAAAAAATTTACAATTTAAAGTTGTATCACTTCACAGAGTTACAATGGAAAATTCTTGAATTTTGAAAATATAGAATTGCAAAATTTGTAATTTAAAAATTTTTTAAATTATTTTTTTTTAATGATTTATAATCACAAAATCCAAAGTTCTGAAATTTCTAAGAGTGGAACATTAAAATTCTCGAGTGAAAAAATAATAAAATTGCAAATTATTCAATAATTAAAATTAAAAACTCTTCAATTTTAAAGATTCACAATTCAAAGTTTTACAATTGAAAATTCTTAAATTTTGGGACTAAAATTGTGACTTTCTTAATTTACAAATTTATAAAACAGAATTTAGAGTTCTACCATTTTTGTAGAGTTACAATGAAAAATTCATGACTTTTAAATATATAGAATTGAAATTATTATTCCATTTTTTCAATTGAAAACTCTTCAATATTAAAGATATAAAATTTTATTTTTAGTTACAAATTTTATAATTCAAAGTTCTGCAATTGTTAAAGTAGAAAATTAACATTCTTGAATTCAGAAAAAATATAATTTTGAATTAATAATTAAAATTAAAAACTGATTAATTTGAAAGATTTGCAATTCAAACTTCAAAAATTCTAAATTTACACGAATTCTAATTATAAAACTTAAAACTTTCATAATTTTTTATTGTTTAATTTTCAAAATTAAATTTCCTTAAAGAATTACAATTCAGCGTTCTACAATTGTGACAGCAAAGAATTGTAAATTATTAAAGTCTTAACATGAAAAACATATGATTTGAAATTTCAAGTTCTACAATTGAAAATTCTTGAATTTTGAAAAAATATATTTGCAAATTTCTCATTTTTAAAATTTATAAATCAGAATTTAAAGTTTTATACTTTGGAAGAATTGCAAATGAAAATTCTTGAATTTTGTAAATGTTGAATTGGAAATTATCTAATTTTTTCCATTAAAAACTCTTAAAATTAAAAAATTTGAAATTCTATGTTTTGCAATTTTAAAGATTAATATTTAAAAGTAAACAATTTGAAACTGAATTTTTTGACATAGAAAGCTATGAATCTCTAGAATTTTGAAGAGCTTTTAAACTTTAGCCTTACAATTTTAATTGTTCTATTTAAAATTTAAAAAAATTTTTAAAGTTAAATTGTGACGTATAAATAACAATTGAACACTTATTATTTGTAGAAATTTTTTAGTAATTTTAAGAGATATTTCAAAGTTTTGAAAAGATTCAAAATTAATTAAAATCTTGAAATGATTTCAAGTTCTATTTTTATTTACAAATTCAAATTTGAAGGATTTTTCAAAATTTGCAGGATTTTCTAAAAATCGAAGGTAAAATTCAATTCATTTAAAAATCTATTCAAAAGTTCCGAAAAAATTTGAAAAATGATTTTAAATTTGGAAAAATTTAAAAACACTTCTAGATTTCTCAATATTTTGAAATCAAATTTTAAAGCTTTTAAAGGGTGCTCTAAATATTAAAAATGAAAATAATGGAACTTTAATTTAAGAGCTATTAGGTTTAAAATAAATGTATTTTTCAGTTTTTAATGTGTCTAGCTTAAAATTACTTAAAATAGTCTAATCATGAAAAATTTTAAAGTTCATACCTTGTTTATTTTATTTAAAGTATTGAAAATATGCATTTCATTAAAAAAATCTTAATAAAAAAATTGTTAGCACCTTCCATTTTATATGTGTAAATTTTTGAGTATTTAAATATACAGTTTTTTAAAATGTAATTTTAAAAGTTGAAGATTGAAGAGTTCCACTTTGAATGCTTTAATTTGTTGTTTATTGTTTATTAATTTAAATGAATTGGAAATGATTCAACATTTAAAATTAAAAACTTCAATTTTAAAGTTATAAAATTAAAATTTCCACAATTTTGATGAGTTACAATAATTGAATATTCTTTAATTTTGAAAATTTATAAATACAAATTATGCAAATTTAAAGAATTATAATTCAAAAATCGAAGTTACACAGTTTTCTAAAGTAATTGGAAATTATTAAATTTTCAACATGGCAAACTCTTGCGCTGTATAAATAAAAAATTCTGGAATTAAAAATTGATAAATATTGTAAATAAATTACTGGAAATCATTCGTTTTTTCAATTAAAAGTTCTTCAATAAAAAATGTTTTAAATTCAAAATTCTATAATTGTAAAGCGGTACAATGAAAAATGCTTGAATTTTGAAAATATAAAATTGCAAGTTTTTGTATTTACAAACTTTTGAATGAGGTTTTAAAGTTTTAAAATTTTGAAGAGTGACAATATAAAATGTTTGAGTTTTGAAAATATGAGATTGGAAATCATTCAATTTTAAAATTTATAATTCCGAAATTGTGGAATTTCTAAAAGTAGAACATTAAAATTCTTGAGTTTCGAAAAAAAAATAAATAGAATTCTGAATTATTCACTAATTAAAAACTCTTCTTTTTCAAAGATTTATAATTCAAAGTTTTACAATTTTAAACATGTATGTAGAATTGTTAATTATCCATTTTTATATATTTATAAATAAAAGTTATGAAATTCGGATGATTTTGAAGATGAAAAATAAAAAGTTTTCAATTCAAATCTACATTTTTCAAATTGAAGAAATTAAACATATAAATCGTCAGATTTAAAGAATTTTTAATTATAAACTGAAAACTTGCATAATTTTTTATTGTATAATTTGCAGAATTAGATTTTTCAAAGATTTATAATGCAGCTTTCTACAATTTTGAAGGAGTACAAAAATTTATAAAATAAATAAAATTCGAAATTATTCCATTTTTAATATAAAAAATTCTTCGATTTTAATGATTTAAGATTTAAAGTTTCTTAAAATTTATTTAAATTAAAAATTTAGAAAATATGGAATTGCTAATTACTGAATTTTAAAGAATTCAATGAATAAATTAGAAAATTGAAAACTTGCCTAATATTGTATCATTTTCAAAATTATATTTATTTTATAGATTTAAAAATCAGCGTCTTAAAATTTTGAAATAATAGAATTGGAAATTATTCCATTTTTAACATGAAAATGTAGAATTGCAAATTTTTCAATTTATAAATCAGAATTTTAAAGGTGCTAAAATTTTGAAAAATTACAATTGAAAATTCTTGATTTTAAAAAATATAGAATTAAAATTTTAAAAATTTAAAAAACTCTTAAATTTAAAGATCTAGAATTTTGACTATTTACAATGGAATATTATTGAATTTTTTATATTTATAATTGCAAATTATTCATTTTAAACATTTATAATTAAAAATTCCAAGTTATAAAATTTTTAAAAGTAGAAGATTTACCATTAAGCGTTCTACAATTCTAATTAATAGCAAAAATAAAGAAATAAAAATAGAACTGGAAATTATTACTTTTTTACTATTAAAAATTCTTAATTTAAAAAAATTACAATTTAAAGTTCTACAACTTTTAATTCTTACAATTGAATATTTTTATATTTTGAAAATATATGTCGAATTGTTAATTCTTCAATATTCAATATTTATAAAAAAAATTCCTAAATTTGGATGATTTTGAAGATGAAAAATCAAAAGTTTTCCATTATTTTAAATCTTCCAAACTTAAGCGATTTCTTATGGAAATCATTTTAAAAAATACAAAGTTAACATTTTTTAATTAAAAAATATATGATTGTTTATTAATTAAAAAGTAAAATTGGAAACTCTTTAATTTTTAAGATTTACAATTCAAAGTTCTAATAGTTTGAAGTGTTACAATTAAATATTTTTTAATTTTAAAAATATTTGTAGAATCACGAATTTTTCAATTTTAAAGATTTATAATTGGACGGGAAAAATAATTTCTAACTCAAAATAAAAATTTCGAGTGAGGGTTTATTTCTTAAGTTTCTTTGTTTATTTTGCTTTAAGGTTCTGCCAATATAATTTTACTAAGTTTCTATAAAAAATTCAAACATATTTTTAAAGATTTTTACAAAATATTAGGAAAAATTTGAGTAGTTCAAAAGTTATTAAAAATTGTTTAGGCTTGCAAAAAAATGAAGAACGTTTTATAAATGTTCAGAAATATTTCAGTTTTAAAATATTTTTACTCTTTGAAAATTCTAAAATGAATCATTTAAATATTCTCTTTGAAAATTAATTTTTAAAAAAGAATCTCTTCAAATATTCTTAAAAATGTTAAGAAATATTTCTATTATTTTGAAACATTTCAAATTCTTAAAGAATGTCAAAATTCTATTTTAAAATCTTCAAAAATCAATATTTTCTGTTTTTTAAAGATTTTTTGCATTTTTAAAAACATGGAAATATCTTGTCAAATTCATTTGACATTTTTCAATGTTCTTGAAATTCTTTTAGAATGTTTTAAAATCTTTTTTAAATATTCTATTAAAATAAGTGTTATTTTTTATATTTTCGGAAATCTTTCGTAACGTTTAAAATTTTGTTTAAACTTTCTCTTAAAAATGATTTTAAAAAATAAAGAATAATTTTAAATATTCCCAGGAATTTTACAAACAATTTTTTATTATTTTGGAACTTTTGAAAATATCGAGAGAAAAACTTAAAAATTGTATATCGAAATCTTCAAAAAGCTACAATTACTTTTGGGGTTTTTAAATCTTTTAAAATTTCAATTTATTTTTATAATTTTTAAAAAATTTCTAAGTTTATTTTAAAATTATTCGAATTTTTCATAAAACTGAAAAAATTGACCAAAGTTTTTAAAAAAATGCTGAAAATTTTCCAAATTCGGTTTTTTTTTGAAAATTTAAAAAAATTGTCTTGTAACTTAAAAATCAATTTAACTGATTAAAGTCTTTTGTTCCAAATCTTCAAAAATCTGCATTTTTTATAAACTTGTTCATATCATTTTAGGCTTAAAATTATTTTTGTATAATATAAAAACTTCGGAAATATTTTCTAATATTACAAAATCTTGTTAAATATTCTCATTAAATTACATTTTTAAGATAAAGAATCACTTTTAATATAAATATTTTAAAATTATTTTCGAAATTTTTGTAATCTTGGGAAATTGAACATTTTGTTTAAATTTTCCTGAAATATTTTGAAATTTTAAGTAATTTAAAAATGTTTTAAAGCTTCTAACACATTGAAATTTATATATTTTTTTAATTCAAAGTTGTTACAAATATGTTTTAAATCTTGAAAAAATAAAAAATGAATGGTTTAAAATCATTCAGATTGTTGTTTGACATATTTGTTCATCAATAATGTTCACGCAAATCGAGAAATCAATTATACCCTAAAAACAAATTATTTTGAAGTTTTTATTTCCTAAATGGTTGGGAGAAAAATTCTTAAAATCATTGTGAGTAGATAAATACATATAGCCTCATTTAATATTGTCAAGGGATTCTAAATAGAATACTTTTGTCATTTTTAAAATTTCGTAAAAATTTGAGAATATTATTGTTGCCTTTATTATTAAAGAAGAATTTACCATTTAAATTTTATTTTTTCAAAATAAATTTTCAGAGTTAAAATTCCGTTTTTGGAAATTTGAAGTAAAAAAAAAATAATAATAAACTGAAAACAGCCAATGAAAGCAATTTCCCGCAGAGTGCGACCAATCAGGCAATCAATAACAATGAGTACGAGATTTTTAATAATCTCGTTGCACCCATTTTTTTTGGAAAGGATATGATAAATTAGAAATTCACAAGACTAGATTTTTTGAAATTCCACAATTTGAAATTAAATAAGTTTGAATTTGTATTTTGTTTTAGAGGAAACGAACAATGTTGAAAAACTAATTGAGGATTTGAAGGAAGCAAGCATCTCGAAGAATGAAAAGACGGAAAATAATATTTCTCATATAACAGAAATTTTAGATTCTTTAGTGAAAATCAGCCAAACTTCCACCACCCAAGGTAAATATTCCATCTTTATTTATTAGAATTAAAAATATTGCCTATATTGCAAAGATATTATAATTTTTCTATATTATGAAATAATATACAGGGAAAATAAATAAGTATACATAATTTTAAAATGTATGATTTCTAACAATATTTATATTTTTCTCGCAAGTTTCAAAGTTAAAGAAAAATTAAACACTTATTTTGTATCGTAAACTATATCTGAATTTCAATTTCCCGCCAATTTATTAAAAATGGATTTTTTGAATTCGAGGTTATTTTCTCAATAGTTCCGGCGAAGGAACTAAACCTGAAGGCTGCGGAATTGAAATCCCAAAAGTATTAAAAAAATGTAATGCCTTGATTAATTTCTATGTAAAGAAGGTATTAATGAGATAATTTATTTTTGAAAAAAATACATATTTTATTTATAAAAAATAACCGATACAAATGTATATAAATCGTAAAATTTCAATTTATAAAGTTATGCGTTTAAAATTCCTATCACCTATTATTCACTGTGGAACTTTTTGGCACTCCAATTTCACTTCTGAACACGATTCCGATGAATTATTCCCCGTTTCAGCTGTTAAAATTATACTCTCACTACTTGGAACCTTTTCGCCCTCCTCGCTGTCGACCCTTTACCCTTTACGAGTGCCAATTTTACCATATAATTCGTGTTTAAGAGTTAGATTATTTGTGATTGTTGCAACTTATTGTTAAATTTATTGTTGTTGTGAATTTTCATATACGGTTGAGAGGTTATGTAGACGCCCTTCATATTGTTTCTACAAAAAAAATGTATTCGGTATTATTGTATTTAAATTGCCGGGTTCGTTACTGGAGGTCCAAAAAAAGAACGTTGTTTATTTTCCACTTTACTGTTGTTGCAACCATAAACACTACAGCAATGTGGCATTTTAAAAAAAAACCGTTACGATAAAACTGGCAAACAAAAAATTTTAAACTGCCAGAGAAAACGCATTATAGAAAGTAAACTTCCCGTTGAAATACTTGAGCTTCTTCCCCGAATCGGCAGAGTGCACTAGTGGCCAGTTCCAGTTAGGGACTCTGTAGTAAGGGACGCGCCACTTGAGCAGATAACTGCGGATTGGTCGAGCGAGAAGAGAGACACTTCCGTTTTATATGAAGATACTATACCAAAATTTACTACAGTTTAATAAGTTTATACAAGGATCGTGTCTCATGTTTAAAACGTTTAAAATACTTATTTATTCGTACAATCTTCAAAGTTAAAGATTTAAGGTTAAAGATTAATCTTTTTTGTTTGAAAATTGGGACATTCAGTTTAAAACCTGTATTTGTGGGTTGACAATTTAACTATTTGGTTAACAGTTAAACTATTCGGTTGTAAATGCAAATCTTTAATTAAAAAGTCAAATTTTTAACAAACCCGTCTACACTGAAAATGAACAAGTTTAATTTTCAGTTTAAAAAAATTAACGAATTTGCAACCAAACAGTTACATTTTCAACCAAAAACTAAAAAATATGATTATTTTAAAACAACAACGGCTGAATTGAACTAAAAAGTGCAATTCAAGCAAATTTTTTAATTTTTAACCAGAGATAAGTTTGAAAGTAAAATAATGAGTCTTCAACCCAAAAAATTAATTTGTAAAAGGTCGTTCAACCTTAAAACAATTAGAGGAATGTTCGACAAAAAGATTAATTTTCAACATAAGAATTAAATTTTCAACTAAAATGATGAATATTCAACCCAAAAAAGATCCATTTTTACTCAATTAGTTGAAGTTAAGAAAAATTTTTAACAAAATAGTTCAGTCCTCAAAAAAGGAGCTTTAACAAAAGATAATTCACAACTACCAAATTACAGTTTTAGATGTATATATGCATACATTATCAAGCGCAAAGCTCTAGGACGAACAAAGAAAAAAGAAAAATATATACAAAATTGTTGAGTTTTCAACCCAAAAAGGCAACTTTTCAAAAAAATAGTTGAATTTTCAACCAAAAGGGATACATTTTTATTGTGTTCATGTTCACTACGAAAATCAAGTTTCTACACAAAGAAAAGAGTTTTTAACCAAGAAACAATTTTAGTGAAGACAGAAAAAAAATTCAACTAAGTTGTTGAACATTTTGAACAAAAATTTTTTTAAAACTGTTCCCTTATAGTTTAAAAAATCAAATAATTGGTTGAAAATTCGTCTTTTTTGTTAAACATTAATCTCATTGGTTAAAAATTAATCTTTTGAACATAGAATTTTTTTATAACGAAAAAATAGTTCTCTTATAATTTAATCTAAAAACAACATAATTCCCTTCCTGATCGATTCAACGACCTGAAGTCAACTTGGCAAATGTTAAATGGATTCGATGTCCTTTGAAATAATTTTTATAACACTGTTTTTTTTTTGGTGAAAATTAATTTTTTAAACTGAAAACTCAACTATGACATTTTTGATAGAAAATTGAATTTTTAAATTAAACTGTGATCTTTTTTCATTAAAAATCTAACTAATTGTTTAAAAATTTATGGATTTTGTTAGAAATTTGTATTTTTAGTAAAAAATTAATATTCTTGTTTGAAAATTCATCTTGCTGATTGAGGATTCAACAATTTTTTCGACAATTCTTGTTTTTTCAAAATTAATTTATTGAAGTGAAAATTTAACTTTCCATTTTTGGTTAGAAATTTATTGATATTTTTAATTACAATCTGTTTTGGTAGAGAACTCAAATTTTTTTTTAATTACACTTCTTTAAATTGAAAATTATTTTTTTAACTAAGAACTGTTTTAAGTTGAAAATCATATATTTGTTTGAAACTTTCTAAATTTCGTAGAAAATTCGTAATTTTTGGTAGAAAAGTAATATTCTTGGTTGAAATTAATATTTTTTATTAAGAATTCAGTCATTTAAAAATAATTCCTTTTCTGATTGTCAAAAACCAATTTCTTTAAAATAAATTTTGATTCTGCTATTTTTGTTGAAAATTGATATTGTAAATTGAAATTTGACCTTTTTTACTTAATAATTCAATTTTTTTTATTTTTATGTTTTGGTAAAAAATGAATCCTTTTTTTTGAAAATCGATCTCATTTCGTTAAACATTGAACTATTTGGAAACAAATTCATCTGTTTTCATAGAGTATTAGGAAATTCAGAATTTTGTTGAAAATTCGTCATTCGTGGTAGAAAAATAAACTTCCTAATCGAAATTTCTTCTTTTTTCGAGGATTAGAGACGGTTAGAGACGGTTAGATATTTCCTCAGGTAAAATATTTTTCAAAAAAATGAAGGTCGTTCCTAAAGTAAATTTCAACGAGGAATTCAATGGTGACCTTCATTTTGACCTTGAAGTTGATTTTCATGGCTTTTTGAGGGTCAACTTTGTTTTTTTAAATGAAAACCCCCTTTTTTACATCTGCAATCGATAGAGCGGAAAATTCTACGTTCAGGTACGTACCCAAGTTATAGTTTAATTGCCACGTTCAAGGTCAGTTAGAGGTTATTTGGAAATTAACAAAGTTTTCTAAGAGGTCAGTGTAATTCCTGACGTAAATTTCAACGAAAAATTCATTGTTGAGCTCTGTATATTGATCTTGGTTACAGCGTTTTGAATATTGTAAAATCATAAGGGAATTTTTCATTAAAAGTTCCAGGTGTTCTGGTGAGAATTCTGTTCCTCCCCGAAAGGTTATACAGTCCTACACGGTTTTTCGATACCTAAGTCAATACCTGAGGCGATACCAAAATCCTATACCGCTTTTCCATACGAATATTATGAATCGAAACTAAATTTACGTATTAAGAGTACATACTTACTATCTTTCGCTAAAAGATTATTATGGCGCAAGCTAAACTTTCAGAATGAGAGAGGGTATCTGTATTAATGATACGCGGTTGGGGAGATCGATTTCGATCTTATGATCAAGTTCGTTTGCTTTTTAATAGCACTTTTCGTAATGGAGAATTGTTAAATCCTGTCTCAAAATCAACAATTGAAAGTACTGTAAGGCGTTTTATGAATCATGGATCTGTCAAGGACCTTCAGAGAACTGGTCGGCCAAAATCTGCAGGATCTGAGGAGATGCAGATGGACATAGTCCAATCATTTGTTGAAACCCCACACCTAAGTTTACGTCGAGCTTGTGATGAGCGTGACGTTACTCCTGAGACAGTGCGAAATATTTTAAAAAGCATTAATTTCCATCCTTACAAAGTTCATCTGACACAAGAGCTCAATGAAAACAATCCTGATCGTCGGGTTAAATTTTGTGAAATAATGATGGACAAAATTGATAGTGATCCTCTTTTCTTGTACAATACAGTTTTTTCAAATGAATCTACTTTCGCTTTAAAAGGTGAAGTTGATGGGAAAAATCGTAGATATTGGTCCGACACAACTCCTGATTAGATGTTGGAGTCACACACAATATCCACAAAAGATTAATGTTTGGGCCGGTATCTTGAATGGTACATTGATAAGCCCTTTCTTCATCGATGGTAATCTCAATGCCCGTGCATATGAAGAGCTTCTCAGCAACCAAATTGTACCAAGAATAAGGGAGATTACAGGCGATAATTTTCAAAATATTTGGTTCCAGCAGGACAGAGCAGCGGCTCATTATGGTAGGGAGGTTCGAGCATATTTGGATACTAAGTACCCTCCAAGCTGGATTGGAAGAGGGGGTGAAATCGAGTGGCCTGCTAGATCTCACGATCTGACGCCTCTCGACTATTTTCTTTGGGGTTATTTAAAGAGCAAAGTATACTCAACGCAACCGCAAAGCATAGATGAATTGCAGAATCGGATTCTGCAACAGGCTACTTTGGTTGATAGGGAGATGATCCGTAATGCTGTAACTCATTTTTACAATCGCATAGCTTTTTGTCAAGAAGCTCAAGGTTTTCTGTTCGAACATGTTCACTAAAGCGTGAGAGGCAAGGGGACTCAAGCTAATAAAACACCTCAAAACGTGATAGGCAAGGGGACTCACGCTAATCAAGTACCCCAAAGGGAACAGAATTTACTACGTCCACGTCGTTGTTCCTGGGTAATGCTAAGCGTAAACGTAAACTGCTTTGAAAAAACCTTGAAAAAACCTTGAAGATCATCACCAAGATCAATACAGAGCTTGCCAATGAATTTATCGTTGAAATTGACTTCAGGAATTGCACTGACATCTTGAAAAACTTTATTAATTTCAAATTACGTACCTGAACGTAGAATTTTGCGCTCTATCGATTGCATATGTTAAAAAAGGGGATTTCTATTTAAAAAAACAAAGTTGACCTTCAAAAATTCATGAAGGTCAACTTCAAGGTCAAAATGAAGGGCATTATTGAATTCCTCGTTGAAATTTACTTCAGGGATGACCTTCAATTTTTTGGAAAATATTTTACCTGAGGAAATATCCAACCGTCACGGGACTTTTTAGATACCCTGTATATCTTTACATCTCTTTCTCACTTTCTTTACCCAATTTATTGATAAATATATTCAATTTTAAAATTTTTCACATATGTGAAGTATGTATATGGCATACATATGTCACAAATTGATACTTTTAGTTCAAATTACGGCCAACTATTGGCGCTGTGCTTCTTCATATTTCTACCATTGAGTTGATAGGGCCTGAAGCAGGATCACTCCATGAATGATCACCTGAAACCAGGGTTGTGCAGTAACGCGTCACTCGAGGTTAAATGATTTGTTCTTTTATTTTTAAAATATTTGCAGTTGGGATGGTTTGAAAATTTACCTGTGGTTTCTTAACCGTTCTTTAGCCGTATTTGATAAAACGTGGTTGCATCCCCGACAAAACGCAACATTTTTACATTTTTTTTTGAAAGGAAGGATAATTCTTTCCAACATAGATTCCTCAATCTGCCGCCTCTATTCATCGTCGAAATTGTAGAATAATGAATTTTTTTATTCGCTTTAAATTTCTTGCATGTAACATAATATCGCATACCGCTATCGGCGCTATTTAAAAGTTATGGAACGAAATGTGATAATGTCGACGCTATCTTGAAAGCGTATATTAAGTTTTGCACAAAACTGAGGACGTAATATACGTACGAAAATTACGTCAAAAATATAATATTATTACGTTTTAGTGTTTTTTCGAGCGCTCGATTCTGTTTTTTCCCTGGAAGTAGTTGGCCACCTTGGAAAACCCCTGTAAAATCATTTTTCCTTCATATTGTAGTCAGGTAGTATATGAGGCTTATGTAATTACTTATAATTTTGTTTAATAAAGGAAAAATAGGCATAATTGACATAGTTCGAATAAAAAAACACGGAGTGGCTATTTCGCCATAAATGTATGTTGAAATAGCCGACGGTACCCTGGCGGACCAAAGGAACCGAATGGAGCCTCTACAAAGTACCCGTAAAGACCCCATTGTGTCCCCATTCGGTTATTTTTTAAAAAACTCAAAAAAAACCCAGCAAAATCAAGTTTTAAATTGTTGAAATTCGGATTCTACGTTAAAATTCCCTATAGAAGGAGACGGAATAATCGCAATAGTTTTTTTGTAACGGTAAAAAGTTAAAAAAAAATATAAGACATATAACGCCTGTTGACTGCTACTTACAGACGATGCGTTTAAAGTGTAGCCGTCAACAGGCGTTATATGTCTTATATTTTTTCAAACTTTTTACCGTTGTAAAAAAACTATTGCGATTATTCCGTGACCTTCTATAGGGAATTTTAACATAAAATCCGAATTTCAACAATTTAAAACTTGATTTTGCTGTTTTTTCGAGTTTTTTAAAAAAGGAACCGAATGGGGACCTAATGAGGTCTTTACGGGTACTTTGCAGAGGCTCCATTCGGTTCCTTCGGTCCACCAGGGTAGCTTATTTGTACATACAATTATGGCCAAATAAGGATGGTAATTTATTTCGCCCTTTCGGAATATATGCGGGAGAGGGTGGCGGTCAGAATAAAGAGAGTTATTTATTATATGGTAGATTACAATGAAGAAATTAACCATTACAAAGGCAATTGTAATTGCACCAGCGAACAATGAGAATGAGAGGCGCGTTAACCTAAAAATCTCAGAAGACATGGTTTAGAGGTTGTTCTAACCACCACTGCTAGGTGTCGCAAAAATCGAGTGCGCGAAATTTAAATTGCATTATACTTTACTATTATAGCTACGAATTAATCATTTCAATTTTAACCAAATGAATTGTTAATAGTAATATAATATTAATATAATATATAATATTAATAATAATCTTTGCTTCATGTTAGAAAGTTGTTGATTTTTCTGAAACGTTTATCTCTGATTTGACTTTTTATTTAGGAACAAATAATAAACAAATATTGAATAAAAAATACTAAAAATATATTTCTCTAGGGAGGGGGGTGGTGGGCTGATACAAAAATGGTTTCAATTCCAAATTTTCCTTTATTCCTTGCCTCTTTGTTTTTGCCTCTTGTGTAAGATAGTTTTTTGTTTCAGTTAATTTTTTTCTAAGCCTTGGAGAAGAGCAAAAATAATTCATTTAAAAAAGTAAGTTTCCATTGAGCCCTTTTGCAGTTAAGTGGACACGTTTTTCACAGGTAGCTCCATGGTTTCCGAGCCGGTACTGATGAAAAAAAATTTTTCGGCAGCCAAGACCGGTTCCGGTCTTATCGGTATATCCTGAACTAAAACTATGTTCGTCCCCAGCTCGCTAGATGGCGCTGGGGCAACACGACAGACTAGGGAAACTTACTTTTTGAATACCCCTCGTATTAATAATATTAATAATAACACAGTACCACAAAATGGGTTTGGGAGTCTACCAAGATTCTAATAGGTATACTTTATGTTTTTTGGGTCGCACGTCAGGATTTGCATTAAAATTAAAAAAAGAGTTAAAAACCTGGAAACCAAATACACAAGCTCCATATCCTCAAACGTACTAACCCATTTCTCAATTGGTATTATAAGATGTGAGGTATTTGCGTTTGTGGAATTCGGGTTTGTGGGGTTTTGGATATAGAGCTTGTGGGTTTGGGGCTTGTAGATTTGTGGATATAGAGCTTTTGGTTTCGGGGGTTGTTGGTTTGTTGGTTTGAGGCTTGCCAATTTGGGGTTTGTAGGTTTGGGGACTGACGACTGTGTAATTATAAATTTCCTATATATTTTAATTTATTAACCTTCATTTAATTAAATTTTCCGTAAAAAATGTATTAAAGTGTAACAAAGTGTGTGAAATGTTAACAAAGGCCTATGGTGAGTGCTATAAGTAAAAACGAGTTAACGAGTGGTATAAGCGTTTCCAAGATGGCCGTAAAGACGTTGAAGATGACGAACGCCCCGGACGGCCCAGCACATCAACAACTGATGAAAACGTGGAAAAGGTTAATTAAATGGTTATGAACGATCGCCGAATCACAATCACAGAAGTCGCTGATCAATAAGGAGTACTATCTACAAGTTCAACGTCGTTTGCTTGATGCAATCCGAAAAAACGCCCGGATTCGTGAAAAAAAATTCACAGTTTTTGCACTAAAAATAAAGAGATCCCTAAAAAGGGTCGTCGTTTCACAAACATAGATGACATTAAAAGTACATCGCTGAAAGAACTAAAGGCTATCAAAAATATCGAGTTTGAAAAGTGTTACGAGGATTGGACAAAGCGCTGACACAAGTGCACAATATCGAATGGGGATTATTTTGAAGGCCACAATATTAATGTAGATGAACTAAGATTTTTTTTCTTTAAAAAACGAGAATTTCCGTTATTTTCTGTACACACCTCGTACATGTATGGCGAAATAGTCGCAGCCTAAAAAAAATTACATTGACCTTCAGAACTTATAAAAAAATAAAATAATGAATACAGGAATGAATGAAAAAAATGGCCGAATTTATATATTATTACCGAATAATAAAATTTCTCAAATTTCAAATAACGACAAGATTTTAAATTGACATAAAAGAAAACAAATATTTCAATTTAAGGAATAGATATATAATTGATTAATATAAGAAGAAATATAATTGATTCATATAATTCTACTATATAATAAATATAATCATTATATCTGTTTCAAACAAGGAATATGATAAATCATAAGATATTGTTTTCCATTAAATTAAATAACGAACTTTTGAATGTTATATTTTTTTATTCAAATGGACTTCGTAACGAAGCTCAAATAGTTAACATTTGTATAGTCACTCTAAAGACGATTAATGTATATTTTTTATCTTGGGCAACAATCAAATTAGTCGAAAATTATTTTTCGAAGTGTTATAATAAATCCATGTCGAAATAAAATTTTGAGAATGGAGAACAAGAAAATAAGTATTATCAGTTTGTTTTTAAATTTATATAATTATGATTTTCATAATATTAGTCAGAAACTTAAAAAAGAAAAGATTTTTGAATATTTCAGACGTGTAAGAAAAAAATGTAGAAGATTTTAAAGAATTGCATATTTTATAGTATTTTACTAAAAATTATGAAAAATTCGAGTCTTTTTAAAAGATGTTCAGGACTTTTAGAATTTGGGAATGAATCAATAAATATTTGATAAATTTTCGAAAATGTTTCCCAGTTTTCAAATATTTCTAATCTATTTAAAACTTCTACAATTTCCGAAAATATTTGTAACTGACTCGAATTCTAATCAAAATTTTTTAACATGATTTAAAATTTGAAAAAAATACTTTATAGTCTTCTGAATTTTCCCAAAAATAAAAAAAAAAATTTTGTATTTGAAAACTTTCCAAATTGTTATAAAGCTCTGAAACTATAGTTTTGAAATCTTTCAGAATCTGCTTTTCTAAAAATCTTTAAAATTCTCAAATTCTACTAAATATTTCTTGAATTTACTCTATTTTTTATTTGTTTTTATTTTGTAATCTTACCTAATTGAAATAATCTGCTTCAAAATCTTCTTAACTATTTTACGGAAGTGTAGGAAATCATTTGATATGTTAAAATGTATTTTTTATTTTTTGTCTTAAAGTTTATTTTGCAAAATAAAAAATTATTTGCAATTTTCATACGAATATGAGGAACATTCTTTTTTAAATCTTGTCAGACCTTCTAAACCTTCTAATCTTTAAAAATGATTTTAATTTTTCCTGCAATTTTTATTTATTTTGCAAAAATAAAAAAATGCCTTAAAATCTTTCAGATTATTCTTTAACAATTTTTAAAATCTTTTAAAATCTTTCTAAATAATCTCGTAAAATTAATTTCTCAAAATAAATTAAAAAAAAAAAAATTTTCCTGGAATCCTGAAAAAATTTCTTTCATTTTCGTAAAACTTTACCGAATTCTTAAAAAAATTTTACAAGTTTTAATTACGTTTTAATCGTTTTACAACTTTTCAATACCTTTTAAATACCTTTTAAAAAATTTTAGGAAATAATATAAAATGTTGTGTAATTACTCGGCTTTATATTGGGAATATAAAAAATCGTATGATTTCTTATGGATGTTTTACAAATTAAACAATTTTAAATATTTTCATTTAAAATTGAACACTGCGTAATTATTCTTTAAATTTCTAAATCTGTATTTAAAACTACAAACCTTAAATGATCAAAGATTTTTAAGTCAAGTACTTGCTAAATAAAATAATGTTAAATTCAATTTTTAAAAATGAAAAATTTATACTTTACATTTTGAACTTTTGAATAATTGAGTAATTTTAAGTTTAAAGTATGTAAAACTAAACAATACAAAATGTTAAGTATTCTTTTTTGTTAAAAATAGATGTAGTGAAAGGAGGTGGAATAATTTTCCTCATCAAATGTTGTTTGTAGCTGTACAAAAAGAAACCTTCTATCTGTTTCTGAAAAAGGGGTACTGGGAAATTGACGAAAAATTCAAGCCTTGAGTACGATAATACATTGACTTTTTATTTTAATTACCCTCTACTCGTTAAATTTCAATCCTACTTCAGATCACAACCAATATTACGTTCTAGTTTTACATTTTTTTAAATTGAATTAACAGCGTGGAGAATTGGGGTTTACACGTTGTTAATACGTAACACCCTAAAATTCTGTGCGATTGGTTGACGTTTGTCTAAGGGAGTTTCCCTGATTTCATCTTTATTCAATTCGAAAACCTTGCCGCTGTACATGTGTATTTTCGCCCGTTTTTGAATAATACACCTGTCTGAATGCATTCCACGAAGAATTTTATTGTTACACTCTGTGATGGCGAAGATATCACCATCGGATGTTGATAGCACAGTTTGGTCTATGGCTGGTATGGGTCCAAGGTCATTAGTTCCTACTCTTAATGTAAGAGGTGTATTGGGAGGAAATCTGTATTTTCGAATTTCGAATAGCTGGTGTGGATTCATGTTGGGAATGAGCCGAATATTCTCCAATCCGCCAATTTTAGGAATCTTGAAAAGAGCCTGTATGTCCTCCTGCATGGCAGGAGGAGACTTGGGGCTGGTATGAGGAAATACTGAGCTACCACGAAGAGTAGAGTCCGGCAGGAGAGTGTCCTAATAGGAGAGAGAGACCTGGCAGGAGGAAGAGATCTGCCAGGAGAATGGGTGGTTTCATAAGAAAAAGAATTGTTCCCACAAGAAACACCATGAATAGGAGCGCCATTTGGCAAACAGTCGAACTGTGTACTTAATTCTGCAAGAAAAAATGGAAAATTACATTTTCTAAAACAAATATTGCGAGGCAAGACTGACAACCTGAGGAAGTTTGCCCGGGAAAAGTCCTTGAAAGCTTGGCTAGCAATATTTAGGGCAATTTATTGGGAAATATCCCTGGAAAAGTTAAAGGTAGAATAGGTGAGTTCGGTAGGGAAAGAAGGAAGCTACACGTGACGAAATAATGGAACAACTAAATATTCCATCTACTAAAATATTTGATTGAAGCAGCCAAAAATCATGTTTGGGTCAAGTACATCGTTTTATGTGTGTAAAATTATTATTATTAGAATCTATTATTTTATTTACCAATAAAATTGAGGATAATCGCCGAGGGTAAAACAAGTGTATAATAAGTCCTCATATTTTCGAATCAAAGGAATATACATTTGATATAAGAAAGAATTTGGTTTATAGTGTATCCAATGAATATGGTATTGCTTTAGCAGAGTGTATAGCGAAGACTGTAGTTCTTATCTCCAAAATTGAATGTATCAATTTTGTTTTTTTAAGATATTTACATTTCATTTGAATTTTTCCAAACGATAAGAGTTCGTCACACAGTTTGTTTGATCTAATATCACTATTTATACAGGGCGTCCAAAACGTTTGGAAACATTTCGAGGCGTCCTAACGGTAGGGTGCCAACGCACGCAACACGATTTGACGGTACTTAACCAAAAATAAAAGCAATAAAAAACTAACAGAAGTTAGCGATCAAAGCATGACGGTTGCCACTTCTCGCGTTTAGATTATAAGCGAGAAGTGGCACCTTCATGCTTTGCTCGCCCGAGATAGCACTTTAATGTTTTGATGGAGTGAGCGAGCATCTTTTAATTTTGGCCAATTTCTAGCTTGATCTTGCTCAATTCCGCGATCTAAAACTTTCTAGTTCTTACTTCTTGGTCAGCTTTTTATTGTTTATATTTTTGGTTAAGTATCATCTAGTCGATCGCGTGCGTTGGCATCCTACCGTTAGGACGCCTCGATTTAAGTAAATATCCAGATAAAATATTATTTAAATGGTTTAAGATTATTTTTGGATTAACTTTCAGTGAAAAATCTAATGGTGGCCTTCATTGTCACTTTGTGCTTGACTTTCAAACTCATTTCAAGGTCAACTTTGTGTTCTTCACGCTTAACGTTAGCCAGGAACAACGGCCTCGCCTCTTTTGATTGCCGATGTCAAAAATAGGGGTTCCCATTAAAAAACACAAAGTTGACCATGAAGTGACTTTGAAGGTCAAGTTCAAGGTCAGATTGAAGGTCTGCATTTGATTTCTTGATGAAAGTTACTCCAAGAATGACCTTGACCTGAGGAAATACAGAGACGTCCAAACAACAGACCACCAAACTCACTTTAGACCTATGATTTGAGTATATATTCAAACGGCAAGTTTGCCGCTCTTTCGATTGCCGAAATAAAAAATAGCAGCTCAACGGATTTAAAATAATTTAAAAGAATCTTCTAATAATCAAAAGGAAACCCTATTATTAGAAAACTGGATGGGATTTTAAAGTATTTCCATGCAGTCATAGGGGTGCCTTCCCACCCCACCTTGCGTTGGGAAAATGTCAGGGGTGTGACCTTAAATTATTTCTGTGACAGTCACAAAGGTGCCTTCCCGCCGTCACGTGACGTTGCAAAAAGGGGTAGGGGTGCGACCTTACATTATTCCTTTCACCAGTCACAGGGGTGCTACTGGCCCTCACGAGGCGTTGAAAAAGGTTTAGGGTCGCGACCTCACATTATGTCTGTGACCAATCACAGGGTTGCCTTCCCATCCCCACGTGGCGTTGGAAAAAGGGTAGGAGTGTGACTTTAAATTATTTCTTCGACCAGACACAGGAGTGCCTCCCCCACGAGACGTTGGAAAGGGGAGGTGTGCGATCTTACATTATTTCTTCGACTAGATACAGGAGTGCCTTTCCACCCCACACGGGATGTTAGAAGGGGTAGGAGTGCGACCAAAATTATATTTGTGACCAGTCACAGGGGTCTATTACCGCCCCCCACGAGACTTCTATAGTAATTCTTGAGTCGAAAATCGACAATAATGTGTTACTTATAAACAGAAAGTTTCATTAAACGCGTTAAAAGTCAAAAACTATCAAAATAACTCCTCTGTTACATGGTCTTACTCTAAAATGCTTAAAAGTCCCTTTCAGTATACGATTTAAAAAAAAATGTAGAGGAAAAGGAAAAAAATCCGGCAACATGAAATTTTGCTGGCGCCGGCAGGCTAGCCACTACTTTAATTATTATTATTATTATTATTATTACACCATTAAGCCATTTCCCTTTCGGGGTAGGCGTGACTCACTCGGTGGGGGAAAGGAGTAATGTGTGGAAGGGATAGAGAATTGTCAGATTGATCCAGAATTCTCGTGTTATTTATGTAAATAACACGTTCGTTCCGCAACACTGCTCCGACCCAGGTTGCTGATCAGTCTCTCTAGCAATCACCCCAGGTGAAGATCCTCACAAAGTCGTTATGTAAGTTTCCCTACTTGGGTCCATTAGTGGCCAAGGTCTTTTGTTTCAGGCGTCATTCACTCTATTGACACTCTTTTTATTAACTATTTGCCACCATACTTTCCTGTCCTGGCATACTTCTCTAGCTTCTTTTATGTCCATGCCGTTTTTCATGCAGGCTGTCGTGTTTCTGTGACTTCTTATGTCTCTTCTAACTAGGATCTCATTCACACATTCTAACAATTCTTTCCGCGGTCTACCTCTGGTCACGCTGCCATTTACTTTACCTTGATACACTTGTTTCGTTAGTCGTTCATTTGGCATTCTCTCAACATGCCCGAACCATCTTAACTGATTTCTTTTCCATGTGTCTATTAGCGTCTCTTCTGCACCACATTCTTTTAGAATTATCTCGTTACTTACTTTGTCCATCAGAGTTTTTCTGTATATTATGCGCATGAATCTCATGCCAATAGCGCTAATTTTACTCTTATCTTTTCCTTGATAAGTCTATGTCTCGCTATCGTATAGTACAGTCGGTACAAATATAGAATTATGTATTGCCATTTTCGCTTTATTTGATATATTTTAATTCCTGATAAGGGGACCTGCTCTACCAATAACCTTCTTACCTTTGTTTATGCGTCTATCTAATTCCTTATCTATCTTCCCGTCCCTAGTAAATAAGCTACCAAGGTATACGAACTTATCAACTTGTTCAATTCTCTCATCATTTAATAAAATATTGCAGTGTATTCTCACTTTTTCCTTGGAACACCATAGTTTTTGTTTTATTTGCGTTAATTTTGAGGCCCGTGCTCTTCATGCTTGCATTCAGATTATTCAACATTCTTTCCAAGTCTTCGATGGACTCTGCCATAACAACCTTATCATCTGCGAACGCTAACCCACGTACCCTTAATGTTTCGAGATCCACACCCTCTTCGTCGAAAAGAGCCATTCTCAAACACTTGTCCATAAATAATATAAATAACCATGAAGACATAACGCATCCTTGTCTAACTCCTTGAATAATATTGAAACAGTCACTGAATTTCCCATTCACCCTTACACTCGTTTTGCTACCTGTATATATTGTTTTTATAGCTTGTGGGAGCCATCCATTGACTCCATACTCTTTCAGGACTCTTTGGACTTCCCAAATCTTTACTTCTGTTATTTTCATTACCCTACGAATAAGTATTTTTGAATATATTTTACTTACGGTGCTTAATAAGCTAATCCCTCTGTAATTAAAATTGCATGAATTCCTTGAATGCCATGGATTAATTGAATTTCATGAATTCCTTGAATGCCATGAATTCCTTGAATTCCATGCATTCAATTAATTGCAGGAATTCCTTGAATTTCATGAATATGGGCGCTCTGCTGCTACCTTGCTAGAAATATGCTTTCTAAAAAAGCGGTAAAAAATTATCGCTACCTGTAATTTTTTTACCGATACCGACATAAGATAATAAAAAATTTACTTTATCTTCACTGGTCGGTTGGAACTCATTCATTTGCCGACAGATGGCGCCACATCCATCCTGTTCCACAAAATCGTGGCACCTTATAAACATTAATATATAATTAATTTAAAATAAGAATATTGCCGATCATTTCAATTCACGAAATTACTATTAATCATTATTTGTTGCCTAATTCACATTTAAAACAAATATTAAACACATTTCTTTTACAAAATGATTAATTTTTTTAAAGTGCTATATTTCCCTTGAATCTGTAGAAGAATATATGAATATTTATATAGCTCTTCTAAAATATACTCTTTCAAATAGTTGTTTTTTAATTTAAGGCTGATGGATCGGTGTATAAAAAATATCGAAATCGGTCAAACTTCCAAATTTTATCCCTAACATGCGGTAAATGCAGTTTAAAGTTACAAAAAGGCAGGATTTCTGGTATTATCTTAAAATTGAAAGGGTTTGAAAATAAAAGCTCTAGAAATTGGCGAATTTGAAATAGAAATAAAACGAATTAAAAATAAATAATTCTAGATTTGACGAAAAAAGCTTTACTAGTGAAAAGGTCTTAAATTTTAAAATGGAAAAATTCTAAATAAAATTGAGTACAGTAAAGCACAATTGAAAGTTGTTTATAATAAATTGTAATTATATGTTTGTAATTATTACAAATTGCCCATTAAATTTTGATTCTACTTCAGATCATAATCAATATCATATTTTAGTATTACATTTTTTAAAATTGAATTAATAGTTTGGAGAATTGTGATTTACACTTTGTTTACAGTTACTAATGTATAAGTCTTTGAGATTGGATGACGCATCCCTAAAGGAGTTTCTTCGATTTCGCATTCATCCATTTCGACAACTGCGCCGCTGTGCATGTTTACTTTCACCCGTTTGTGAGTGATATTTCTGTTTGTATATATTCCACGAAGAATTTTATTATTGCGCTCCAATATTGCAAAGATGTCACCGTCGCATGTTGATAACACAATTTGTTCTTTGGTTGGCATGGGTCCAAGGCCATTCCTTCCTACTTTCAAGTGGAGTGTTTTATCGGGACGAAAAGTGTATTTTCGAATTTTGAATTGCCGGTGCGGATTCTTGTGGGGAATGAGTCGAATATTCTCAAATCCTCCAGTTTTAGGGATCTTTAAAAGTGCAACCTTGGACCTGGCAGGAGGAAACTTGGACCTGACACGAGGAGATATGGAGCTATCACGAAGAGGAGACCCGACAGGAGTAGGAGGTCGGACAGAAGAGAGAGGCCTTTCTAGAGAGAAAGGCATGCCATCAGAGAGAGGCATGGCAGGAAGAAGAGATCTGTCAGGAGAATAAGAAGGTCCGCTGCGAGGAACACCCGGAATCGGGTCGCCATTAGGTAGACACTCAAATTGTGTACTTAATTCTGCAACAAGAAACAGAAAATTCCATTTTGTCAAAGCACATATTGTGAGTCAACACTGGGAACATGAGGAAGTTTCCCGTGGAAAAACATTCTAAAAGCTTGACTATCAATATTCAGGCAAAGTTATAGATACATGTTCTTCGAAAATTTTGATTTAATTTTTTTTTCTGCAGAAAGTAATACAATTTGTATACACAACTGCGGCGGAATTGTTAAAAATTGAAAAAAAAACATGTCTACACCCTCTCTCATGTGTTAAACTCTAGTCGGTATGAACTAACGTGTACAAGTTTCGGAGCACAACGTATGTAAGTAGAGTTTGATAAAGTAGTTATAAATCGATTTTACAGTAACATAAACGCGTGACTAAAAAAATGATGAAATACAGTATCTTTTAAATAGAGTGAACTAAATTTTAAATAGCTACAAACGTAGAAAATTTTGCGATGACCTACAAATAAGAAGAGTGGCTCTGACGTACCAGAGCCCAGAAGCAGACTGACAACTTACAATGAAAGAATGTTTAGTACTTATCGCTTGCGCCATCTTACCAGTGGAGAAAAGTCAGATTAGGTGATAATATAGGCGAGTACGAAGGTTTTCGTGTCGTAATGAAGAAATGGGAGAAACGCGAAGGAAGGAAATTAAGAGCAAAAAGTGTGACTATTATTAAGAAGATCAAATGATTGATTTAAAACCAAAAGATTGAAAAGTATAATAGATGTGTCGGGCAGGGGACAGGAAAAGAGACGGGAGCAATTTACTGACGAGGGAAATTTGTACGCGATAGAAAGAGAAATACACACTCAAATTAATTTTGGAAGAAAATAATAGTTGGATTAGAATGAAGATAAAGTGTAAAGCTTAAGAAATGAACTTGAAATTATGGACATTATATTATTATATTCACCAAAAGAATCGAGGATAATCACAAAGAAGAAGACAGAATTAAAAACAATCCTCATCTTTTCTAAATACAAAAAAACTGATTAATATATTGATGAAGAATTTGGTTCGCAGTGTAACCAATGCATATTCTTTTCTTTTACTAGAGTATGTAGCATTTCTTATGGTCGTTATCTTAAAGATTGCAGGCCTTAAGCTTGTTCTGCTGAAATATTTGCATTTCATTATTCGGTTTCAAGGAAAAAATTTTGTCAGTTAATTCGTTAAAACTGATATAACAATTTATATCGTCTTTTAAATTCCCCTTGTATAGCTTTGAAAAGATTTCATAGGCTTTTAGGTTTTTAAAATTACATTCAATTTCAAATTATCACAAAGAATTGATCATAATCAGGAATTTTTTGACTTCAAACGCTTAATAATTTACTCGTAAATAATGGAAGTTTTTGACACTTGACAATTAAACAATTGAACATTAAATGCAATTAAATTGCCCAAATAAAAGATTTAAACTTGTATACATTGAAGAGTTCAAACATTTGTTGTTAAAACATATAACTTCACGCTATCATTTTTCGTGTCCTAAATTAAAACTAATCCTAAATTTTCTTTATTTACATTAATTTTCAACTAAATAGTTGAATCTTCAACCAAAAATATAATTTTTCACCACAAATGAAATGGTTAAATTTTTAGTTCAAAAAATTAATTTTTAACCAAAAAAATGAAATTTCAAGAAGATAGTTAAATTTTCAACTACAGAGATCTTATTGATCTGCATGAAATAAAAAATCCTTATTTGAAATTGTTGGCTTTATTACTACGTATTTATGTACAATTCAATTTTTTTCTTTTATAACTAAATACCTTAATTTGAAATTGTGATTTACAGAAGTTGGGAAAGTTCATAATATTTGGTAGTAAACATAGTTTACAATTGTTCACTAAAAGTCGAATTTACGTTGTGCCGCAACTAATCAGGTTTTCGATAACAATGTATGTGCGATCTCGTGACAACTTTTTAAGAAAAGGAAAAAAGGATTACCGATTACCGGAAACGTTTTAGGCTCCCTTCATACCACAAACCATTATTATATTTTAGTTCAACATTTTTCTAAATTGAATTAATCTTCGGGAATTTGTTGTTAACCAGTTGTTTGCATGCAATACTTTAAAATTCTTTGAGATTAGTCTTGATCTGCCTAAGGGAGTTTCTTCGATTTCATGTTCATTTAAATCGATAACCGCGCCGCTGTGAATGTTTATTTTCACCCGTTTACGAAGGATATTTCTGCTTCTAAATATTCCACGAAGATTTTTATCATTACGCTCTAATATGGCAAAGACGTCACCATTGGATGTTGATAATACAGTTTGTGGTTCTGTTGGGATGGGCTCGACGCCATTCTTTCCTTTATTTAATTGAATTGGTAAATCGGGAGGAAAAGCGTATCTTCGAACTTCGAATCGCCGCTGCGGATTCGTGTAGGGAACAAGCCGAATATCTTCATATCTGTCAGGAGTAGGAATCTTGGCAGGAGGAGACGTAGACCTGGCAGGAAGAGACCTGGATCTGGCAGAAGGAGACCTGGATCTGGCAGAAGGAGACTTGTAGGTGGCGCGAATAGCAGATCCTGTAGGAGAGGGAGGCGTGCCAGGAAAAATATGTCTTTCGGGATCATGATGACTGTCGAAAAAATAAGAAGGTCTGCTACGAGGAACACCGGGAATAGGTTGGCCATTAGGTAAACAGTCAAACTGTGAACTAAATTCTGCAACAAGAAAAAAAAGATTACATTTTTTTAAAGGACATTCTCGGATGTTGGTATAACATGAATACGTTGTGAAAATATTGCGAGTCAGGACGGAGGACGTGAGAGAAGTTAGCCATGGTAAAATTATTAAAGGCTCGATCAGCAGTAGAAATTAAATATATGAAGAACCAAAGCGCAAAAGTAGACAGGCAAACTTCGATCAAAGAACTGTTACTACTTTTCCCTGGCATTATCTTACTCTGCTCAAGACCAGCAGCAAAAGATAAATCTGATAGGGGCGAAAACAATAAAAAGGGCAACAGTGAGAGTAGGTGACAATGTACGCGACTGCGGAGTTTTGTGAGAAGTTCAGAGGGAAAGGGGCGACCGGGAGGTTGAAAATTTAGACCAAAAAGGGTGAATATAAAGAGGAAGATCAAGAAGTTGATTTAAAAACAAAAAAAGCGAAAAGTAAAATAGGCGTGCCAGGCAGGGGAATGGGCAGCAGTGCGTGACGAAAGGGAAACTGTTGGACTTGAGCATATAGGCTACATAGAATGAGTTTTAATAACATGGTATTGCAAATATTTTAGAAGATTGGTTAAGGAGAAAAAGGGACTTGGGTGACAGCAGGAAAAAAGTTTTTAGCAGAGTCCCTTTAAAAGGAGCACAAGTGTGCTAATATTACCAGTAGGGGAAACGCTCGCTGGAAGGGAAAATAAAAATAGTTAGAGAAGCTTTATGTAAAATGCAAGAAAGTTATGGAAAGTGGGAAAAGAAACTAAAATGAAAGAGAGAAACTAGTAGGAAGAAAATAAGCAGCAATAAAAAATTAGAAAAGGCATAGAAGACAGAGTTTTAGAGGATGAGGAAGAAACTCTGATTCTGGGGGAGGTGGGGGGGGGGGG